>NC_056744.1:1642661535-1642994035 GCF_019279795.1 Protopterus annectens | reverse complement strand
ATTTCTGTGATCATGGCATGTGGTACAGAAACTGCAGAACGGATGTTCTCCCAATTGGTTTAGGTTTTGGAACTGTCTTTCACAATGAAAACAAACTTTTAAAACTGCATTTTCAATAGCCTTATGCCTTAAAAGTTTTAACTGTAAACTTTAACCTAAGTGACATAAGGCTAGAGAAATTATTAGGTGAGTCCATAGACTTTAATAGACCAGATGCAGCATTGTAAATGTACGATGTCTCATCTATTAAAGTCACTGAGTGTACCTTATGCTACCCCCAAGGTGATGCCACCAAGAGATAGACCACTTTTCTTTAAGTGCAACACAAAATTGTAAGGAATGACACCATGGAAAATGTATAGCTGCACTAATTTCACTGAATGCTGCAAAGTAGTATTGGATGACGGCAAATCACTTTAAACATGCCATAAAAGCTCATAATTCTTCTGAAAAGAAAGTTTATTTGGGTGGAGTGTAGTTTTAGTTGAATATGTTTTGGCCTAAGTTTTAATCTATATGCAGCAATTTGAGATCAGTGCTTTTAAGTTGAAGTAGACATAATGCCACAATGTGGTCGCTCATTTGCATTTAACCAATGTCCTGTTTTAACATGTACCTGTTTTTTTCTTGCCTTGTTTTTATGGTAGGTACCTGTCCTGGTATTGACCACTGAGATTCAATGGAATCTGGTGACGAGGAGATTACAGAAGACTCTTCAGAAACAGATGTTTCCCAGGTGATGGAGCACAAGAACCCTGCCCGTTCAAATGCAAGCATGATGCCATGTATCTGCAAGAAGTGTGGAAAAGTGTTCAAACAGCCCGGTACATTAAGGGCACACATGAAGTCCCATAGGGTGGATTTACCCTACAGTTGCTCTTTTTGTGAAAAACGCTATGCTACATTGACAGGACTGAAAATTCACAAACGGGCCCACACAGGTGAGAAGCCATATGTTTGTACTGAGTGTGGGAAGGGATTTGCTGACTCTTCAGTACTGAAACGACACTGTCTCATCCACACAGATGAGCGTCCACATAAATGCACAGTTTGTGGGAAGGGCTTCACACTTCTGCATGACTTGAAAAACCATTTGAGGACACACACTGGAGAAAAACCATATATGTGCAGTACCTGTGGCAAGGCATTTTCTAGGTCTTTCTCTCTGACATGTCACAGACGCATCCATTTGGCCGAAAATCCTTACAAATGTGACCATTGTGGAAGAACCTTTAAACAGATAACATCTTTCCAGAACCATCAGCAAACTCATGTGGATAAGAAACATTTGCATTTCCAGTGCACACAGTGCGGTAGACAGTTTTTGTACCCCTCCATCTTACAGCGGCATATGAGGATGCACTCGTTCACCAGACTTTTGCAGTGCAATGAGTGTGGAAAGGCTTTCCATCAGCCTGGGGAGCTAGAAGTGCACCAATTGAGTCATAAGGAGGAATACTCTTACAAGTGCACACACTGTGAGAAGGCCTTCACCACATCCTGGCACCTAATGCAGCATCAACAAAGCCATTTAGTTGAACAGCCCTTTTGTTGTCCAAAGTGCACCAATCAGTTTTGTCATGAGGCTGATCTTAACGCTCATCTCCTGATGCATTCTGTGGAATTTCCTTATACATACGGTTAGTACAAGGCATGCTTTGCATCACATTTCTGTTAGTGTAGGAACTCCTACTAAGTTATGTACTTCACAAAGGTGTGCCATTTTGCAGCAAGCATGCAGTTACATTTAGTATTTTATTCCAGTAACAGTTTTCAGAACTAAACTTTGAAGTTAGATCTTCACAAGTAAAATGCAGTTCCTAGATGTTTTGACAATATTTCTGGTAGCATATACACTAAGCAATGTATGGTAACTGAAGAACTGATATGATTTTTTAACACCTTTTATTGAGTTCTCACCTAAGACATAGGCAAAAATACAGTTAAACAGCATGATCCTAGTTACAAACATTATACATCACACATGTTTTTTGGTATAGCTGTCATCAATCTAGCATTAATCTGCACAATTCCTGCCTCCCTTCAAATCGCACTCCTTCCTCCAAAACATTATTCTGCATTTATTGCATTCAGTTTCCATTTTCTATGTAATTTTTTTCTCCTACGTTTTTTAAAGATCCTACTTCCAGTTCTTTTACCTCTGTTACAATATTCAATACTTTGAATACAGTTGGTATTAACTTTGAATTTCATTTTCTAGTAATTATTTTTTGGCAGCCATCAGAATTAAACCTAGCAAGGTTTTAATATATCTAGGTAGTTCAGATCCTATATCCCAACTAAAATAAATAAATAAGTAATAATAAGAAGAATTTCTTTAGTTATACCCATTTGCTCACCCATTATTTCTGACAGAGTATTCTGTAGGGAATTTTCGAAGTCTGCCAACTCATTACACTCTCAAAACATATGTTCCCAGTTACCTTTTTCTTCCCAATCGCACCTCCAACATCTGTCTGAGAAAAAAATCTGCTGGGGTATAAAAACACCTATGCTATCACTTCCAAGAAAAAATCCTAAATCTTCTAGACTTCACGTGTCCTTCAATTGTTAAAAACTGTATGAGGATTACTTAAGAGTTAATAGACTGAAAGTCGACTATTCACCTTTATGTCCGTCACCGGTGGTCCAAACGAATGTTAATAAACTTGAAGTTCAAAACTTCAGTTTGATGACAAGACAGTCAGAAAACTGAACCAATAGAATTTTTAATTTTTTTCAGAAAGGCAGGTCCTCATGCACATTCCCAAAATTTTACTGCTTAACTATTGTCACGCCGATATCATACACTGTCTGGGGGAAGGGAAATGACTTCTTTCCAAAGTTGCATGCTCTCTCAGAACTGATATAATGAATTTGTAAGTCAAGTCTTCTAATTTCAGCCTGCCATTAGTTGGACATTTTGAATCTCAAACTTCTTTACTGAAAACCCTGAAAGTATGTGTTATATATGTTATAAAAATGTCCACAGAATCTGTGCTCCAGAAATAGGATATGCTTCTAGTTGTTTCCTTGCATGAGGGCCAGTCCAGAAGGACTCTCATTTCCAGTTTAGGGAAGGTTTTGTGTTGTAGGCTATTGGAGCTCTTGACTGCTAACTCTGTCTGTAGTAGTGGACAACACAGCTTCACCCATCATAGATTTTGCGAGTACAGTTTGAATAATTTCTCTGACGAGGTCAGCACTGTTGAATAGGAAAGGTGTATGAATGCCAAACATTTTCCTTCTAGATCCTCTTGACTTGACCAAGTGGCTCCACTGTCTTCATCCATTCATTCCTCTTCAAGGGCTGAGACAGAGACCCCCACACACTGAGGCATACTTAGCCCTAAGACAGGGTGAGAGTCCTTAAGCCCATTTTTTCCCATTCTTCTGAGCTTACTGTGTTACGTACTGTTTAGGGTGGACGTTGTGACATGAGCCTCCTGGGGTGAAAACTCTAAGGCTTTTTCATTCTCCAGTCCTAAGCTCACTGTATCTGTCCTTCATAAAAGTCGAGAGTAGAGTGGTATGGAGCGAGCCAGTCATTTGGACAGGCAGACCACTGTCCACACCTGAAGCTCTAATCCTAGGTGGCAGCTTTTTTATAGCTGCAGTATAATCTGTAAGCTTCTTAGAAGTATATGAGTGCTACTACACATGACTTTCTGGATTATGCAGCATGATGCTAAGATGAACGCAGACTCGGACTCTGTGGGTGCATTTCTCTATGCTTCCATTAGGTGTCACGCAAGTGGCTGATTGAGTATCTCCTCCTTGAATCGGTACTCATTCTCAGCCTCCAAGATCATTCCCTCTCGTATCCTTACTGGTCCTGAAATATAGGTCATGTTGGACACAGTCACGGCTTCTTTCTACTGCACCATGGGGCCCTTTGAATGACATATATTTGAACTTGGCCTTGTCCAAGACTTTACTTTCAACACCAACCTCTTGTTGGTTGCAATATGTCACATTAAGACAAAGTGTCTGAGGGAAGGTATCAGATTAACTGACCAGATTTCAGGTGACAGTGTCCGAGGGGATATTGTGGAAAAAAGCCAGTAACCAGTGGAGTGCCACTGGGTTTGATGTTGAGAACCAGTCCTCTTCACTGTAAATGTGTCAAATAACACAGGTTGAAGAGCAATAGCAGCCTAGTTTATGAGGAGCCTGCAATGTTGCAGTAGTCCAAGATGGAGCAGTCGATGTATCTTGCAGGGTGTGCAGCTAGGTGTCATTTATTAAGGGTTGTAGCTCTGAAGGGGAATTGTAGAAAACATAGTACTTGGAATAGGTAGCTGTTTGGGGAATGTGAGTTTATGCTGATTGATGGTTGTCCGATTAACAACAGCACAATGGGCTTATTAATGAGAGTAATTTTCATTGAACATAAAGTGTTGCCCTTTGTCCACTGTTGTGTGACCGTGGAGTTGGTATGTGTAAGTTAGGGGGATCTCCCTGCAAGTAAAGCTTAAAATCCTGTTTGCCAAAAGTGGTTTTCAGTGATTTTTTTGCTGTTTTGTCTGTCAGAGAAAAAAGTTTGCTGAATAATCATGAATCTGCTATGAGAAGGATTAAGAAACAGATTTTGGGGATACAGTCATCTCTAAGCAGAGTCCTGCATTATTTAAAATTGCAGTGGCAAAGACACAGGATGCTAAGAACACATAAGTGGTGAGTTGTCCTTCCAGTACAGAATATCGATAAACTGCATGCTGGATACTGCAACTGGTTCTGTTGACTGTACAGAGAAAGGGATGTTAGGCTGTTAGAAAACCTGTCAAAATAATAGAGAAAGAAGAAGCTGATGTGCAAGAAGAGATTTACCTTGGCATGTGTACTCTAGTTGTGAGAAGAGAAATATGAATATTATTTGCATTGTTGGAGACAACTGGAAATGGTTAGTACTAAGAAGGTTGTAGCTAGAAGTGGTTCGGTTCAGGACTGAATTAAGGGAATGGTGTTTCTAAGAAAATTTGAGGGAGGTTGGAGTACCCTAACAGAGGCAGTAATACTGCATACGGATAACGGAGGGGTTCAGAGTTTCCTAAATCAGGTAGAAGAAGGGACGAAGTTGCTGCCTTGGACTAGTTGCATCCTGGGGACAAACGCTGAAGGCCACGTCTTCATTCTTTTCAGAACTTTCTCATGTTCAGACATTGTAGTATGTATATCCCATCTTTTCACCTTGCTGTCACAGTGTTTCCAGTGTAACTCATAATTTTACTTCTTATAAATATGTCCTTTGACAACATGTCATAGGATATCAAAAAACGTTTATGTTGTCGCGTGAGCCATTATTCAGTGTTGCTGTATTATAGTAAAATAAGACATTTTGCACTGATTGGTGTTTGCCGCAACATTTTTGATTAGTGTGGTACTGGATTTAATATGGATGAATTGCTTTTAGGGAACCAATAGTGTATGATTAGAAATATTTTTCGTAAAGGTCATTTTCTGTAGTTTCTGTAGCAGACGAAAACCTACTGTATGGTTGAGATTGAGGAACCACTTTGGAGTCCGTATGTTGTTTAGCTTGGTGAGTCTTAAATTTTCCATTGCCTTCATGTAACTGTGGTACTTAGCAGCTTTACTCTGTGTCTGTGCATTCTTGCTTATGTTATTTGATATTTGGATCATGCACAGAGATGAGGCCATGTAATAACTTGGTAAGTTGGTCTCCCTCCCTTGCTGTAAACTAATTTCTGATTACTTCTGTCCTCTTACTTTGCTGAATTCTATGCAGAGATTTTGGTACTGGACTTGGCCAGCATTAGCTACAATCATCTTCGCACCAGAAGCTTGGTTTGAGTGGGTTGAAGAGGAAAACTCCCCAAGCACAAGGAAGACATTTTAGTCAGGGCAGATCATGAGGTATGAAAGGCTTTATTTTTTTTTCTGGTACTGTTTGCCTTTCATATACAAGTACTAAGCTAGCTGCCCCTGTGGGCCATTTTAAGCCTAGCCAGTTTACCTTTTTGTGCTCAAAGTAACCTATCTCATTTGGTGACAAATTGGCCTTACCCATCCCGTGATAATTATGTATTACCTCTAATTAAAATAACAGGGATAATACCATAGATAATTTGAGGGGACTCATACATGGGATAAAACATTTAGGACCTGCACCTGTCCAGTAGTAGTACAGGCGGCAGTTCTGGGGTAAATTTTCTATTTCCCAACTATAGGTCTAAGTTGCAGTTGAAAATGGAGAGGGATGAACTTGGTTTTATGTGAATGGGGAGTCTGCTCCATAGCAGCGGCATCCTCTGTGAAATATACTTGTCCCGCCAAACCATTCTTTTGATGTTGCAAAAGAGGTTTTGATCCCTAGACCAAATATTTCTGATACTGTTGGATTTCCTGATGTGCAGTAAATCCATCAATAGTGGGTTGTGTTTCTGTTGATCATTGCAGTATCTTAGTTTTTGTGCAACACTTTTTAATATCAGTTGTATTTACTCATTCTCTCTTTTTTAATTCTTTCTTTCATTAGTACACTCTTGTATTACTTTATTTTATTTTATAGCCCTTTATTTTTTCTTATATTTCTGTTATATTTAAGGACCTTGCAAAGTCTTAACAGTTTATCTGGTGTCATTGCTGGCTCTAGTAGGCCTTTCCTTCTAAGCTTCCTGACATGAAATATTTTATTATCAAAGCTATACTCTCAGATCTGAGAGTGATGTGAAAGATTTTATTGTCAAAGCTGTACTCTCAGATTTGATAGTTCTTTATAGTATCCTCAGTCTTGCATAGTATCTTTGTGCAGACTTTTTTCTTATAGCACAGCACTTCTGAATTTTTGCATCAAAAACTGAACATTGTTTGTGGGCTCCAAATTTATATTATGTTTTTCTGTTACATCCTGAAAGACGTTTTTGGTCCTTCTGTAGCTTCATACACATGTGCCTTTCCACTGTAACCAGAATCAGAATTTTAAGCTTGTTGTACTTCTGTTTTAAGCATAGATATTAAATTTTCTCACTTTTCCAGTGTGGATCTGTGTTATGGGTATCACAGTGTCTCTAAATCGACTTGGAGTCTCTGCTGAGAGCTTTTATGCTGGCTTCAGCTATACTCTCTAATTACTTTGTGTATTGTGCTGATCCAAAACTGCCTCCCTCCACCAAGATGGACTAGCTGGCAATGGCCACTCATGTCCATTTCCCCAAGCAGCTGCTGTTCAAACTCAGATCACCCACAGCATAATCATAGGTTCATACTAGGCTATCTGCCCTAGGGCATTTATAAGCCTAGCCAGAGTATGTTTGGCTTTCGCCACCCATTTTAAATTAATTTTGCTATGCCCTTTTTCGAGGTTAGTATACTGTGCCTCTGTCTAACAGTGACACAGAAGTGATACCCGGGGTAAACCTACGATCTCCCATCCACTCATCAAGATTCCTCTTGAAGAGAGTCAATGAGGGACTCTGCCTAACCTGGACTGGGATTTTATTCCAGAGTAAAGGAAAC
This sequence comes from Protopterus annectens, assembly GCF_019279795.1. NCBI lineage: Eukaryota > Metazoa > Chordata > Ceratodontiformes > Protopteridae > Protopterus > Protopterus annectens. The sequence goes on along the minus strand of NC_056744.1, from coordinate 1,642,986,556 downwards.
CTCTGGGTTATGAATCTGTCCCTCCAGCATGTCCTATTTATTTCAGTGCTGAGGTTCAAGTCTCTCGAGCGTGTAGCTCGATGGGATTTGGATTTTTTGAGGTGCAGCATGTCCCTTAATTCCGGGTTGGACATGGCTTTATACGTCAGGCACAGGTCGCCTCTGAGCAGGCAGTATGCCACTGAGTAGAGCTGGAGTTTCTTTAACCGGGCAGCATATGGTATCTGTTTGAGCCCTTTGATCCTCTTGGTGAGGTACTTTTGGGGTCTTTCCAGTTGTTGCAGGTGTTTGGTAAGGTACATCCCAAAAGGGGCATTGTACTCGATTATGGGCCTGATGAGGGATGAGTAAAGAGGCATGATGACCTCCCCTAATCTAGATGTGAATCCCTTCATGATTTGGTGGGCTATATAAAATGTTTTTCTAACCACTTTGGCCACGTGGTTGTCAAATGAGAGATTGCTATCAACTTGGGTCCCCAGGTCCCTAATTACTTCTTCTGTACTTAATGGATTACCACCTATGTGGTAATTTGTGGGCACTTTGTTTTTGCCAAAGGGGATGACTATACACTTTTTGGCGTTTAGCTTGAGGCCATGGCTCTGGCACCACTTGTCTGTTTCTATGAGGCCCTTTTGGAGGATGCTTGTGTCAGCTGGAGAGTCGATTATGGCACCCAGTTTGCAGTCATCTGCGAACTTGGTCAGCCACAGTCCTTCTGTGTTGGCCTGTACATCCGAGAAATATATACCGAACAAGAGAGGTCCCAGGACTGAGCCTTGTGGCGTGCCACTTGTAACTGGTTTGGAGTCCGACATGGCTCCAGCAATTCTAACCATGTGGGTTCTGTCCTTGAGCCAGTTTGCAACCCATCTAGTGACATAGGGGTTTATATTTAAGCTGGTGAGCTTATCTATGATGCCCAAGTGGGGTATTGTATCGAAGGCTTTTGCGAGGTCCAGGTAGGCTGTGTGGACCACCTTCCCTTCTTCAATGGCCTTGGTGACTGTTTCAAAGAAGTCGACCAGGTTTAAGAGGCAGGATCTGCCCTTAACAAAGCCGAACTGGGTAGAATCCAGTGTCTGTAGGTCCCCAATATCTTTATTTATGAGGTCCATTATGATCCTTTCCATAGCTTTGCAGACCAAGCTAGTAAGGCTTATGGGGCGATAGTTTCCAGGGTACATTGAGGCACCACCTTTGTGGAGAGGGACCACTGTTGCTGTACGCCACTCTTTGGGTACATATCCTGTAGTAAGGCTGAGATTGAACAGTAGTTTTATGTTTGGGTTTAACTCTTCTTGGAGTTCATGTAGGACACAGCCCGGGACACCGTCTGGTCCCATTGATGCTGTGTTTTTTGCTTTGGAGAGGGCGGCTCTTACCTGAGCATCTGAGGTGTCAGGGGGGCAGCACTCTGCTGGGATAGATATTTGCCCTTTTGGTAGGGAAGGGGGGGGGAGTTTGCACTGAACCTGTCAGCTAGGATGTTGGCAATGTCTGTGGGTTCGGTGTATTTTTTGTCATTTTGGACTAATTCTGAGCATATCTGGGAATTCCCACCCAGGTTCCTAACATAACTAAAGAAAGCCTTGTGATTATCCTTCGTGTCCTGTGCAATTTTTCTCTCGAAGCTGGCCTTAGACGATTTTATGAGTGCCCTTAGTTTTTAGCTAATACTGATCAGAGATGCCTTCCCTTTTTGGGATTTTGCTCTATCATGTAGTAGCTTCCTCCTTCTATTGTATAGTTTGTTTATGGCTGGGGTCCACCAGACAGGACGTCTGCCTTTGGAGGATTGGATCTTGGTTTTATTTGGGATTGCATGATCCATGCATTCCTGAAGGTGTTCATAGAATGCATTTATAAAGGATTCTGCGGTCTGGGCAGTATTTTCCACAGGCCCGGGGGCTTTGAAGGATTTCACCTCGGTTTTGAGGAGTGTGAAATTTGCTTTAGAGAAGTTTTTCACTGTGGTTTTCTGGGCAGGGGGTGGGGTCGGGATGTGAATATCCAGTGAGATCAGTTTATGGTCTGATCTTACCAGTGAGGGATACACTTCTGGTCTGGAGCATAGAGTCCCCATGTTGGTGATGATCAGGTCCAGTATGTTTTCCCCTCTTGTGGGAGTGGTAACAAGTTGTTCCATAGCATTTGAGTTTATGAATTCTAGGAACCTTTGGGCTAGGGTGTTGGAGCTAGAGTAATGCTCCCAGTCTATATTTGGGTAGTTGAAGTCACCCAATATAATGGTGTTTGGAGATACCTTCATATTTTCCAGTGTTCTCAGGAAGGCCGAGTGGGGTTCCTGTGTTTGGGAGGGTGGTCTGTAGCAGGCTATAAACTGGAAGGCAGTTTTACCCACTGTTAGTTGCACATGGATAGTCTCTGATGCTTCGTGCTTTGCCACCAACCTGGAGGTGTGGGTATCTTTGTTGAATATCGATACTCCCCCTCGTTTTGTGACTCAGTCCAAGTTTTGGGGCCAAAAAGCATGGTATGAGGTATAACCTGGTAGTGCTGGGGTGCTCTCGGGAGCCCTGAACCAGGTTTCTGTTACTGCACAGATATCAATGTTCTCCATGCTAAGGAGAGTTTCAAGTGCGTGCATCTTGAGGTTTAGACTTCTGGCATTGAGTAGCATCACTCTTAGTTTCTTATCCCTTGTGATACCTATGGAGGTGGGTTTGTCTTTTGAGCCTTGCCTAAAAAAGGCACTATGGGGTTAGCAAGAGCCTTTGCCAATATCCGAAAGCCCAGGGGTGACAGGTGCAAGCCGTCCCTAGCGAAGCATCGTGGCTTGTCGAGCATATCATCCCAGGCTGACAGGCATTGGATCCCCTTTGAATGACACCAGTACTTAAGCCAATTGTTGAAATTGATCATCTTGTCTTCATATTGTGGCATCATTCTTGGTGAGAGTAAGATGCTACTCAAGGTCAGGGTCATACCAACCTGGGCTACATGCTCAGAGAGCTCCTCTATGTCTGTTTTCATGTAGTCCAGGGAGGTACGTCTCAGGTCATTCACACCAGCATGGACAATGACTGAGTCATATTTGTACTTGCCTTGGAGTGACCTGAGTGCTTGTGTTATGTGGCGGATTCTAGCGCCCGACAGGCTGCTCACCATGACCTTCTCCTTGTTCAGCCTGGTGAGCAGGACGTCAGTGTGCCTGACGATAGAGTTACCTATTACAAGTGTATCAGGTGTGTTGATTAGCCTTAAGGGCTGTGACTGTTCGGCACACTGGCTTTGTGAGATATGTGTTTTGTTTTGGGGTAGCGGTTGCTTGGGTGTCTGCTTTTGAGGTCTCTGCTGCTTAGGCAGATCTTTATTTAGAGCCTCCGAGTATGTTTTTGTGTGATTATGTGTTTGGTTTGCTGTCGTGGTAGGTCTATGTGAGACTGGAATTCTAGTGAGTGTGGTTTCTCATGGTTTTATCCTTCTGTGTCACAAACCTGGGCATACTTTTTTTAATCTTTAATGGCAGAATAACAGTGTTAGATGCATTTTGTATCAAAGTTTGTAACTATAGCTATTTGAAAATTTTTAGCACAAACTGTATTATAAAAGATGGACTGCTGCTTTTTATATACAGGAATGCAGTGTAATTTCACCAACAAATCTGGCATGTTGAGTTATGCTAGTTTTCCGTTAAGGTGGATGCAGTATATGTCCACAACATATCCTTTTTAAGTTCTCATTGCATCGTAGATTCATAGGTGTTTACTAGGCTAATGGCCACAAGGGCCTTTTTAAGCCTAGCTATGCATCCCAAATCTCTGACAAGTTCGGATACCCTTGATAAGTATAAGCATGGGCCTGGGAGATGAACCATTTACAGGTTACCTTTTTGCATCAGAGACATAGGTACCAAACTAGGGATGAATTTCCGGTTTCCCATCCAGTTGTCCAAGTTGCACTTGAATTGGATTAGGGAAGAACTTTGATTCACATGGATGGAGAGCCTGTTCCGTAGACAGGATAGTCTCTAGGATACATACCTATCATTCCAGCCTGTCCTGTTTGTATCACAGGATAGTCTCTGGGATACATACCTATCTCACCAGCTGGTCCTATTTATATCACAGGCAAGGTTTAAGTCTTTAGAATGCGTAATTCTGGTACTGTGTGTTTTGTGGATATGCAGGGGGTCCATCAGAGTGGGGTCTAACAATGCCCTGTATGCCAGGCATTGATCTCCCCTCAAAAGCGTGTAGGAGACAGAATACAGGGATAGGGCCTTGAGGAGGTCTGCATAGGACATATTACTTATGCTCTGTTTTCTTTTAGTCAGGAACCTCTGTGGACATTCGAGTTGTTGGATATGCCTGGTTAAGTACATACCAAAGGGGGCATTTTACTCTATGACAGGTCTGATGAATGCTGAATACAGTGGAACAGTGATTTCCTTGGACTTGGATGCCATACCTTTGTTTATATGTTGCGTAGCATAGAATGATTTCCTCACCACTGTAGACACATGATGATCAAAGGCTAGATTACTATCTATGTGTGTCCCTAAGTCCCTGACTACTGGGTCAACTCCTAAGGGGTATGTTGTCAATGTGATAGTTACCAGGGATGGATGAATTCCCAAAGGATACTATTATGCATTTTTTGGCATTTAGTTTTAGTCCATGACTCTGACACCAGTTGTTTGTCTATGAAAGCCCCTCCGGGAGAACATTTGTGTCAATGTCAGATTTAATGACAGTTCCTAATTTGCAATCATCTGCAAATTTAGTCATCCAGAGACTGCTGACATTGACCTTCACTTCTGAGAAGCAAATGCCAAAAAGGAGCGGTCCAAGGATGGATCCCTGAGGGACTCTACTTGTGACTGGCCTCTTTGTAGAGGTGGATTCCGCAATTCTTACTTCCTGGGTCCTATCTGTGAATCAGTTGGCTATCCACCGGGTGACATACGGGTTTCTACCTAACCTCTTGAGTTTGTCAACAATGCCTGAGTGGGGCATTGTGTCAAATGCCTTGGCCAGGTCAAGGTAGGCAGTCTGAACGATTTTGCCCTCATCCATTGCTTTGGTAACCTTTTCAAAGAAGTCCATCAGGTTGAGTCGGTATGATCTGCCCTTTATGAAACCAAAATGAGTTTGGTCCAGTATCTGGAGGTTTACTATGATCATCTCCATGATAATTCTTTCCATGACTTTACATGTAAGACTAATGAGACTTATGGGTCTGTAGTTTCCAGGGTCTGCAGATTGCCCACCTTTGTGCAGAGGGATAACTGTTGCCTTTCTGCATTCATGAGGCACGAAGTCTGTTTGGAGGCTACAGTTAAATAGTAATTCCAAAGGCCCTGATAGGTCATGTTTCATGCTATTTAGATGGCATTCTGGGATATTGTCTGGGCCCATTGATGCAGTGTTCTTGGTCTTAGAGAGAGCGTTAAGGAACTGTTCCCTAGTGATAGTAGGGGGGAGTTATATTTGATGATATTTCCTGAGGGAAGGTTGAGGGTGAGAGAGGAGTAAAGTTGGAGCTGAATTTATCAGCCAGGAGGTTTGCTATATCTTTTGGTTCAGTATAGGTGGCTCCATTTACAATGAGCTCTGCACACAATTGTGTATAGCCTTTGAGGTTGCTGACATAGCTAAAGAATGCTTTGTGGTTGTCCTTGGCCTGGGAGGTCAAACTTATCTCAGATTTGGCTTTGGTAGACTTTATTTGTCCTCCGAGTTTGTTTAGTTTAATGAGAGTGCGTTTATCCTGCTGGGTTCTGCACCTCCTAATTTTTGCCATGATTTTCTTCCTCTTGTTATACATCCGATTGATTTTGTGATTTTACCAGGGTGACTTGTTTTTTTGAGTTAGTTCTGTACTTCTTCCTGGTGAGTACAGCTGCCTCTATGCAGCTATTAACATACTTGTACAGGGTGTCTGTGAACAATTCTGCATAGGCAGAAATTTTCTCAGGATTTATAGGGGCTTGAAATTTTGCCAGGTTCTCACTTAATAGCAGGAAGTTAGCCTTAGAATATTTCCTGAATATTCCTGGTTTAGCCGGGGGTCCAGGTTTTATTTTTACTTCAAAGGAGACCATTTTGTGGTCTGACCTTACCAGGGAAGGCATTACAGTAGGGGGTGTGCAGCACTCTCCCATAGTACCGAGGACCAGTTCCAGTATGGTTGCACCCATGGTTGGTGTATTGACTGTCTGGCCCAGGGAGTTTTTGTTTACAAAATTCATCTCTGTGCATGTATGTTTGATGTTGTATAGGATTCCCAGTTAATAGTGAGGTAATTAAAGTCACCCATGAATGTGGTATTGGGTTGGATGGTTAGTGCTTCTAATAAATTTAAATACATGTTATGGGTTTCCTGGGTCATAGAGGAGGACCTATAGCTTGCAAGGAAGTGGTATTGGATTTTACCTATGGTGATTTGAACATGGAAGAAAAACATTATTAAAGCTAGAAAACATAACCTTTCTGTTACTGGAAACATACTGTGATGAAATCTTCCTGTACTAATTTTAGCAATCTTGTGTAGTCTGATTTAACAGCAGGTTGCCTGTAAATTCTTAAGGTCAGAATGTAATTTTTGTATCTGAAATGAGGACTGATATATTGCTTTTTATACAGAGATACTGAATGTAGGATTTTACAGACATGGGACAGTGACAGTCTGGCATGTTATAGTTCGTTTCCATTAAGGTTTGGGTATGTAACTTTTTTTTCAGGTTGTGAAATGCAGCACATTTCCAAAATTCATTTATATTAAGTTATTATATCAGAATTAAAAAAAAAATTCAGTATTAAATTAAACTGCGTTTAAATCATTGAAGGTAGGATGGTAGTCACAGGTGCATTTTTAGCTTGGTATTGATGCGCCTTGAAATTCCCTATAAGAATTTTACAGTTTTATTAATAACTGTCAAAGGAAAAGTGTCATATGGCATTTTATGCATAGGTAACAAGGCATGTGACTTTACAGACACTTAATATTAATGGTGTTACATGCTCTATTGTAGTCCTTCTTTTAAAGTAACTATATTACTTTTCAGAAATGTGGAATGCAGCTTAAATCCAAAATCTATTTGTATTGAACTGTCATTACATCAAAAGTAAAACAAAGTCATGCATACTTCTTTTGTGTAAAAAACTTCTCTGTCACTTGATTTATGCTTGCCTTCTCCTTCAGATTTAGACTTGTATGCAGTGACATACATTATATGAATTGACTATAATGTGTACTTGTCTTTACAGTAAGAATTGTCAACTTAATGAATTCTGTAGGTAAGAGCCATGGCGTATGTTTTTCTGAGACGTTTTCTGGACACATTTTAAGAGATTTGGTGTTACACTTATAACTACCAGCAGTAGGCCTTTGTAGCAATTTGGCTGCTGTGATTACTCTTCTGACTTTTTTATTGTTTATTTTTGGCCTTTGTAAAGCAGACCATTAGCTGATAAAGGTGTCTGTCCTTGATCTGCATGCTGGGAGTCACTCCTGACACCCCCATCCCTGAGATGAAATTGAGGTATCCCGGTGCAGTGTCATATTAATGGCTATAGAGGTTTTTATATGCTCCTCTCATTTCTCCTCCCCAGTTCCTAACATGTTATGACATAAGGCCATTATGGCCAAAAATGTCTGTGAATGTGTCTCCAGTTTTTGTAAACATGGGATGCATACAACAATGGTATTACCATCAGGACAGACATCCATCTCTCCTTATAACCACTCCCTTCAGAATGGGACAGGTAAGCCTATTGCATTTTCTCTCTGCCCCAGTCAGCTTCTCAAGTGTTGGACTCACTATTCAAACCCAGGTATTCAGTTCATGGTATATGCATTTGACATTTTATTCTCTGGCTAACAAATCCATCGATGCATCCTCTACCCCTTTTCCCATTTTGCACAAGGGGTCAAGGTGTTACTTCAACAGTGACAGTCATCTCGAGCCAAGGTTTACACCACCATGTGGCTAGCCCTGCTGTGGCAGTTCATTCATGCCACTCACTTGCACACACGCTTGCACATACAAAAGTGCATATTTTTACATTTTTAAACTAACATGCAGATAGTAGAGATAATTCTATCTCCTTGCCCTCAGATCTGTTAGCTCATATGGTTTGTGTTATAACTTTGACTGTCCAGTCAACATGTTTTCTTGAAGCTAATTCTAATTAACAAACATTTCATAAGAATATGTCAAACTGTTCTGGAGGTGCAGCCTTTTATGTACAGAGAACAAAACTAGCACAAAACAATCTGTAAATTTGGGTCAGTCTTCTTAAAAATACTAGTGAAAGTGCTGAACGTGTCTGAAATTTTTAAGAACTCCTCTACTAGGGCAAACCTGGCAAAAAAAAAAAAAAGTTATGCTAATGTTTATGCAGTGATTCTAATCAAATGCAATTCTAAGCCTTTGTAAAGTGAGCCAGTGTCTGAAAAGGCTAATGTTGATGCAGTGATTTTGATCAAATGCAAACCTAAGCCTTTGTAAAGTGAGCCAAGTAAGTGCTATGTGAGACACTACTGATCTTGGGATCAGGAATGTGTGCTCTACATTTCTTCATTGGAACTGAAACCTTGGGAGTTGCAAAGGTCTGCAGTAGAGGGGTAGGGGTGAGGTTGTGGTCAAATGCGTACCTTGCTCATACAAGCTTCAGTACCTTAATATTCTTTCTTTTTTCCTTGAAAAAAAAAAAGATTGTTAAAGTGAAAAAAGACACTGAAGCTATTTACTTAACAGATTATACCATGGCTACAGTTTGGCTCCCAGTAAACAATTTTGTTTAAAGACTTCTCATCTGCTTTTTGTGAATGACTTAAAACTGTATACTTCAGCGCAACTCCTAGTGGCTAAAACTCGTCTTTACTTTAAACCTCATACTGGGTGTAGCTGTTAGTACAGTACTCAGGATTTATTTTACTGTTGGTCCTGCTTTGGGTGGCAGACTATGGAGAGCTTTCCTTTAGAGGCTGAATGTCATGGTGCTATGTGAACACATCATAGTCAGTGAGAGCATGTTGGACAGCATATGCACAGTGTATGAAATATAAAAGAATGGTCCTCCACATACAAAATGTTAAAAGTCTTTGTGTACTGTAAACTCGCTATACCCACATCAGTCTTTTGGAAAGTTTTTTCCTCTTAGTGATCAGACAAACAGCTTTTTTACCAACTATTCACTTTTAATGATACAAAAATGAAGAAAAAAAGTAGCATTAATGTTCCTTGGAGTACACAACTTTAGAATATATGAATACAGTGCATGGGTTGCATCAGTGGTAGTTTTTTTTGCACTGCCTTCGAAAGACTAGTGCCCTCTGTGGATTTCATTTCTCTCTCTTGTGCTCGAGACCAGGATGCCCTATCATCCTGAATTGGGTAAAGCAATTACCAGATAATCACTGTTTACACTACATGCTTTCTTCCATGACGGTGATATCATGGCCCATATCACCATTTTTGAGGATGTCTTTGACTCAGTATGCAAAGACAGCTGCATCCTAGTGGAGTGGTCCATCCTTATAATGATTACCTTTTGCATCTAGGTCCTGGAAGTTCCCCGTGTTTCACCGGAGTGTTTGCAAAGTGCCCTCCGTGACGGTCATGTGTCTGCTGCTCTGTCCTGAAGCTAAGCAGCAGCTGGGGTGGCATTGTTCTCCAGCAGTGTGGCTGCATCCACTACCTGTTTTTCATGTTTCTGTAACCATGTTTTCATTAAAAGTTGCCTAGATGTTATTTTACTTGAGAGAAAAAATGCATACTATTTGATTTCCTGCTCTGCTTATTCATTATGCCTTTGAAAATACAGCCTGAAATCACTCTTGGTAACTGACTGTCTTGGTCACTTGTATCAGATGCATCTTTTACATGCTTATTTTATTCCTGAAATCCTGAGATTACAGGCTGAGCCACTTTATAAGAGAACTTTTGCCAGTATATTAGTACTGTTATACGTATCATATTACCGAGTTCACAAATGTATTTGCAAAGTTGTATGCATTTCCATTTGAAAGCATTTTCCTGTGTGTCAAATATGAAACCAGTAGTGCAACACTGATGTGAAAGTCACCTTCTCAGTAACATGTAAAGACTGCAGCTGTTTTCAAATGCTTTAGTTTCAGATATTTCATGATTATCTTACTGTAAATAACTTCTGTCATATTATTGCAGATGAAGTGGACAACAGTGAGAAAATGCTGCCTAATGCAGATGGATCACTTGGAGAGAAAACTGATGCACATGAAACCAGTCAGAGTGATCTTGGCAAAATGTTAGAACAAGAAGAAGAAATTATTTATGATGTAAAGTTAGAACTGTTACCACCTCCTGTTTTGCCCAAGCTAGATGACTTGCTAAAAGGTGTTTTAAGTCAGCTGGATTTACTTTCATGTTATGAGGAGAAACTGTCACTGCAGAAGGTACTGCAGGTAAGTTTCGAATCACTTGAGGGAAATAAACCAAAATCACTTCAGGATGTGCCATGGTACTTTCTCAGGAAAGTAATGCTGTCTGATTCCAGTGCAGTCTGTATTAAATATCCTACCAATATTTTGGATCAATCAGAAGGTGTGGAATGTTATGGTCCTTCAGATTCAGATATAGAGGATATGTTTCAAAGTAGTGCACATTCCCAAATGCCATGGATTCATCCGCTGGATGTAATAGTTTCAGTTCTTCATTGCTCTGATTCCATTCTACAACAAGAGCTTATGACCAAAATGTCTGCTTGTCAGTTTGCATTACCACTGTTACTGCCTACTGGAAACAACAGTTGTACGTTCCTTTTGTGGGCATTGCAGTCAATTGTGAAGAAATGGTACCCTGAGGGAACACTAGGCAATTTTGGATTCATAGAAGAAAACATTGTTGTTTCTAAAATGCCAACATTTACTTTCATGAGAGTTGGTGACTCTAAAATTCCTAAGTCAAAAACTCTCAACGACATCCTTAGCAGTGAGCAGTTGCACCAGAATTTCTTCATCCATCGGGAGATGGAGTGTGCAAACATTGCCAGGAAAATTTCAAATGGGCTTGCTGAGATCTGCTGGCATTTACCAGGTAGTTCTAACAGCACTAATATTTTCTCCAAAGCATTTGCAGTAATTAACCTCCGAGGAGATGCAATTACGATGCCTCAGCAGGTTCATTTTTTAAGCCAAGTCTCTTCATCAATTTTCTTTTTTCTTGAAGATATTACTGAGAAGGAAGTTCAATACTTCGAATCATTTCCAAAAACCAATGCACACATTTTTCTGATTTTGGCCCCAAATGCCAATTTACACTGTTCAGGTGAGACATTGAAAAAAGTAATGCAGACATTGCAGTTAACTAGGAAGCATATTATTATCAAATCCCAGGATATCAATGATTCTGAATTTACATCATTAATGAGAATGAAAATCAGTCATGCACTACAGCAAGCGGAGCTACAGCAAACTGTTTTGTGTTTGGAGGACATGACTAGTACAGCTTCACAGCTTAAAATTAAAATAGATGAAGATGATGAACACATTCAGAGAACCAGAACTGAATCAGATGAAATCTTGATTCTCATGAAGAGTGGCATTACTGAAAATTCTAAACAAAGCAATTTTAAGTTTCAGGGGGAAGCTTGGCAGGTGCTGTCGAATATTGAAAAGGAGCAGACTCGTTTAAAAAAATGCTGTGAAAGCATAGAGCTCAGAATTCGTGAACTGGAAGCCCAGAAAGAGAACTTGATAAAGTCTTTGCTCCAAAGTGGGATATCTAATGTCATGCAAAAGTTTATTAAGAAACTGATTGATTTACCTAAGAATGAAAGAAAACTTCTGCTGCAGTGGATGAAACTAAAATTAGATTCCAGCTCAAGAAACACTTTGTCTGCATTACGGTATCAGTACAAAGTTGCATATGAGATGCTGTACACGGCAGAAGAACAGGCAGACAAGGTAGTACTGCAGAATGAACTTAAAATGCTTGAAGTCAAATCTCAAAACTGCTCACAGGGATTAGAACATTTTATGCGAGAAGTGGGGCAAATTTATGAAATTGTGAACACACAGAAAAATAAAGCAAGTACAATTCTTCCATATGATTCACTCCCGCATGTGGCTGCTGAGATGTTGTTAGATGGAATTCCTCTAGAACTTGTTAATGGAGATGCCCTGAATATGTCAACCAACTGGGTGTTAGCTGTACTAAAATCTGTGGCATTTCTCATCGGCAATGATAAGCAGTTGTCTGTTCTTTCAGTACTTGGTGCACAAAGTCCTGGAAAATCATCTTTTCTGAACACAATGTTTGGGTTGCAGTTTGGTGTTGGTGGTGGAAGATCCACAAAGGGGGCTTTCTTGCAGCTTATTGAAATTAAAGGCAGTCTTGGAGTCCAGGTAGGTTGCGATTTTCTTCTTGTTATAGATATAGGAGGATTAAGGTCCCTGGAAGTATTGGGAAGCTGTGATAGTTGTGCATCCGATGTTGAACTGGCAACGCTGGTGATTGCACTGAGTAATGTGACCTTACTGTACATGCCTACTGAAGACTTCTCAGAAATAAGTGATATATTTCATATACTTATTCGTGCATTTATAAGGGTGAAAGAAGTTGGCAAGAAACCTATTTATTGGTGTGTTCACTCAGAGTGTGGGGACTTACCTAGTCTGAACTGGAATCCAAGAACCTGCAAACAACTTACTGACAAGCTAGATGAAATTACAAGGGATGGAGCAAGAATGGAGGGGTGTGAGGCAAAGTTTAAAAAATTTTGTGATGTTGTGGAATACAACCCAAATGGTTACAAGGATTATGTTTCTGGAATTTGGCTTGAGTCTGGCCCAATGGCTTCAGTTGATGTAAGTTACAGCACACGTGTTAATGAGCACAAGAAGTACTTTTTTCAGACACTGAAAACTTGCAAAAACCAAGATCTGACATTTTCTAAATTCTGCAAGTGGCTTCAGGATACTTGGAGTGCTCTGAGAACAGGAAATTTCATTTTCTATTTCAGAAATAGCTTAGCAGCAGAAGCATACCATTGTCTTGCATCAGATTACGCCAGCCATGACTGGGACATGAGAAGAGAGGTGCATGAGTGGTTATTAAATGTTGAAACAGGTACTATAACTGGAGAACATAACAAGAATGATTTGTTAGAGACTTTAAACTCAGAACTTAAGGTGCTCATTACTGAGAAAAAAACATCTGCACTTGAAAATCTCAACAGAAGGTGTTGCAAATATAATTTTGCAGCATCGTTTTTTGAGGAGTATCGAGCAAAGTTTGAGAAGAGCATAGATGTGCTTGGTAAAAACCTGGAGCAGTCTGCTCTTCAGAAGTGTAAAAAGATTATTGATCCCCAGAATGGACTGCAAGTCACCCTAAGAAGAAATGCCCAGCAAGAGTTTGAAAGGCGTATATTTCAAGTATTGGAGATCTGCAGGCAAAATAATATAATGTTAACAGATGACAATTTGAGGTATCATATTAATGAGGTATGGACTTCAGTAACAGATCCAGTCATACCACTGCAAAGTGAAATAATTAATATTGAAGCAGATATGGAGCAGAAACTGAAGGAGAACAGCTCAGAACTTGCAGTGTTGGGAAACTTCAGAATCAAGGAAGAAAATATAAGGAATACTGAAACATTCAGTGGTATGACTGACATCTTTTGCAGGTTCCAAGAAGGTAACGCCCTTAGCAGATTCAAAGCAGAGCAACTTCACAATCAGTGCCAGAGATTTATAAATGGTATAATGATACGGGAAAGGGATTATGACCCTAGCTACTGGACTGAAATCCTGAATTATGTGAATGAAAGCATCCAACATCTTCAGACAGGCAGATTTTCATTTACAAATTCATTCATTTCCAATTTTACACTTCACCTTTGTACATCTGCTGTTGCTAAATTTCAGGAAATGCACCACAAATGCAATGAAAAAAATGACCCCGTGAAGAGGAGAGAGTGCAAGAAAACGCACCTTTTCTTACTTTTTAAGGAACTCTGTGACACAAATGATGCTAGTCAGATACTGGCTGAACTCTTGTGTGAAAGTAGTCTGAAGCCTGCTGTTATGAATGCTATTGAGGGCAGACTTGGATGGGATATTGTTCATGATATGAAGAAGCATTGCAGTCATGGGGAATTTAATACAAGAGCTGGTCTGCAACTAGCGGTTATGATACATCTGAAAAACAGAGAGAAGTTTGAGGACTACTTTGAGTACATTAGTAACTCTTCTTATTATGAGAAAAAATGGTTGGAACAGCAGGTTATACAGCACTGTAATCAGCTTTGCAGTGGACAAACTAGACTTGTGAACTTGGGAGAAAACATCTTGAATAGTCTGATCTGTAATATTAAAAATGCAATAAATGAGTGTAGGTCTCAGTGCAGAACTATTAATGAGTTTTGTAAACAGTTAAAGTGGAACATTCGAGACAGCTTGATTTTGCTGCCAGAAATAATAGATGTGGAGACGTTTTCATCGAAAAGTGATTTCCAGTACTTTGTGAAATGTCTGCAAGATCATGTGGACAGGCTGCGAATACACGTCCAAAATGTGATAAAGACATGGAGAACTGATACACGGATTGAATCTTTGCCCATCTGCCTCCTTGAAGAATTGTACAAATCAGTTGCAGGGTGTGAAAAATACTGTTTCTGGTGTAGTGCCCCCTGTGACTGTGCAGACTATAACCACAGTACTCACTATACTAGTTACCACAGGCCTGTGGGACTCAATGGAGAAAGGTGGCCGGGTACACAGAAACTTGTTGCTGATATTTGCACAACACTGGTCACAACTGATCAGTGCTTTCATAATAAAGACACTAACTGGGAATGGGTTTCCTTCAGCAACTATCAGGCAGTTAATATGGATTATAGAGCATGGTGTATACCAGCAGATGCAAGTCTGAATGGGTCAATATATTGGAAAGCAGTTCTCCATAGATACAATAACCATTTTGCCGAAATGTACAGTTGCCTACCTGCTGAAATACCATCAGAGAATTATGTTCCATGGAGTGATATCTGTAAAGATATAGATGGGGCCTACACGTTATAAGCAGGAACAGTTTAAGCTCACTGTAACATTTGTGAAACTGTGATGAAAACTTGTGCTTTATTCTTTAACATTTAAAACAGTAATGTTTTTCAAATAAATACTTTCATTTTCTAGTGGTTTACACTGCATGCTTCAAGGCTGTGAGGAGAGATGGCAACATTCTTTTGCTTTTAGACCTGTCACGAAGACACATGGGGAGAGTAGAAACATGAAGAATGCTGATCTGATTTCAGATGTTGTGGCTGCAGGATAAGAAAGGACTTGCTGTCCCAGTGGTGGGTATGTGCTGAATTAAAGTTTTCCAGGCTGCTGATTTTGGTCTTTAACTTAGGCTTGACTTTTTGGAAATTTCAAGTTCTTTCTTGCCATGGGAGAGCTCCTTTAAGATGGTCTCAGGCTTCTCGGAAGTTATTGTGCTTTGAAAATGTTGCAGAGTTTTCCAAAGAATGTTTAGACTTACTGTAGTGTCTTGGCTGTATGTCATCTTTCAACCAAGGTTTCCATCACTAAGTGTCCTATTAGAAGGCAGATCCTCCTGTAGGCTATCAATTTAAGTGCTATTTTTGAGACCCTCTCTCAGTATGAACAGATGTGTTTATAGAGGATTGTGACTTGAAGGGCATTGGCAGTAACGCTGTCTAGAAAGGAGCATTATCACTATGTGGGAATGGACCTGTTTAGGGAAAAGTTTAGAGAGAGAGAGAAAAAAAGCCTCATTTTTAGTCCCTGGTTGTAGCACCTTCCAGCCCAGGCTGTTGTAATCTGGCTGGTTCACTACACTACACATTAAGTGGCTGTGCACTTACTTGCTTCTAGCATCAGGATTCACCTTTTGTTTGGGAGCAGTGGACATCTGCACTGCAGTTTCATACTCTACCTACATGTTGCAAAACTTCTCTAGTGTCTGCCTCCTTTTTGACTGTAAGCTGATGGTGGCTGTCAGTTGCTTATTATCTTTAGATGCATCTAGATGTGCAAGCCTGTCTTTGTTGTTGGATCTTCCATATTTGCTCTAACCAGTTTTTCTACCTACAGGTTTAGGTCCTACAGAGTCTTAATGATGCCACCTCCTGCAGTGCAAGCTGCACTGGGTTGAACTATGTGATGCCAGTGCCCTGGCACTGGACATGCCATTATCCTTTATGCAGACATAATGTCCCCCTCCATATGACCCTAGAATTGGGGATATTCTCAAACTGTTGAAAAAGGAGATCGGTCATGGATCATGTGAGAACAGCAGAAGCAGTCCTGCTGTGTGGTTCCACTGTTAGTGGATTCCTTCCATGACTTTAACACTGTATCCCTAGTACAAAAGAAAGTACATTGGCTACTGATCAGTCTGGATGTAAATGACCAAACCTGACCAGTGTTGGTGGTAGCACTGAAATGTAACCCCATTCCTCCACCTTTGGCTGCCCTTCCATGTGATGCAGCATGCAGGGATGTGGACATGCTAGGAAAGTGAATCTATGCATACTTTAGTTTGTCAGTGAAAAAGCATAACTATTTAACACAAATACTGTACTTCCAGGTTCATCTGTATGAGACCAAACAGAGTAGAAGGGCTGCTGAACAGTAAATCAGAAGGCAGCCTCAAGGGATGTATAGTCAATGCAACCATCTTGGCCTGTGTGATGTACTTCTTGACATAAGACACCAAGAATGGGGAAATCAGGTGACTAGGACCAGTATGAGCTACACATCACTTATGACGTTGCCTTGTATCCTTTGCTGAAGCTGTTAGGTTAACCTTCACAAATGCCATGATTGTTGGCTCCTGCTGCTTGAGATGAGTCATACATGGAAATCAGTAAATGATAGGAACGAATCATTATAGCTGCACAGTTGTAATTTCATCTTTCCCTGACAGATCATTACTAGTTTACAGAAACATCACCATAGGCATTGTTTATAGCAGAATGTACACTGGGACAGCTTGCCTGACAGCTGTGTACTAATAGACAGCAGCTGTGTTGTTCAGCAAAGGTAGAGATTCTCAGCACTGTCAAGGTGACCATGGAGCACCTTTTAATTATGCTCATTGTCTGGAATCCCAGCACAGCACGTGTCTCAACAGATGGCTAGGATGTTTTTCTTCTACAGTACATAGCTGTGCAGAATCATTATAGAAGTATGAGTTAGGGAACTGTACTGGTAACCTAAGGTTATGTAGTTTTTCTCCCCCCCCCCCCCCCAATGCAGACAATCATTAGCCTTGCCAGATGTACATTCTTTGCAGAATGCTGTGGTAAGTAAGGAAATGCTGAAGTTTAAATTGGTTAACGCTTCAACTTGATAAAAAAAACTGGTAGGAGCTCCAGTTCCACGAACTGCTTAAAAAAAAAATATATATATATATATATATATATATATATATATATATATATATATATATATTTTTTTTTTTAATGTATGTGTGTGTGTGTGTGTGTATATATATATATATATGTATATATATATATATATATACATATATATATATATATATATATATATATACACACACACACATACATATATATTTTTTCATGACTTTGTGTGTGTCTGTGTGTGTATATATATATATATATATATATATATATATATATATATATATTTTTTTTTTTTTTTTTTTTGGTTAGGGCTTCTCACTTGTATATACTAACTCCACAGTCACATTGCTGTGAAGAAGAAAAAAAAAACATACACAGTGAATCACTGTTGGTGTGCAGATACACTCTGTATCTGCATCGATTTCTAACAGGAAAATTGGGAAGTTCAACATCAGTGACTTGAACTCATTAAGTTTAAAGTCACTTCCATCTTACACTGAATGAAAATGTAGGGTAATGGTTGAAGCTGCTCAATAGCAGAGTCATCCTACCCCCAGATAACAGCAAAGCAAAAGAGTTTACTTCCATGTCTTCTTAATGTGAAAAAAACAGCATGGACATTAGGTACCTCAATACACCAACTCCATCATGTCTCTCTCTTCTATCAAAGGGAAACTGGATGTGCTGTTTGGATCTTCTGAAATGCCTGTGAACACATCAAATTTTGAAAAGTCTCTAGAAAGTTCCACCAGTACCTAATAGTAACTTGTCATTAATATTCAGGAGCCTACCCTTTTGCCTTGCCTCTTCACCAGTGTTTTTTGCCAGCCATAGTGGAAAAAGTAATCACAGTCAGAATACTCGTAAGTTCCTTTACCTGGATGACTGGCTCCTTATCAGCAACATTCTGTACAGTGTGATCAGTGATAAGGGACAGTGTGTACAACTTTTCCATTTCTCAGGTATCCCTTTCTGCCTTGTCCAAACTGACGCATTCAGTTGCTAACCATTAGCACGTGTTCCCTGATTACCAAGACTTGCTAGGCATCGTTACATTTAGATAAACTTTAATATCCATTACCACTGTGTCAGCAGTGATATTTCTAAGGACCTCTGGCCTATGATGACAGCCATTCAGATGGTTCAGTTTGTAAAACCCCTCATGATTATATACT
This sequence comes from Protopterus annectens, assembly GCF_019279795.1. Classification (NCBI taxonomy): domain Eukaryota; kingdom Metazoa; phylum Chordata; order Ceratodontiformes; family Protopteridae; genus Protopterus; species Protopterus annectens. Next base: position 1,642,968,030 of record NC_056744.1, on the reverse strand, counting down.
GGTGGGACCTCATAGTCTATTGGCTCCAAGAATTGGATCCCTAGAACACTGCAGTCATTATTTCCAAGATGTGCAGGTCACATCTCTGTTGGTACTCAGCGCTGTCAGAGTTATTGAGGCATATCACATCTGCATGTTGTGTTTGACTACAGATGCTTCTGGTCTAGTGTAAGGAGCCTATCTACTAAACCAAATCACTCCAGGGAAAAGATTTTAGCTCAGATTGTGTCTCCTTGTGTTTTGAAAATAAAAGTGGATCCTTTTGACCTTCGGTTATTGGGTCAGTGGTATCACAGAGGTTGCATTTCAGTTTATATGGACAACATCTCATTTATATTGTCGATCAGCAAGCAAGGATGAACCATTTCTTACCCATGAACAAGGAAGCAATAAGAGTTTCAAAGTAAACAGTCCTGGAAACCTAAGCTGTTTGGTGGACATACTGTGAGTTAATTGGATCAACGTGAGTGGTCCCTGTCTTTCTGTAATGAGATCCATTTTTCAAGAAATGAAGCCAGGTGAATTGCAGGCTTTTTTGAGAATCTAACAGATGTCAAGGGCTGTAAGTTCTTCAGGATCCTACCATCACAGGTTTGATTTAAGGATGCTGGCACAGCCATGTGGCTGAGTGGGATACTTTATGCATTTACATGACATTTGCTTGAGGGTAGAAGGAGATAACGCACCAGACTGCTCTTTAAGTTTATGCAGCATACTGCAGCCTCTTAATCTCTACATTCCCCTTACACTTTCTCTACTAATCCCATAGCCATCTATAGAGCACCTCCTAGATCAGTCCTGAAAGCACCCCCCTTTGTAATAGTTCTTCAAACCTAGCATTATGGAGAGGTGGACTACCCTTGTTTTCCTGCCAGCCATGTTGACTCGGGTCTTCTGAGGCAGTGTAGCAACTGCCTCATGTACACTGACAACAGTCTGCTAATAACTCCATTCTAGTATAGAGTGCGAGAGATGTATCTATGCCAAGAATCTTGAATTTCTGCTCTCTTGCACTCAAAACATTAACACTGAAGAGGTTGTCAACTCACCCACTACTACTTGTGCACATAGTACCACTACGCATACACACAGTATGCATCTAACACATAAATCGACATACATGGAGGTTCTCTCAAAAAACTTACTGAAACACCAGAGACCTCCAGTAAAAAGACTGCTACAACTAACACAAGACACATAACACCAGTGTCTCACCTACCAAGCTCTTAAGGTGTAACACTCAAAAATGAAATTTATTTGTCATTTGCAGACTCCATAGTGAAAGACAAGGATGTACCAGTCACCGGGTTTGATAAGGAGAAAGTCACAGTCAGCTGCCTGTTCGGTGCCAGGATTCATCAGATCATGCATGCAGTCAGGTCTGTCAGCAACAAGTACCATTATGACTTTGTCATAGCTCATGTTGGATTGGACAACCTGAGCATCTATATCATATTATCGCATGATGAAAAGAGCGAACGCTCTTTCATCAAACTGATAATATCGAAATGACAAAAAAGCAAACACAGAGAGCAGCAAATTTTTTTCCAGGGAAAAAATTTGCTGCTCTGCAAAAATCCGCGAAAAAAAAAAAAGTTTAAACACAAAATGTAGTTCACACCCCCCACTTAAATATACCAACTCTGAGATCGCACCATAGTGGAGGAAATGGCAAAGTTCTGAAGACGGCCCACTGATTTTTTTCCCTGTGAAAAAAATCGATGTTCCGTGACTTCGCTTTTTTCTGCTTTCGACGTTATCCTGGACATGGGCAGTCATTAATAATAACAATCCTGGCTATTGACTAGAATATTTATGGTATTACATTAGAATGAAACTGTTAGGCTTGAAATGACCACCAGGTCGGTAGCCTAGTAACCTACTATGATCAAGTGAGAAGAGCTCTTCTAGTCTTTGGTTGCACCCCTTCACTTTCATCCCCCCTTTTTTTTGTGATAGCTTTCATTTGGATTATGCCAGTAGCCCGATGTCCCTTTTCTTGTATGGCTTCTAGAACAGCAGAGAGTAGTTAAGGTGTGTCAGGCCAAGGCCATGTAGCATGGAAACATTACCTCTCTGCATCTGGAGTCAGTATCCTTGAGGATACATCCTGTCATTCTGTCTGGTGCTGCCACTGCTACTTCCCTTTTCCTCTTCCTCTTGTCTGTTCTAGGCATGTTCAGTAGACCAGGATTATTTCCATGCTCTTTTGCCATCAGTTCCACTCTCTTGCGGATACTTTACACCAAACTTGTTGTGGCCTATGTGCACTATGTTTCCTTTGTTCCCATTGAACTTCAGCGGCCACCTTTATGTTGAGTTGCATAGTCTTCCATATCCTTCTGTAGACTCTTCTCCCTTCATCTCTTTCTACAGTGTATCTTTATGTCATCATCAAATATGTTGATCCATTGCTGTTTTCCCTTAGATATGTTCACAAAAACACAACAGAGAGTACTGCCCTCAAGACTGACCACTGGAGTATTCTAGTAGTGCCTTTCCAAACTTCTTACTTAATCCATTTTACCATAGCCATCTAAAGCTTATGATTCATGCAGCTCTCCAGGTACTCAATCTTGGTTAGCACAACCACTTCAGTTTTACTGTCCTCCTTCTTTATGGGGCCAAGCTAGAGAATAACTACTGGTACTCCTGTGCCAAGTTCACCTGCAAAACAGTTGTAAATCTGGATCCAGTTATCTGACAGCTGCATCACATGAACCCCTATTGGTTCTGCTTTGTAGAAATGCTACCAGCTTTCACCATGAACCCCTGTTGGAACTGCCCTGTAGAAATGCGACCAGCCTTCTCCTCAGTACTCACTGTGTAACTTTGCATACCTCTGCTATTAACCTCAAATGTCCATAGTTGTCTAGGCTTTCCTGTTCCCATTTGTACAAAGGTAGCCCACTCGTCCTCCAGTCTTCAGGCTTTTCTGTAGTAGCTGGTGGATCTGTTGAAGATGCCCATTGGGGGTTCCACTTACATGGTCCACATTTGTGAGGTAGCCCACCTGGTTCATTTTCAAGGCATCTCAGAAGCTTTCTACTAAGAAGAATTTTGGCAGCTGAAAATGGGTTTCATTGTTGGCTTTACCAAAGCACAGACTTTTTTTTTCTGGTACTGCAAGCCATGATTTTTAGCTGTTATAGAGTATTGTTACTGGTCTTGGCCATGTAGCAGTTTCCACTTGGAAGTCTTTTGGGGTCTATATTTTTGAAAGCCCTTTCATGACGAGTCAACCCTATGAACCCATGTCCTTCCTTGTTGAAAATTACCTTACCTGCTTTGAGCCAGTTAACTCAAATGAATTACTTTTCATTCTAAAGAGTTTTGTTTCTGGTAGAAGTCACTTCAGCAGGGCTTGTATATGAGCTCCAAGCCGTGCATGTAGCTACTCCTTAGTGTTTCAGAAGAATATGAAGTCCTTTTTGTACCAGTCCTGCCTTTCTACCAAATGTTGACTTGGAGGTGAATTTAAATTAGTCCATTCATCAAGTGGTTTTCTTTCCTGAGTACTTTAATTCTGCATCTCCTTCACTTATACTACAGATGCCTATAGACATCGAGGTATTACTTGGATACAGTAAAACAACTCAGAAAAGATGAGTAGGTATTCATCCTCTATGCTTAGGGTTAGAAAGTCACAAAGTAGTCCTTCTGTTGATGGCTCTTAACTTACACTGCCTGGTGTTACCAAATACTTTGCATAGCCTCAGTTCTGAAAGGGCATTCTGCAGTAGGTGAGGGGGTAATAGGTGTTTCCCACAGCATGTTTGATGTGGCCAGCTGTTCATACTCCATATCTTTACAGACCGTTACACATTGGATGCAGACTTCTGATCCAGGTCTTTCTTCGAGGTTATGGTAGTCAGGAGTGCATTCCCACAGAGATTCTTTCCAGATGTATCTCTGCTGTAAACTCTATTCTGATTGTTCAGGAGCAGATAAAACTTATGTGGTACTTACCATAATACTGAATCTCTGAGAAGATGATTTGACTTGCAAGACATTTCCCAACCTCCATGATCCCGCCTCCCTTTTTTTTAACTGTATGTGTTTTTCTTCCTTAGTTGAGGTGTGCATCTTAGATTTTTTATTTTTTAAGGATGTGTCCATTATTTCCTTCAGTAGTGGTGAGAAAAGACCTGGAAATTTTCAGGAGGGAATGGTCTGAATGGAGTCTTATAAAAGAATAAGTAGACCATGGCTACAGCCATTCAAAAGGGACATGAAAGTTGCCAGGAAGTCATAGATTGCTACAGGCAAGGGTACTGCAGTAGAGACAGGCACCACTATGAATTAAATACTAAGGGCATAGAAATAGGAAGTGGCTTGCAGATGCTATAGCAACTAATTAACCATCAAGAGGAAGAAACTAAACTGAGTTGAAAAAAAAATTGCTTTCTAAAGGAGAAAATGTTCTAAGGAGGAAATGTCACCTGGATCAGCCAATGGGACCACAAGAATGTATGTGGTACAAAGACATCCTGGTAGCCCATCACCCACATCATACAAGGATACTGTACTAATTTCTTTGAAACAATACTAATTTCATGAACTTAATCGCATTTTGATTTAGGAATAGGGTCCATTCCCATTCTGGTATTAGAAACCCAAAAGATTTGGAGAAGTTAAAAAAGGGAGGCTGTGAAATTGTGTGGTTAGCATACCCTCAAAAGCCATGTGTAATCTCTGGACAGTTGGAAAAGAGAGGCTGCAGGGGAAAAGGAATTAGCTTTATGAGAAACCAGTGACTTGAGACCATCCAGTGGAAAACACCATGCTAGAAAACTAGATGGGGTGAGTGGAGAAGTGACTATGCTACCAATGAACACTATATAGTCTTGGGATAAAGAAGAGCTTTTAAATAGGAAAGGCATCCAAAGGCTGAGATGAGATTACAGTTCAAGTTAAACATCCAACACCTGATGTAAATGCCAGGCCAGAGAGGGGAGCATCTCTACGTGCAAGCCTTTGGTGATCTATGGAGGAGCAGAGAGTGCATATACAAACTAGCAAATATTCTCAGCAGTAAATTAGGTAGGAACGGATTACAAGGTCTTCCTATAAATGTCCATGGTAAAGACATACTGAAGCAAAAAAGGCCTTGAAGAAATGTCATAAAGGATATCACAATGGAAGACCAGATCATTGACTTGATCAGGGTAACTTGTTAACAGAAAATCATAGATGTGGGCTATATGGCTGAGCAGTTGATGGACTAGGAAACATGGGGACTGCTGAATGACTTTAGCAGGTGGGTGTGACACAGGGATTAGGGGAAGTTATTGCATGCACCACCTTTATAGAAGAGATGAGAGGATTTGCCATTAGGGTATATAAATGCATGCCTAAATGAAGGATCAGGGGAAATGAAGAAGGGAGTCACCAGATAAAGAAGGAAATCAAAGACAATGGTATACTTTGGATGACTACAGTAAAGAAGGGCAAAAGATCTTGTCTTCCATCTGAAGAATAGCTTATACTGTACAGCTTCAAGGCATGAAAGGGAACATGAGAGGTGAAAGGGTCACTGAAATGACTGTTAGGTGATGAGATGTTCTATCCTTATAGTTTGTAAAATCCTCCCACTTTTTACCAGAATACTGGTAGGTGTGTAGAACTATACACAAATCTACTCTAGACAACAATGTGAGAAAGCACAAAATGTCCGTTCTATAGAAAAATATGAATATATGAAAGGGGTAGAATGGCTTCTCAATAAGAAATAAAAATGTAAAACTTAGGTCAGAATCTTTGACGATGACTGGATACCAAACATGAGAGTTACATAGAGGTGGACTGACTTACATTTAAGGTAGGGACTGACAAAAACTTGGTCAAGAGACCTCCTCTAGGAGAGGCACTAGAGACCTAAATGTGGTTGGTGAATAAATCATTTGACACAGTACTCAAACTGATTATGAAACTAGGTCCTGGAAAGGTGATATGCTCAAAAGGCCTTGCATCACACCCCAGAAGGTCCTAGTAAAGTGATCCTCTCAGAAAACCCTGCATTAGATCACTAACCAACATCCTAGTAAGGCTATCAGCTCAACTGATCCTGCATCAGACTCTTAATTGAGGTGTTAGCATGGTCAGTAGGCTCTACATAGTTTCCAAAAAAGCCCAACTTCAGGCCATGAACAAGGTCCTAATGAGGGCATCTAATCAGTGTGGAAAAAAATAAAATAGGTAATATACAGGATGAGTGGAACACAGCTTCTGCCAAAATTGGTAGTACACTGTTTGCAAACATCTTTGCAGAAGGAAATACATAGACTCATAAGAAACTATGTCCTGCTCCATACTAAACTCTTCCTGGATGGAAGGATTTTCCACATGATAAAGGTCAAGAAGGAATCCCCAGTTGACTCTAAATAGAAATATATTGCTCCTTTAAGTCTCAACGGCGGAGATGTACTCAAGAGGATGTCCTGGTGCACTGCTGTGTAGGAAAAGAAAGATGGCAAGCATAAGAGATGACAGGAATATCACCCTCATTGCAAGAGAAGTCCGGTCCTAGTAAGCCCACAAATCTGAAGTTACTGGAAAGTAAAAGGAAAAACATTTACATCTCAGAGTACTGAGGCACCAATACAAAAGCAGCCAAGAAATAAATACTCATCCCAGTGAAAGGGATTGTAATGCTAGCAGTATCTGGAGGTCCTTGAATCCTCCCTTTAATCAGAAAATATCAGAACATGAAAGAAGTCATAGTGGCAAGAAAGCCAGACTTAGACTTCTCCAAAAACAGCTATCAAGTATCAGCAGGGCAGCTGAGGTGCAACAGCTGATGATTCAGGAGTTCCAAAAATAATTGAAAATAAGGAAAGAGGAGTGGTAACCAAAAGCGTATGTGATAGGAGGCAATTCATGAGTGGCGTGTGGTAGAACTTGATACTCATCAAGAAAATAAGATCCATGGAGAAAGGAGGTACCTTCTGGGACCTTTAATTGAATGGCCAGAAGGAATGGCAAGCAGTCATGGGAAGGGAAAAGCACTATTAGTTTAAAAGAATGTCAAAAGGGAATAGAGCTCACATCAGACAAAAGGAAATAGATGAAACCAAGGATAACTTCAGGATGATGTTAGATTCAAGCAGGTAGAGACTGACACCTTCTGGCTTAAGTACAACCCCTCAGCTGGAAAAGGGTGCCCTTAAAGGAACTGTTAGCCCCAAGATCTTGGGGATAAGAGAAGTAAAGGTCAGACCCATCTAGGATAAGACAGATGCAAAAGGAACTTGTAATCCCCCAAAATTTCAGACTTTGAAGAGGTGATGTTGAAGCTGATGGCATTGAAAGTGTTAATCCTGATGATGTCAAGGCTGACCTTAAAGGAACCTGTAGATCCAGAGGGAGGTATCAGTGATTGAATGAAGTTGTTGTAGAAGCCAACAGTATGAAAGTCAATCCTGACAAAGCAAGGGTCAACTCTGAAGGGAACAATCAAACCTTTAAGGTGAAAGGAGTTCAAGGAACAATGATCCTTAAGTTGGAAAAAATGCCATAAGTTCCTGAAACCCAGATGAAAGAACAAGTATTCAGAAAAATCATCTGACACTGCGACATAGCAGAGCTGTTGAGAGGAACTGAGGTAAATAAAAGTGGTAGCCAAAACTGGACAACATAAGGCACATCTGCCAGACATGCCAGAGTCAAGGAAAATACCAGGCAATAGTAACATGACAAAGAACTAAAATGCTATGTCACCCCCCCCCCCCCCCCCAGACACAAAGATTAATGTCTGCTCAGACAGTAATCAGTACAGAAATGTCAGCCAAGCCGGATTTACCCTAGAAAAAAGAAACTGCATCAGAAAAAATAGAGCATAGCAAAGCTAAATGTCTTGGTGGGAAAAAAACGTAGCATTATACCAAGAGCAGCAGTAGGGGGCAACAGTTATCTCTACAAACAGTAAGAATATGTTTAGAGCAAAAATATTAGCCAAGACAGATTCACAGAGGAGGATGCATAATTTGCATGAAAAATCAATACTAAAAGTCTTGGCATGAGAACAGAATTCAGCATTGTTCCAACTCTGACTTGTAGCAGAAAGTCTAATGAACATATCAGGTTACAAATGGAACTGCCTAGTTAGCCATCTATACAAAAATAAAAAGTAGCTATAGAATAAGGCACACACTGTCTACAGAATATCTGATTTCAGATATCTACAAAAAATTTAGCTCTGCAGGAAAAAGAAAAGAGGCATTACTGATGAGTTCAACATCAGTAGGTTAGGGGAAAAAAACAGTAAATATTGTAAACGGATGTAGCAATCTGCAGTAGACAAGTAAAATCCAAACTGTACAGAAAAAAAAAAACAGTGGAGATCCTAATTTACTGAACTCTGTACTGTTCTTTCCAAAGTAACAGTCAAGGGTTTAGATAGCCTTAGGTAAGAAAGCAAGTCAATGAAGGAATATGTTGCATCCGGAACCATATAATTCAAATATAATACTTTATTAAAGTATAAGCACTTTCGTCCTGTTTATGCTGGGCTCCATCAGAACTTGTAAAGACAACTAAAATACTTAACTTGTGTGATCACATGACTTCTTTGTCTATTTTTGGGTTGCACAGCTTCTACACACTTGGTTCTTTCCAAAGTAGTTTTAATAACAAAACCTTTAGCAAGAGAGTGTTAGGGTCAGGAAATCTGGCTAATAAAGTAAACGAAGAGACTTCAAAATAGCACCAGAAATACGGGAGTGGAGGATGTCTAAGCAAATGTGCCAAGAAGTATACCAAAAAAGAAAAGCAGAATGACCTTGAACCTGAATGTAGACCCTGAAGATAAGGTCAGTACAAAAATAAAGGAAAACACATTTAATAACAATAAATGGATAGCCTTTGACCATTTTTTCAGAGCTGCTGACTTTTGCATGGCTAAAGGGAGTACTCAAGCATTATACAGTGCAGGTAAAGGGGAGGGGGCTACGATGCTTAGGGAAAGTTTTATGAGATTGGATAAGTACCTGACAGTTTTAGTCCTACAAGTGAAGGATATGAAACTACTAATGCAAACATTTCCATATTATGTTCATAGTTTGTAATCCAAGAACTTCACTGAAATTAGCTGTTTTATTTAAAAGACAACGAAAAAAATTTGTGTGTGCACACTTATGGTGGGGACATTGAGGCATCCTTTTGGAGGTTTGTTTATATATTGTGCCTAATGTAAAACCATGTGCAGCATACGTATTTCATTCATATATTGACTAAATGAAAAAACTCATTTACAGCAAGTCAAATTTAAGTATTTCTAAAAAGATGATAGCAGAATGCTACAAGGACAGATGTTTCTTTTCTCTTTTTGTAAAAGAATATCCTTTTCTTCCTAGAAATTGGGAAAGATGTGTATAACTCAAATCTAGGAACCAGGCTTAGTGGGACCAATCGGATCAACAAACAGTAAAGAATGAAAGTATTTTTCATCAAGATAACCAGTTTTATACTTGTAAAATTAGAAAATTGAAAACAAAGGTTGTGCTTGTATTTTTATCAAGAAATGTATATTTTTTCAGTTTGACTGTAGATCACAATACACTTTATACAGTTATTACATAACTTCTGAAACTAAAAAAGTGTGTAAACAACAATAACTATGTTACTATTATTTTAAAACTGATGACGTTTTATTTTGAGTTTGTTTTTGCACAAAGATATCAACAAATTAAGTCTGTTTTATTTGTGGATGTAGGACAGGTTGCTGCATTCAGCTTCATTATATTCCACAAACACACAAGTGAAAAGGTTTGGTTAACCTCTTGTGTATATGTTGTGAAGGAGGAATGCATCCCTAAACTAATGTAATGAATTACAGCAGATCAGCACACTGCAAAGATGAGAGAAACTTGATCAAGCGATAGACTACAGTGAGTGAAAAATGTTCTTTGTTAAAATGTTAACAGAATAAGTGATGCTTCTTTAAGGTGCCTTAGCTGTTCTATAAATAAATACAGAAATAACAAATGTAAATGTTTCCATCCTAACTGTTTAACCATTAGCTGGGTGAAAACTTGTGCATCTGTGACAGGTGTTCGAAGTATCAAAACTTCAAACTCCAGTCATAGCACTAAAACGGCTTGAATCACAAAGATTTGAATACACTAAAAATCTAATCATACAGATTTGAAAAAAAAAATTTTCTTTTGCAGGGGACCCCAAAACTCCTGCTAATTATATATACCAGGTCCGAGATCACACTGCACTTGGGAAAGGATATATTCCCTGATCCCCACTGTACCGCAATCTCATACTTAAAAAGCTGTTATATGCGATCAGCTGCAACAGTTTTTTTTTTCACTTGAACAGTTGACACTTCGAAGGGTTAAAGTTAAGCTATGTATGTGTATGTATATATATATATGTATATATATATATATATATATATATATATATATATATATATATGCAAACACACACACACACATATATATATTTAATATATGTATATGTGTGTACACACACACAGTGTATATAAAAAGTGTACACACCCCTGTTAAAATGCCAGGTTTTTGTGATTTAAAAAAAATGAAACCACAATAAATCATTTCAAAACTTTTCCCACCTTTAATGTGATGTATAACCTGTACAATTCAATTAAACAAATCTGTTAGGGGAAGAAATATAAAAAATAAAAAAACGTACAATAAGCTGGTTGCATAAGTGTGCACACCCTTAAACTAATACTTTGTTGAAGCACCTTTTGATTTAATTACAGCATTCAGTCTTCTTGGGTACACACCTGCCATCAATTAGAGAGACTCTGATTAACCCCAAATAAAGTTCAGCTGCTCTAGTAGGAAACCAATCCTAGGTAGGATGTCATTTCATTACTACATACCTGCCGCTAATTTATTGAATCACCAGTTTACCTTGGTTGGGCCATAACTTTAAGGCTGTAACAGCCAAGTTTAGATGGATTGTATGTCAAAAACCTGTCTGGATGAGAATTGTGTTACTCATTTAGCTGTAACTCTGATCCATCATTTGGGAAGCATCAATTGTGTTATTAATTTATTCATATGCTATAACAGTTCCTCTAACTGGGCTCTCATGGCAGGAAGAAGTTATAGACCTTTCCCTGATCTGCCTACCATCTAGTCATTACAATTGGGGCATTTCAGCAAAAGTGCATTAGTTCACACAGCCAAGATCTAAACCATTCTAACTGGATAATTTTGGGAAATTGCAACTTATAGGGTGACAAAGAAGCCACTGAACTTGCTATGGAATTATTTCATTCATTTTCTGGAAAGGTTTGACTTCAAGTAGTATTTCCTGTACTATCTATATTATGTAGCACTTGGTGTGGTTCTTAGCTCATGGTGGAACTGATGTCATGATCACACTACCTTCTGATATAGTTCATTGTGAGTGGGGGGGGGGATCACCAACTTTGTCACTTGATTTTAGGCTGACCATTCAGAAATTTGAAAGGCATCTGCAGTAACCTGAGTTTTAGCTTTGGTTAGCTCCTTGTAAATTACAATGTGAGTGATCTCAATATTCCAAAACAAGCCCTTTGTAAGGTTGCTTGTAAAGGACCAACCAGTGCAAATGCCTCTACATCCTGTGCCAGTTGAGAAAGTAAAAACTTACCAGTGTTCAAACAGGTAAATGTTGCAGTAGCTTAAGCTGTATTGGGATGTCCTGTCAAGGATCAGACTAGACAACCAGCTTCTAGAGCTTTAAGGCACCTTCCAAGCAGCCTAACCACAGTAAAGCTTGAGGACAGCAGTAAAATAAATCAGTGGCTAGAATGCCAAAACATAAGAGCTTTCCTTCCTGGGGGGTAGTGCCCTGTCAGATAAGAACAGTAATAATAAAAATCCCACACCCTGTCATAAAAATAGCAAACCATGGGGGGGTGGGGTGGAAGGAGTGTGCAACTACTACAACTGGGATCTATTCTACTATTTGCTGTTAAGTGTTTACTTACACAACTGTATTATGTTCCATACAGTAAACTCTCAGTTAACTGGAACTCAAGCAACCGGCAAGAAAATATCAAAGAAGTACAGTACAATTTTCATGTGTTGCACTTTCTGTTTTCCCCTCACAGAAACATACCTCATGTTTTTAGAGTTTCAGTTTTAAAAAGGAAGATAGGAATAAATTCCCTCTCTCCCCAACCTGAGAACAAGTCAACACAAACAAACAGTACAGGGTACAGTATTAGTTAGACCTGTTTTTAATAGTAACTCTCAAGCAACCAGAAACTACAGATGTGAAGTTGTTCAATCTCGCCGTTCATTCTTCACTGATGGGTTCAGAGCCAATCCTCGGCTCCGACACGGCCAGCTAGCAAGCTCAAAGTTCTCCAGTAGCTCGAGACCCAACCCCTTCTCCCACAATGCACTGCTGGAATTACCTCAGATCTAGTTTGCCGCGGCATGGATCTCTTGGTTTCCAGCGTTGCTCGAGACTTTATTGGGAGTTTTCAACTTTCAGCAAGTTTTATATTCAATTTATATCTTTTACTACTGTAACTATATAATATTATCTAGTTAGCAGTTGTTTTCTGTTTTTCTCCCCTTTCCCAGTAAAATCTTTTGATTGCCTTCAGCCTTTTGGCCTTGGGCCCTTTCTTACAGTTGTTAGATAGAGTTACCCTTTTGGGTTTTTTGATATTGGATTGCTTTAATCCTTTTTAACGATATATAGCTAAATAGTTGGTTATTAGTTGCCTTTTTGGGCTGTGTGTACTGTGTGTAGTTAGTTAGATTTCCTTTTTAACTTTAACTATCTTATAGTTAAATAGTGTGTTTCTTTTTTTTGGATTTTGTGAATAGTAAGTACTATGTCTGAAGAGAAGGAAAAACATCCAAAGTCTGGGTTTAAAAAATGCCCAGACTGCAGACAGAAGATGTCTGTTACGGATGCCCATGTGCAGTGTGTTTACTGTTTGGGTAAGGTACACCTGCAAGAGTCATGCAGTATCTGTCACTGCTTTTCTACTAGAGTGCTTGCAGAAAGGAAGAGGAAGTTAATTGATAGGGGTATTATCAAACACCCTTTCTCAGAGGCATTGTCTGACCAGGATGGGGCCAGCAAATCGTCCAAATCTTCCTCAGAATCCAGGACAAAGAAAGGAAAAAAGTCAGAAAGTGTTGTGACTTCGGCTCCACTGACTTTGGAGCCGACAGTCTGTTCTTTTCGGAACCGGGACACTGCTCTGGAACCGGTTGCTGAAAAACCTCCCTCTCTACTGCTCCAGTCAGCTCCATTTGTTCACTCATCCAGGTCTTCTGTCAGCCTGGCCGATCTGGATATGGACCGGCTGGTTCAGAAACTCCTAAAGGCACCAGGCCTAGCTAAATTGCTGTCAGCTCAGACCCAACCGTCGGAGCCGAAGACAATTGTTCCTGAATTGTCTGCCCCTCCTCCGAGCCATACCGGACCTTCGGAGCCGGAGGAGGCCAACCTGATGATTGTGGATCCCTTGGAGCCGACACCTGCTCCACTGTCGTCGGCTCCATCTGCTCAGACGTTCTAGGTGTTGACCGGGGACTCTAGGAGCCAACACTCTCCGGTTGGGTCCGGGGAGGATAGTCGCACCGACTTGTCGGTGCCGACTCTTCCTCTCGGGGCTTCGGCTCGGGTAAGCTCGGCTCCTACCTCGGACTCGGAGCCCACAGCTTTGGTGCAGGATGGGGATCGTGGCTCCTTCAGATCCGTCGACTCCTCATCGGAGCCGTGGTGCATTCGAAGCCATGAGGCAAGTGTTGTCTCCTAAGACTTCCTCATCTCAAGGTCTGGCCTCTTCCTCCCCTAAAGTGCCTGTGTCAGTTTCTGTTTCCTCCGGTCATCCCAAGCGTAGAGACCCAGAGCCTCAGGTAGCTCCACAGGGCGCTCCCTTGCTCATCTGAGACCTCTCCAGAAGTTCCCCCTGAAGAAGTCCCCAGGAAGAGATTATACAAGAGGAGGCATTTGGACTCCCCACAGGAGTCTCTCACATCAGACACCGACTTGGATGAATCAGAAGGGTCCCTAGATCCCCCTCTGAGGGCATCTTCTTTGCGGAGATTCTTGAAATTCTTAGGCAGAGGGGTGATTGGCAGTCCAAGAGCCCTACTGAGGACGAGTCAGTTCTCCTGAAGGTGTTCGGGTCTCAACCTTCCACTTCTTGGGTGTCTCCGCCCTACGATGAGCTTATGGATTTGGTCTCTCGTAGAGTGTGGGAGTCACCAGAATCTATGGAACCTGTTCCTTGGAGGCCTAATACATTAATTTCTGCCCCCGTAGATAAATCCTTTTTGACCAAGGGAGTCCCTGTTGATGCCATGGTGGTGGCGACAGCCACCAAAAAGGAAATGTCTGTGACTTCCTCGTCTACCCATCCTCCTAACAGAGAATCTAGGATCATGGATAGATATGGGAAACGCATGTTTAGTTCAGCGACTTTCTCACTCAGATCATTGAACTACTTGACCCATTTTACCAGACTGCAGAGAAATCTCCTTAAGGAGTTGGGAGATGCTCTTCAGGGTGCTGTAGCTATGAGTGCATCCGACAAAGTTGCCATCCAGCTCGCTACCCTTAATTCGATAGTCAACTCGTCCATGCGTCTCGTCTCTTACGCAGCTGATGGTTCGAGTAGAGCTGCAGGTACAGGAATTGCTCTTCGTAGGCATGCCTCGATGCGACTCTGTTCATTCACGGAACCCTTCAATTCTTCCTTTACAAATATCCTGTTTGACGGCTCATCCTTGTTTGGGCCAAAGGTGAAGGAGACTTTGACCAGGTGTGAACAAGAGGGAAAGACTCTGTTATCAGAGTCCATTTTTCCACCCCCACTCGACCCTTTCCTAAAGGTCAGAGGGGAGGAAAGATGTGGTTCTGGAAAGCCCAAGGAGCCTTTCAAGACACACGTGGAGAGCCCCGCCTCCAGAGGCAGAGGAGGGGATTACAATGGAAGATGCCGCCCTCCCGGCAGAGGGGGTCCGCAACACCAGGGTGACAGAGATCACTTCTCTGGTCAGTCCTACCAGCGCTCCTGAAGGGAGGCCCTGCTGTCCTACTCTGGAGGCAGTCAGGGGTCGCTTGTCATTGTACCCAGAAGCCTGGCTAGATATAACAAACAACATTTGGGTACAAAGTATCATTTCCAGAGGGTATTTCATACCGTTCGTTCTACACCCAGCCCCTTCCCATCAAAAATCTCCCGGATGTTCCACCCAGGCACAGGGGACAAGCAACAATAGAGGTACGCTGATTGCTAGAAAAAAAAAGTCATCCAGCCAGTCCCGGCAGACCAAACAAGATTCGAAACTTACTCAAGATTCTTTTCAGTTCCAAAGAAAACAGGGGACTGGAGACCCATTTTGGATCTCAGCAGACTCAACCAATTTATGAGAAAAGAGAAGTTCCGAATGGTCACGCTACAGTCCATACTTCCCTTTTTAGGGAAGGACAATTGGATGTGCTCGATCGATCTCAAGGATGCATACTATCACATAAAGATGGCCAGACCATCCAGTGATAAATGCATTTCTGGCTGGGAGCCAATCATTATCAATTCCGAGTTCTGCCATTTGGTTTCACCAAGTGCATGCCAGTAGTCATGGCTCACCTGAGGCGTCTAGGATTCCAGGTGTTTCTGTATTTGGACGATTGGCTCCTTACCTCCACCACCAGGCATCAACTTCTTCAAGCGAGAGAGGCTACTCTGACACTCTGCGATTGGCTAGGCATTACAGTCAGCTTCGAAAAGTCTGCCTTGTTGCCATCACAGCATATCGTTCTTATAGGGACAGAATTAGACACATCAACCACCACTCTGTCTTCCACCAGAAAGGATTTGTATTCTTCGCCAACACATCACGTCCTTGGTATCAAAGAACAGAGCACCAGCTGCAGAGGTATTGAAAGTACTAGGATTGATGCCAGCAGCAATCTTGGAAATCCCGTTAGCAAGGATGCATGAGAATCCTTCAATGGCTTCTATTCACGCAATGGTGTTACCAAGAACTTCCAATGAGTCACACGATCTTGATAACGAATTCCTGCAAGAAGGATCTTCAGTGGTGGTTGACGTCTCTTCATATCACAATAGGACGTCCTTTCATGCTACCCCCTCCAGTTGCCACTGTGACCACGGATGCTTCCCTTATAGGGGGGGGGGCTTTTTCAGGGTAAGACTGCCCAAGGCACATGGACAGATCAAGAATCACATCTGCATATCAATGTCCTGGAGATGAGAGCTGTACTTCTAGCGTTGCAATACTTTCAGGACTCCCTTCCTCTAGGAACAATTGCAGTACAGACAGACAACATGTCAGTCGTCTGGTACCTGAACAAGCAAGGCGGGACCAAGTCTTATCCCCTTTGCCGAGAAGCCCTCAAGAGTATGGCAGTGGGCAGTGTCATCCCAGCACTTTCTGTTAGCAATGCACATCCCAGGCAAATCCAACGTCATGACGGACAGACTGAGCAGGGCAATTTTATTGCCCCACGAATGGTCCCTCAAACAAGAGATTGAAGACAAGATTTTCCACAAATGGGGCCAGCCTTCCTGCGACCTGTTTGCCAGTCATATCAACAACAAATGCAGAAGCTATTTCAGAAGCTATTTTGCCCTGATTCCCATGCCAGGTCACTTCCCGAGGGATGCTCTTGCCAACGATTGGCCCCCGGGTCTCCTCTACGCATTTCCCCCAATTCCTCTGATACCCAGATTTTTGCGAAAAGCAAAGTCGCTGGGACGGAAGATCATCCTTATAGCCCCACATTGGCCTTGGCAGATTTAGTTTCCATTTCTTTATCATCACATTCTGGAAGACCCATGGATCCTGGACTCAGTTCCGGACTTATTGACACATCCGTCAGGGGATCTTCATCCATCATTGCAGACACTGAAGCTAACCGCTTGGCTGCTCCAATTCCCCACATAGCCAGGCTTTATAATCTTTCCCATGACACTAGTCAAATTTTGTTGGCTACCCATAAGCCTGCCACTAGAAAATTGTATCATAGTAAGTGAAAGAGATTTTCCATTTGGGCTTCCTCCCATAACATTGACCCTTACCAAGTGCCATTGTCTTCTATTTTACAATTCTTGGCAGAAATTTTCAACAAAGGAGCAGCGGCTGCTACAGTGCGAATACAGTTAGCTGCTATATCTAATTTCCATCTAGGGATCGATGGATTGAGTATTATGGCTCACCAATTGTCTAAGGCATTTCTAAAAGGTTCTTTTCACATGAGGCCTCCAGTGAAGACACTTTATTCTCACTGGAATTTGAATTTTATGTTATCTTGCATCATTCTTCCACCTTTTGAGCCTGCATCATCTTGTGAACTAAAATTTCTGTCGTGGAAAACTATCTTCCTAGTAACCATCACTTCAGCCTGCAGAGTGTCAGAGCTCCAAGCCCTATCCATCAAGCCTCCTTATATGGTCTTTCATGCTGATAGAGTATCTCTCAGGACAAATCCATCCTTTTTACCCAAAGTATGTTCTGAGATTAACATTAATCAAGTCATTGAGTTGCCTGTTTTCTTCCCTAATCATACCAACAAATTGGAATGTATGTTGCACAAACTCGATCTTTAGAGACAACTTAGATGTTATTTAGACAGAACAAAAGACATTAGGAAATCAGATCAACTTTTTGTGTCTATTTCTGAGGCCGGGAAAGGTAAACCAGTTGCCAAAACAACCTTGTCTAAGTGGCTGTTGGATTGTATCACTTACACATATTCTTGTCATAACATGCCCTTGTCTAGTAAGGTGAAGGGTCATTCAACCAGTGCTGTTTCTACCTCTTCAGCTTTTCAAGACAAATTACCTTGGACAACATCTGTGTGGCAGCCACATGTTCTAAACCTCACACTTTTATAACTCATTACAAAGTGGATAAGGCCTCCAGGGACAGGGCTTAATTTGGTTCTACGGTTCTGAAGAGTGTACTTCCGTGAGCCACCCAAGATCAGGGTGCTAGGGACGCTACCCATTAGTGAAGAATGAACGGCAAGATTGAACAACTTCACATAAAGAAATTATGTACTCACCATAATGTTCCATATGAGTTATTTCATCACGCCCCTCCCTCCTTCCCCCTCCTGGCTGGCAGTTGACCTGGAGACTGTATTCATCCTGTTTTTTCAATGTGTCTTCATTCCTAGGCAGAATAATTATTGTACTTCTATATGGTACGCAGCAAACAGGATCTGAGGTAATTCCAGTAATGCATTGTGGGATAAGGGGCTGAGTCTCGAGCTACTGGAGAACTTTGAGCTTGCTAGTCAGCCATGTCGGAGCCAAGGATCAGCTCTGAACCCATCAGTGAAGAATGAAGGCGAGATGGAACAACTCACATGGAACGTTATGGTGAGTACATAACTTCTTTTTATCTGGCATCTACCAATCCCCATGTGTGCTGGTTAACTGAGAGTTTACTGTAGGTCACTGTTGTAGAAAGTCTAACCTACATGGGATGAATACTAGTGCTTAGAAAGAAAGGAATAAGGTGGAAGGAAGATCAGATTGCATGTATAACTGGAAAATAGTCCAAGCAAAGCCTGTTCTGGATCTAGAGAAGGGATCTAATTTCTAGTTGTTGATAAAGGTGCTTACAGATGACCAAGTTGCTGCCTATAGTATATTTCTAAATTCCAGGCCTTTCTGAAAAAGCTGCAGAAGTAGCCAAAGTCCCGAAGTTTATGCTTATGGTGAGAGTAACAAAAAGCACCAGTATGAGACAACCATTTAGAAATTAACTTTTGTGACACTGATTGTCCCTTTTTAGAGGAAATAAACAGTTCAGAAGCCCTGAAGTTCTTTTGTCCTATCAGTATATTATTTAAGTTGCCAGTGAATATCCATAATGTGTAAAATTCTTCCTCCATCATTTTTTTTTTTTTTTTTTGGGAGGGGAGTTCTAGGGAGATATATTACATAGCTCAGAGTAAACTCTGAAATAAACTTGGGTATAAAGAGAAGGGTCTGTACTCAGTTACCCTGTATCTGTGAAAGATGCGATAAGGATGACATAACCATAGCAGCTTGTAACTCAAATACTCATCTTACAGAGGTTAGAACAATAAGTAATACTGTTTTCCAAATATGAATTTCAATAGTCCAGTGAGCATATTCAAAAGGAAATGTATTAGTGTTTCTAGTACAAAAATAAGATCCCAAGGAGGAGCCACCTGCCTGTCGGGTGGATGGACATGTAAATCCCTTTCAAAAACATTCACTTTTAGTAAAGCAGAAAGGGGATCTAAGGGTAGACAAGCAGAGATGGCATAAAGGCCTAGAGGAGTAAGAAGGACCAGAGGATAATGACTGACACAAATACTACAGAACTGGAGTAGTCCAAACCTTGAAAGGTCCTGGTTCTTGTGATGGCACCAACTAGAAAATCTTTTCCACTTATCCATATATGATTTTTTTAGTAGCAGGTTTCTTTTACCTCCTTTAAGACCTGCTGCACATCCTCAGGAAAAAGGGTGCCTAAAAGTTACTTAAATTCTGTCATACAGGCAGTCAGTTGAAGGTTGAGGTTGTCCTTCTCAGCTTGTCTGCAATATGTTTTGTTCTGATGAAGTATACTTAGCCTATGCAGACAGATTGAGCTGAGGCTCTAGTTTCCAGGCCACCATAACAAGTCTGCAAAGTGGGTAGTAACTGTTTTCCTCTTGTTAATGTACCTCATCACTGTGGTGTTGACTGCAATTACTAGCAGAGGGTCTGGGATCCAAAGATGGTTCAGAAGTTTGAAAGCAGTTGAGATTTATGTACTTTAATTTGTCATGATGTTTCAGGGGCCCTAGACATTTAACCCCTTGAATGCAGCTCCTCAAGCAAAATCTGATGCAGCTGTGGTTTCAGACCAAGTAGGGGCTAGAAGGGGAAAAAAGGGAGACTCTATTTGAGAGACAAATTCAGCTACCAGATAAGCTCCTTTTTTTGCAAATCCCAACATTTGAATTTGAAATGAAAGGGAGCTGGTGGTGTTGGATCCAAACTGAAATGATGAACCACTGAATATTCCTCATGATGTCTGGCCAAAAGAATCATGCGAATAGTAGAAGCCATGAAACCTAGAATTCTGTCTGACATATACCCTGGCAGATGACAAAGTGTGGTTGGAAAATATCAGAAACTGCTCCTTGTAACACTCTACTTTGTCCTTAGTAAGAAAAGCCAGCATGAGGGATGCATCCATTAGACATCTCAAAATACTATTGTGTAAAATGGGATGAGAGATGATTTCGGTACGTTCACATGAAAACTCAGGCTGAGGGAAAAAGTTTTTTTTTTTTTTAACCCAAGCCAAAGATTTTTGACAATTTATGAAAGAGTCTGCAAAATATCAGTCCAAATATATAAAAAAAATGTGAATGTCCTGCAACCTGCAGTGGGCTATTACATGAACCAGGCACTTTGACTTGGCAACAGCTGTAAGATTGTTTAATGTAAATTAGATGCAGAAACCTTTGTCGCCAGAAAAAAATCCTTTCCCTCTTACTTCTGGGGTAACAGACTCTATAACTCCCTGATACAGCATCTGAGCTAGAACAGGAGGGAAGGGAGAGGGTTGAATGGCTGGATGATGATGAATCCCTTGAAAAAGTGGAAGGGGGTGCCACTGCCAGTTGTAACCTTTTTGAATGATTCTTGGAACCCAAGTGTCTGAAGTTATGTACTGCCACACAGAAAAATGAAGAAACTTTACACTGTGGAGAGGAGAAAACACATGAAGGGGCATATAGTCAGTTTACTTTCTTCGATTGTCTTTGGTTTTGGGATGACCCATCTTTCTTCTTTGAACCTCCGTGCCATTGCTTTTTGAATTTTTTTCTTTTTCTGTCTTGTTTATTCTGTTTCCTGAAAAGGTACTTCAACTGGAAGAAAAGTTTCAGTTATATTTTGGCAAGAAGGATGGAAGAATCTGGGTAAATGAATTAACTTTTCCCATTTCCTCCAACCCTTTAAGGACCTCTGTAGAGAAAGGACCAAATAACATCTGTATATCTAAAGGAGGATTCGGGGCCCCAACTTTGACATCCTCTGGTATATTCTGAGAAAGATAGCCAGGCAAATCATCTTATCACGAAGCCACTGGCAGCTGCTCTGAAAACATCAGCAGTGTTATGAGCACATTTTAGAGTGTATTCAGTTAATTCAGTTACCTAGGACATGGAGAATACTAATGAATTCTGAAATGCTTTAGTTTCTGAAGAAGGAAGGTTGGCAATTAATTTTCTCAGTTGTCAAAAGAAGTCAACAATGACTTGCACATATGAGCCTGACAATTCACTATTCAGAAGACTAAATTGGGCAAAAAAAGTATAAACTTTCTTCCCAAACTGTCAAGGCTTTTCTTAGCTTGTCATAAGGAAGAAGGTTAGCTGCCATAAGGAGTTTGACAGAAGCTGATTTTGACAAGACAAATTACTACAGGATCAAACATGGGCTTAGAAAAAAAGAAATTTGTGAGCATGGGGCACATTATATACTTTAACAGCCTTTTTTGGGAGCAGGTGGCTAACTCTTAAGCAAATGATCACTGCAAAGAAAGTGTTCTGTAAAACTGGCAACACCTGAGGAACAGCTGCAAGGTGAGGAAAACCCACCTGTAGCAGATCATATCTTTGCTGGAATTATAGTATTTCTTTTGTTCCTACTGAAACAAGTCCTTCATTCTGGCAAATTGTATCAGAAAAACACAGCTCTTCAGGAAGGAATCTGAAGAATAACTTTGCTCAGAGTCAGATTCCCCATACTGTGGAGTGGGAATTTGATAAACATGGACTGTCCCTCAGACTGAGAGGAAAATCTTTCCCTTTTTAAATGAATGGAAGACACATCATATAAAGACAGAAAGGCTTAAACCTCTAGTATAGCTGGGCAAACCTCCATATCTACTTTAGGAGGAGATAAATGTTTAGCCTTGTTTATTTTTCTGGGAGACCCCCAAGAATATGAGAGGCTTGAGTAAGTTGGTCCTTTCCTTGAGAATGAAGCTAATCACGAGTGGCTTTGTAAAGTAGCACCACCCAGCAGAAAGATCTTTATTACACATGATTGCAGGAGTCCAAGTAAATCAGCTTGAATTTCCCAGAACTAAGAAAATGTGCTAATATTTATAATGAAATGTATATTGTGTAACTGAATTTAGTATCAACCAGATGATGAAAAATAATTGTGAAAGAAGCATTCATAATACATTTTCTGCTGCGTATATTCTCAAACTTTCACATCCTGTGACTGTGAAAAGAAACAAGTTTCATTTTGGCTGAACTAAGCAGACAGTGAATAGAGAACGTTCTGTATCAGCTTGAGAAGTAACTCAGGTGAAAGCATGTGTGGCAGAATAAATCAAGATGGATTTCAGTCCAAACTCCATTTTGAATCATAATAAATACATTTCCTTAAAGTGATTAAGAATAGAAATGATTCCCCTGATCCAGCTTGTTTCTTTTGGGAAATGTTTGTTTTTAATCCTCCCTTTATAGGGAAGTTCTATTACGGTACACTGTTATGCTTCTTGCAATATGTTCATATGGAACCTCTCTGGACTTTAAGTCCAAAATTTGATGTTCTTGTTTAATGGATTCTTTATGTGAACCAGATTCTACTTAAACTTTTTTTTTCTGCAAAGACCCAGCTGCTTTTCCTGTAACCCGTAGAGTCTAAAATGTTTTGTTTGTTTGCTCTGGAAAGACTGGCCACACTTCATTTGGGACCCCTTTTTGTTATACCATAGAGATTCCTAACTTGAAGATCATGCTGGTCTAGCTATCAGTTGAATCAAGACAGAATTGGGATAAGAGGCAGTTATACATTTAAAGCATTTCACAGTTTTCCTTAACACTCAACAGTAGGATAACACTTTCTATTAACCATTCTTCCAAAGGTTCTGTCAGGTACTGCCCTGAATCAAAAGTTCATAAGATTGGTCAACAAGCTCAGGACTTAGTACCCACCAAGAAGCTTGAGGCCCTGGATCCCATGTTAGAACTAGTATGTGATCATGTAGTCATTCAATGACTTATTCCATGAGTAATAAATCATTTCAAAGTGCAGCTAATATTTTTTATTGAAGCCAAGTGTCCTCTCATCTTTTGGTCACAAGGGGCATATTCTAAGAAAAAAATGTTTCAAATAGTAAGGGCCCTTTAACATTGTGTGTGTCAGGTGTAAGTTTTTAAGGGGGTATGAAGGGAGACATTCAGCACTGCAATGAAGGATAGCACTTTACAGCTCAGATGTGCGTTATGGACAGTAATGGCTATGTGGATGTCAAAGATAAGGTCATCATCTCTAAGGATACTTAACATTTAACTATTTTATTAGGTTTTACTATTTTGTCAATTTTAGCTGCTGTCCATCAAAAAAGGTATAACATTATTAAGATATTCTGCTGTAAGTGTGGAGATCATATGAGTAACTCTGGTATTAAATAAAAGATAATTTACAAGGATTCCAAGGTCTTCTGTTTGGTCAGTTTTCAGTCACTAGCTAAAGCAAGATCCTCAAATATGAAAAAGCTGCATTTTTTGACACTGAAAGCAAAGTCTGAAGAAAAGTAGCATTATCAGAATTAATGATAGTTCTCCTACATTTGCAATCATCAGTATATTTGGGGAGTCCACTAGACAGTGACATGAGAGAAAAATGTCAAAAAGTGATGATAGGCATATAAAATACTGCATGATAACTACAGCAATCAATCACAGGAGATTAGAAAATATTGGGAAGAGAGTCTGGATAAGCAATTCAAAGGGAAACAGTGAGAGGACATATGTGTATGGCTTCCAAATATGCAACAAAGTCTGGAAGATTAAAGTTTTTTTCTTGAAAGTGTTTGCAGAAGTATTTGGCTGCCAAGAAAGCAATTACTAGAAAAATGGAATTCAAAGTCTAAACCAACTGCATTTAAAGTAGTGAATATTTTAAGAAAGATAAAAGAACTGGAAATGGAATCCAAAAAAGTAGGAGCAAATTACATAGAAAAATTGGAAATGGTGGGAACAGTAAGTACAGAATAATGTTTTAGAGAAGTAAGGTTAAAGGGAAGGTAGGAACTGAGCAACTTCTGTAATACTGGATTGATGATAATTGTATAAAAGAATGTATGGTGATGTATAATGTTTATAACTGTGAGCATGTTGACATGTTTGTGTATATATAAATATGCATGCTTGTCTATGTCTTGAATGATAATTCAGTAAATGTGTTAAGAAGGAAATGTGAAAAAAGTACTGGTACAAAGACTTGGGTTCCTATTACGTTATCGAAAGATAATGTAATCGGACGACCAAAACATTTATTAACGGCTGCATTTTGAAGATCGCATTGTGGGATCGCAGTACAGTGAAGATTGGGATATTTGCCCTTTCCTCACTGTAGTGCGATCTCGGAGTTGCCCCCCACAATAAAAGTTTTGAAATGCGTCCGTTTCGATGTTTCAGACATTCAATTACGTTATCTTTTGATAACATAATATGAACCCCAAAGACTTCTCTGGAGGGGACAAAAGTCTCCTCTTCTACCTGTTGTGTATGACCATGTAATCAATTGTAGACCCATGTTATTACAGCTTATTTTAAATTTCAGATCTCTGACTGTATGATTCCTTCTTGGGAATCAGTGTCAAATGCTTTATCTCAAATTAAAGTAGGCTGCATGGAAAACTAAACTTTCTAGGGTGATGGTCATACACAAATTTTATAAGCATACATGGAGCTGAATTCTTTAAGATGTCATGAGACCTTTCCTCAGTTTAGCAGCCTTCCTTACATGGTGCTGCACTGTCCTCTAACATGAAGACATACAGCAGTGTGAAGGGCTGGCCCCTTGGCCATGCTGAATGCCAAAGTGGCATTTTTAAGGGGAGAGGCTTATGCTAATTAGGCACGTGCTCGCTCTCTCTGTCCCTGGAACCACTTCCAGGAAGGCATCTACATGGGTGAGAGAATCAAGAAAATCACTCTGTAGTGTACGTCAGAGCAGACATCACTACCACTTTGCAGTACTGAGCACAGCTAAAAGACCGTGTTCAACCACCCAACACAAACGTGGTGAGGGAAACCACTAGACTACAGGAATTACTCTTAAAGTGCCGTAATGACACTGTACTACAGGGACTGGGGACAGGGGGAACCACTGGACAGCAGGGAGTACTTTTGAAAGTGCTAAAATGGCAACAACAGTAGATTGTGTATTGGATTAGGGAACCACCAGACACCAGCAAATACTTTGTAAAGGGCCATAATGGCACCAACATTATAACAAAGATCAGGGTATATAGGTGTATACTAAGCTAATGATCACTAGGGCCCCTGTAAGCCTAGCCATGCAACTCAAAAGTAACCCACCAATCTTATTTATATAGGGATGATCTACTGACTGCCTCTCTCCATCAGAGACACAGGCACCAGAGCAGGCGTGAATTTCCAATTACCCCAAGTATGGCTTAAATAGGGTGAGGGAAGAACTGTACTCCACATGGATGGGAGCCAGTTCCAGAGAACGGTGCACTCTGAAAAACATCCACACGTCCGGTTGATAGGTATTTACTAGGCTATATGATCACAAGAGCTTTTTTAAGCCTAGCCATGCATTCCAAATGTCTGACACGTTCTGATACCCTTGATTAAGTGTATGCAGGGGCTTGGGAGATGTATCATTTACAAGCAGGGGCCAGGGAGATGAACCATTTACAGGTTGCCTGTGTCTATTATAAACATAGGTGCCAAACCAGGGATGAATTTCCTGTTCCGTATCCAGTTGTCCAAGCTGCACTTGAGTTAAGGGGGACGACGACTCTACTTCACATGGACAGGGAGCCTGTTTCAGAGACAGGGCAGTCTCTGGGATACATACCTGTCTGTCCAGCAGATACTATTTATATGTCGGGCAAGGTTTAAGTCTTTAGAATGGGTAATTCTGCTGCTGTTTGTTTTGTGGTTATGCAGGAGGTCCATTAGATTGGGGTCTGACAATGCCCTGTATGCCAGGCATAGATCTCCCCTCAAAATCCTGTAGGAGACAGAATACAGGGATAGCAGACAGAATACAGTTCTGTTTATGCAGCAAGCAAAATTTAGGTGTGAGGCGATGCACTAGACACCAGAAATGACTCTTTAAAGTGTTATAATGGCACCAATATCTTAATAAGGATTGGGGATGCGGAGGTACATTAGACTATCAGGACAATACAGTTTTGTACCTACCATAAATGTAGATGTTCAAGTGGTTATGCTGCTGCAGTCATCACACTTGGTTTATCTGCCATCCGGCGGTCCCGCAGTCGGCCTGAATTCCATAGCCTTGGTCCGGCATCGGTTGTTGTCGCTTCTTCCCTGACGTCAGTGCAGCAGGGGTGTAAAAGAGGCAGCCGACGCCATTTTCTTCAGTTTTTCTTGCCCCAGATGTCAGGTGCCCCCAAACTAAGAAGGCAAAATAAGAAGCTTGCAAAACATACCTTAGTGCAAAACAATGGTACTAGTTGTAAGCAAATACACCATATAGATATGCATCCCAAAGGTTGAAGTACATGGAGGTATAAGAAAAGGCCTTGTTAGAAAGAGGGGGTGGAGGGAGGGTAACCTGGACTGCAGCAGCATAACCACTCGAACATCTACATTTATGGTAGGTACAAAACTGTACTATGTTCATCATGCTATGCTGCTGCAGTCATCACACTTGGGTAGAGTCCCAAAGCTATGGTTGGGTGGTAGGAGCTAAACTGGGTTAGGTGCAGCTAAGATGCCCTGCAGGACTGCAGTGGCAAACCCAGCTCTGGTTTTTGAGTACAGAGAAAGGTGGTAATGCTTGGTGAAGGTGTGCACTGAACTCCAGGTAGCTGCCTCCAGAATGTCCTTGGTTGGGAGTCCTCGGAGGAAGGCTGCTGAGGTTGCTGTAGCCCTGGTAGAGTGAGACCTAATACTAGCAGGCACTGCTTTCCCGTGGTGTGAGTAGCAAAAGCGGATGCAATGTGCTATCCATTTGGAGATGGTCTGCTTTGAAATAGCCTTTCCTTCTGAGCCTGGTGCATAGGATACAAGGAGTTGATCAGATTTTCTGAAGACCTTTGTCCTGTCCAAATAGTAACGTAGCTGTCTGTGAATGTCCAAAGAGTGAAGGAGTCTTTCTCCTTTATTCTGTGGGTTTGGATAAAAGGTGGGCAAGTGTATGGTCTGATTGAGAGCCACACTGGATACTACCTTTGGCATGAAAGAAGGGTTGGTGCGTAAAGATACTCTGTCCTGATGGAAAATGATGAAAGGTTCCACTGCCATAAGGGCCAGCAGTTCTGAGACTCTGCGTGCTGAGGTGATAGCTAGCAGCAGGGCTGTCTTCCATGACAAGTATTGAAGCTCTGCTGAAAAGGCTGGTTCGAAAGGAGGAAGTGTTAACTTTTCCAGAACAAAATTTAGATCCCAAGTTGGAGTAGGTGGTTTTGTGGGGGGTCTTATATTTTTTGCCCCTCTGAGAAACTGCTTTAGCAAAGGATGAGAGAAAATGGGTGGAACCGTATCATATTGAGCTGAAATGGCTGAAGCATGGA
Organism: Protopterus annectens; assembly: GCF_019279795.1. Taxonomy (NCBI): domain Eukaryota; kingdom Metazoa; phylum Chordata; order Ceratodontiformes; family Protopteridae; genus Protopterus; species Protopterus annectens. The sequence continues at coordinate 1,642,940,488 of NC_056744.1, read as the reverse complement.
TCTTTATGGATGAGAAGGAAAGGTCTTTGTGTAGCAGTTCAGTTAGATATTGGAGTATGTGCGGAATATTTGGGATACCAGGATTTAGGCTTTTGGCCTGGTTCCATACACAAAATCTTTTCCATTTGTCTGAGTAAGTTTTTCTGGTGCTGGACCTCCTGGCCTCCAAAATGAAATTCTGGACTTCCTTTGAGAGAAGTGTTGTTTGATAATTTAAGGTATTTTCCATGCAGTTAGATTTAAGGTCCTTAGCTGACTGTGAAGTATCTGAGAGTTCTGTTGGGTTAACAGCAGAGGGAATTGAGGTAAGATCCATGGAGGGCTGTGAGACAAATTTCGTAGTAGTGGGTACCAGTGTTGACGTGGCCAGTCCAGGGCAATGAGGATCATCTGTGGTCTCTCCGATCTGGTTTTCAGTAATACCTGGGAGAGTAGCGGCAGAGGTGGGAAGGCATAGACTGACAATGCTGTCCAACTGAATGATAGGGCATCCACTTTCCAGGCCAGGGGATGGTAAGTCCTTGTGCAAAATATTTGTAGCTGGCAGTTGTTGGTTGAGGCAAACAGATCTATGTCTGGCGGTCCCCACCTTTGAGTTATCATTGAGAGTACTTGTGTGTGTGGTCTCCACTCGTGAGGGTCTGTCAAATTTCTGCTTAATTTGTCTGCCAAAATGTTTTCTTTTCGTGGCAGGAATTGTGCTTGCAGTTGTACTTGGTAAGTTAATGCTGTGTTCCACAACTCCATTGCCTGTCTGCATAGTGGGTAGGAGTGCGTCCCTCCTTGTTTGTTTATGTACCACATAACTGTGGTGTTGTCCGTCCTTATTAGAAGTTGTCCTGGAGGCAAAAGGTCCTTGAAGGCTGTTAATGCATTTTTTTACAGCTAGCATTTCCTTTTGATTGATGTATAGCTGCCTTTGGTTTGCAGACCATTTGCCCTGTATGCATTGTACTGCCATGTGTGCACCCCAGGCGTAGTCTGATGAATCTGTTGTCAGTGTTTGGTTTGGTGGAGGTGAGACAAAAGGAAGGCCCTTGTTTGCTTGGCATGCTTGAGCCCACCATAGAAACTCTTTTTGCAGGCAAGGAATGAAAGTTATAGCTGCTTTGAGGCTGTGTCTGTGCTGGGACCATACACTTTTTAGGTACCATTGTAGTTTTCTCATATGTAGCCTTGCATATGCAATTAGTTGAATGCAGGATGCCATGTACCCCAATGCCTGCAGGAATTTCCTTGCAGTGAGCTGGGTAGAAGTTGCCACGTTTTTGAAGTACTGAGCCAGTTGTTTTTGCTTGTCTGGCATGAGGTAAGCCATCTGGGTCGTTGTATTCAAGCTGGCACCCAGGAAAATTATTTGTTGTGAGGGTATTAGTTTTGACTTCTTTTTGTTTACTGTGTACCCTAGGCAACTTAGCAACTTTGTCACAAATGCCAGATGCTGTAGTAGGATGTCTTGCTGTCCGCTTGGATCAGGCAGTTGTCCAGATATGGATAAATTTGTATTCCTCGCTGTCTGCAGTATGCAATTACTGATGCCAGGCATTTTGTGAATACTCTGGGCGCAGTAGATAAGCCAAAGGGCAATGCAGAGAATTGATAATGCGTTGTGCCTGCCAAAAATCTGAGCTATCTTCTGCAATCTTGTCTGATAGGGACATGCAGGTATGCCTCTTGGAGGTCCAACATTACCAGCCAAGACTCCTTGCCCAGCATGGGAAGAAGCTGCTGTAGTGTGAACATTTTGAATTTGGGAATGTCCAGGTAAGTGTTTAGAATTGAAAGGTCTAAGATGGATCTCCAGGCTTTGTCCTTTCTTGGTACTAGAAATAGTCTTGAGTAAAATCCTTGACCTTGCTCTTTTGCAGGTACCTTTTGAATTGCTTTCATGTTCATGAGAGCTGAAATTTGTTTTTGTGCCTCTGTCCATTGGTTTGTTGGCAGATTTGGCATGCCTGTCATCCGTGGTAAAGTGTGAAAATGAAATCTGTAGCCTCGGGTTATAATATCCAGAACCCATTTGTCCTTTGTTATGATGTGCCAGTTTTGTGGGAAAAGAGCCAGTTTTCCTCCTAGAGGTGCTGCCTGGGCAATTATGTTTGGCAGGCGATGAGGAAAGTCATTGAGTTTGTTTTCTGAAAGGTTGAGATCTGTCGTCTCCCCCTCTTTGAGTTGTTGTTTGCCATTGTCTAGGCCTGAAAGTACCCTGTGCCTGGCCTCTGCCCCTAGGGCATCTGTACCTGCCCCTTTGGGGTCTGTTTGAAGCAGGAAAGGATCAGTTTTTTGATGGCCAGTTTCTGCTGAAGCGAGGAGGTTGTACCTGTAAAAAATCTTTAACTGTTTGCATTGATTTTGCCTTTTCTTCCATCAACTTTCCAGTTGTTGTAGAAGTCTTGTCCTCTGCTTTGACACCAAATAATGCATCCTTTTGCAGTGGAGCATCCAGTAACTTTGCAGCAGGGCTTTTATATAAAAACTTGTGAGAGTCAGGGACTCAATAGTATCTGTCAGGTTTAGGTGGTGCTGGAGGTAAGGAATCTGGATTTAGACTGGATTCAGTGTAGACATCATCCAGAATGTCCAAAACAGGTGGAATGGCTAGGGGTCTGTGCTGAGGCAAAAGAAGAAACTCACGGAGTCTTTTCTTAGAGTCAGAGTAATCTTGTCCTTCCCAGTGGAAATGCTCTCTCATGGTGTGCAGGGTTTCCCCAAAAGAGAAGTCTTCAGGGGGGGAAACAGAGGGAATAGACTCCTCAGCATCTGAGTCTTCATAGAGAGGGAAGGGGTAATCCTGTTCTTCAGAGTCTGCTGAGGAAATGGATTCCTGGTCAGTAGGAGGTAAATCTTTCTCCACTCTAGGCCTTTTGTCAGGTGGGGGCTGGGAGCCTCTGATAAGGGTAATCAGGTCCTCCGCCATTTTGAGCATTTGTTTTTTAGGCATAGGGGCCTGTATTGGAGTCTGTGGACATGGTTTCTTAACCTTAGGAAACTTAGCGTATGACTTAACGGAAAGAGTCGGTTTAAAAACGCCTTCTGAAACCGAAGGCCTGTCCATAGTCTGATCGCCGCCAGGGCTGGCGTCCGCGAATTGAGGAGGAACCGGCTCCAGTGGCCTGGTAGATTCTGACTGAGAGGTAGTTGTATTTTCTAAATCTGCGGTAGTCAGGGGCTGCGTAGGTGCCTCACTGTGTACCGAAGATCCGGCGGCAGGCCTAACCGAGACCTCGGTTTCTGGTCTAGGTCTAGGCTGCCGGTGTTTGTCCTTGCATTTTTTAAACATGGCGGTAGTCGGAGGTTCCGATAACATAATGTAGTTGAATTTTCTGCCAAAATAATGTCGGGCGGTATCAGCCCGACGCTTAATAGTGCGTTTATTGAACCTAGCGCAAAACCAACAACCAGAAACGTCGTGGTCTGGGCCTAGGCAAGGAATACAATAAGAATGAAAATCCTTATGAGGTATTTGCTTCCCACAAGAAATACAATTATTAACTTTGTCTGACATCGGTCTGAGGCAAGAAAAGTTTCCCCAACGGGGTACTTGGCTTTATAGAAGACTTCGGCTGAAATTCTGTTAGAAAATCTCAGGAGCTGGCCGACCGGCACTTGCAAACTGCTTCTGCTTCTGCTTCGGGCACCGCGCGGCAAGAAAGACTAAAGAAAATGGCGACGGCTGCCTCTTTTATACCCCTGCCGCACTGACGTCAGGGAAGAAGCGACGACAACCAATGCCGGACCAAGGCTTTGGAATTCAGGCCGACTGCGGGACCGCCTGATGGCAGATAACACAAGTGTGATGACTGCAGCAGCATAGCACGATGAACATCTTATACATACATGCCATAATGGCATTAAAGTAGTGTGGGGTGGGGAGAACCATGCGAAGGCAGGTTAGATAGGTACAGACACTGTGGTGTGTGCAAGTTGTGTTTGTTTCTTTGCGTGTGTGTCAGAGATTGACTGGGGAAGTGCCACTGCTTACATGAGCAGCAAGCTTACTAATGCAACCTGTGGATCAGCCATGATCTGCATGTCATGGTAGCAACTATGATTCAAGAAACAATGATAACTGGCTGATAATGAGGTCTTAACCTCATTGTGGCTAACATGTTTCTGACTCACAAATGGGCATGTTGTGGTAGAAGGGCCTTTCTAGCAAGAGCCAGACTTATGCTAGGCATGTTTATCAATTCCTGGAATGATCTACCCTTAGAAAAAAACATATTGGGTTAGGACACAGGAAATATATATATATATCTATATATATATTTTTTTTAACCATCTTTATTAACTTACAATTTACAAAATGGCAGGGCTACACATATATTAATAGAAAAGAAAACAAACCACAGTGACATTTTCATGCGGTATATGTTTTCTTTTTAAGAATTATTCAGTCCAATATATAAATTTCTCAGTTCTGACCTTCTCTTAAACCTCACTGCTCCTGAGCATTACTCCGCATGTAATTTTTCCACAATTCCTTTTATTTCTGCATAGTTTGCTTCTTCCATTTTCTAAAGATCCCACCTCCAGTTCTTTTATCTCCTTTAAAATATTCAGTACTTCAATTTCAGTTTGAGTTTGATTTCCATTTTCTACTTATTGCTTTTTTAGCATCCAATGATATTAAATTAAGAAATACTATACTATGCCTAGACGTCGGGACTTTGTTGCTTACTTGGGAGGCATACAAATGTGTTCCCTTTATAAATTGCCTTTCCAGTCCCTTTAACATTTTCTGTTCTAGACTTGACTAAAACCTCTACTAGCACCGTCTTTTGATTACCATTACCCTCTCCCTTTTTGTTTGACTGTAATCTGATATCAGTTCCAAAAAGGGAAGGCAGCATCTAACCTGTAGTCCAAACTTCTGTCTGGCCTCATCCTACTGTATTAACTTTCTCTGTCTACTTTCACCCAATACCTTTAGTTCTTTTGCCAATTTTCTGCAGTACATTTCCAGTCCCTCTTGTCTTTTTTTTTCTGTACCTCTACTTACATCCATCTCTGTTGGCTTAGTCCTTGGAATATGTTCTGCTGCTGTATGAATACAGTATTCTGTATGGTTGTATTCTCCTTAAGAAGCTGCATCCAAAAGCCCACTCTTTCCTTATTTTTCAAACTTTGCACCTGTTTTATCATCATCCCCTCTTTCCACATTGTTTTATAAGCTGCTTATGTTATGTATATGATCATTAACTACATAACTCTGGTATCCCTTCAAATCAGATAATCCTAATTTACCCAGATAATCGTGATTTGATCACTGCTGCATTAGCATTAACTATAGGGGTTCTGTTCTGCAGAGGATATAACAGCCGGCCAGCTTCCAAAGCTTAAGGGCATCTTCCACACATCCAGACCATTAATAGCTTGAGCAGAGCTGGAGAAAATCAGTGACCTCGGTACCAATTCCTTTAGAACATTCCTGGCACTTAAGAAAACTTCTTTTGTTGGCATACAAGGATAAACAGTCAGCAAGCATTTCTCCATTCCCTTTGGCAGAAAAAACTTCTACATGCTGTTTTTTTATGAATGAAACTTTTGTTTGCTGTAGCACTTATTTTTTTATTTTGTTGAATGGATACACAACCTTTCAGTTACCTGAAGGTCTGTGGTTTCACTGATTAAAGCTGTTGGCTTATTGGAACTTTAGTGAAGAATAATTTGTTAAAAGTATATTTTGGGGGCTGTGGTAATTCTATTCTATGCTTCTTGTGTTTTTTTATTATTATTATTATCATCATCATTATTAGTGTACTACCATTTGATTGTTACCCTTCGCTGACTACTGCTACCACCGTTACCCAGACTTTGAGCTTTATTCATGGCTTTATCATGGAACAATCTACCCATTCATTTGCTTTTCCTTCTTCCTGCCAAAAAAAGAAGAAACATGTTAAATATCTTTTGCCCCTTCAGCAGGCTACCAGTTTGCCTCAACTGCAGATGGGTGACTCTGTTGTGGCTGTTTCTGGTTACTCAGGGATCACATCTTTCATGGTTTCATCTGGCATATTCCCTAAAGCCCAAGCCAGACTCCTCGCAGGTATGGCAAGTGCCAAGGCCCAAAAAAAACCAAAACAAAACCAAGATAATGGGCCAGTCTTATTGGCAGTCACTGGGAATGGCAATGGGGGCATCTTTTGCCCCAATAGATGCAGATTTGTTTATGGCCTACCTGGAGCCCGAACTGATCTACAATTCCAATCATAACATCTATTTGGATGAAATAGATATTTGGAGATGATACCAGGATGCTTGTTGGCTGGTATGGAAGGCGGATATGCTTTACCTCTTGGAGTTTGTGGAATATCTTAACCAAAACAAATGGGGAATTGAATTCAAGGTAAATTCTGATTTAAAGCAAATCACTTTTCTGGATGTGACCATTACCAGAAATGAGGATAATACTTTGAGTACACAGACATACAGGAAATATCCCCAGTATAACTCTTTACTCCACACCAGTAGTCTTCATCTGCCAGACATGGTACATAACATCCCTAAATCTCAATTTTTGAGAATTAAACATATTTCTTCTGATAATAATACCTTCCTTAAATACAAGTTACCATTTTCACAACAGGGGCTACAAAGCAGGCAATATTTCCATGGCTAGCAATTGGGCTTCTGCACAAGCCAGGGAGAATCTTTTACAATATAAAAATAAGGATCGGACATCACCAGGTCAAGATGTTTTGAGAATGGTCACTACATATGGACACAACACCAAACCCTTTATGAATATTATTCAGAAACATTTTGTTGTCAGACCCAAAATCAGTATCTAAGTTAGACCAGAGATGTTTTTTCTTCTTTAGACGGGGAAAAAAATCTGGGCTCAATTTTGAGCCATTACAAACATACTTCCTAGGTTCCAGTTGGACATACACTTATGGGTGATAAATTATGTGGTACTTACCCATGTGGTCACTGCACACACTGTGCTAGAGTTTTCAAAAGTAAGGAATTTACCAGTCCTAACACCAATAGAGTCTTTGATATTAGGTTTCTGGCCAATTGTGGTTCGGATTGGGTCGTTTATTTGGCCTCCTGTCACTGTTCAGCCTTTTATGTAGGCCAAACATTCAGACCATTACGCATTAGAATTTTGGAACATATTAGTGACATAAGGAACCAAAACATTTCTAGTGCACTTTACAAAAATTACTAGTGCACTTGAATCGTGCCATCCCAAATAGAACCAAGATGCTCTCCTCCAAAAAATGGAAGCCAATCTGGTGGTCCCCTGCCATAAACAAACTTTACAACAAAAGGAAGAAACTGTTGCAGAAAAGTGGAAAATCCCAGGATGCAAAAAACTCCCTTACCAGCCTCAGTAAGAAGCTGAGATCCCTTATAAAATCCTCCAAAGCTAGTTACGAAAATAAAATTGCCAAAGATTCCAAAGACAACCACAAGGAATTCTATAACTATGTCAAGAATCTAAATGGCAATGCTCAGGTCTTCTCTGAGCTATGACAGAATGGCATTAAATATACTGATCCCAAGGATATTGCCAATATCCTAGCAGACCAATTCAGTGCCAACTTCACCCCCTAAACGGCCCATCTCAATACCGGAAGATTGCCATATTCCAGTAATAATGGCCACACAGATAAAAAGCACACTCTCCAAAGCTAAGAATACAGCATCTATGAGATCAGATGACATCCCGAGCTGTGTACTACATGAACTACAAAATGAAGTGGCACCTCACCTAAGTGTCATGTTTAATCATAGCCTCACCTCAGGCTTTGTGCCCACTGAGTGGCGCACTGCTACAGTTATCCCACTCCACAAGGGAGGATCCACCTTGGATCCCGGGAACTACCGCCCCATCAGTCTGACGAGCCTGATCTGCAAGGCCATGGAACGTATAAACAAAGAAACTGGCAACCTTCAAACACTGGACCCCACCCAGTTTGGGTTCGTGAAAGGCCGATCTTGTCTCCTGAATCTGATTGACTTCTTCGAATCATTCTCCAGAGCCATGGACGAGGGTAAGGTGGTCCACACAGCCTATCTGGACCTCGCTAATGCCTTTGACACCATCCCCCCAATCTGGAGTCATAGATAGACTTACTAAGCTGGGCAATAATCCCTATGTCACTCAATGGGTTGACAACTGGCTTGCTGACAGAATCCACACTGTAAAAGTAGCCAACTCCAAATCCAGCTCCAAACAAGTGGAGTACATCAGGGTTCAGTCCTGGGACCTCTGTTGTTTGGCATCTACTTCTCTGAAGTACAGGCCAACACTAAGGGACTCTGGCTAACAAAGTTCACAGATGACTGCAAACTGGGAGCCATTATTGAATCCCCAAATTATGTGAATACCCTACAAAAGGGCCTTACAGAAACAGATGCTTGGTGCCAGAGCCATGGGCTCAAGCTCAATGCCAAGAAAAAAAAAGTTATGTCTTAACATAACATTCCATCTGAGTTGTTGATTTTCTTCCAGTCATCACTGATGGGTTCGGTTCCGAGCCCTCGGAACCGAGTCGGCCTTATACCAAGCTTGCGTGCACCAAAAACCCTCGAGCTAAGCTGCTACCCACAATGCCCTTCACTCAGTTACCTCAGATCGAGTTTGCATGCAACATATAGAAGAACCAGAAAGTCAGAGGCCATCTCTGCGCAGAAACCCTGAAATACTACAAAGACCCAGAAGATCCACCAGGAGCCTTTGGTGGGGGTCGATGGGAGGGTGTGATGACTGGAAGAAGATCAACAACTCAGATGGAAAGTTATGGTAAGACATAACTTCTTTATCTGAAGTTGTTAATTTTCTTCCTATTCATCACTGATGGGACAGAATCCCAAGCTTCTTGGAGAACCGGGTGGCCCTTATGGAAGAACATTCCTGAGAACCATTGAGCCAAAGGTCGCTCTTCCCCTGGAGATCAGATCCAATTTGTAATGCTTGATAAAGGTATGGGGTTTAGCCCAAATGGCAGCTGCACAGATGTCACCCATGGAGGCCCTAGAGTGGAAGGCAACCGATGCTGCAATAGGTCTAGTTGAGTGAGCTTTGATTTGACCAGGCGTAGATTCATTCGTAAGTGAATATGAAAAGCTAATGCGGTCTCTGAGCCATTTTGACAAGATAACTTTCAATACTGCACCTCCAATTCTAGGGCCCGCAAAGGAAATGAAAAGTTGGTCTGACTTGGGAAAGGACTTAGTTCTATCCAGGTAGAAACGTAATTGTCTATGAACATCCAATGAATATAGGCAGTATTCTCCCTTGTTTAAGTAATTTGGAAAGAATACAGGGAGCTCAATGGACTGATTAATAGAAAAGTCAGAAACCACCTTGGGAAGGATGGGTTAGTACAAAGTGATACTGTGTCCTTATGAAAGATCAGCTAAGGGCTCTTGCTACATAAGGCCTGCAACTCAGATATTCATCTGGCTGAAGTGACCGCCACTAGAAGTAAGGATTTCCATAATAGGAATCTTAGATCACATGTTGCCGCAGGCTCAAAAGGGGGTAGAGAGAGAGACTGGAGAACCTGGGAGAGATTCCATGCCTCCACCAGCTGCCTGATGGGAGGTCTGCTGTGGAATATTCCCTTGAGGAAGGTCTTGCAAAGTCGGGTGGAAATAAGCGGAACTCCATCTGACCCATTATGGAAGTTGGAAACAGCTGCTAAATGGATTCGAATGGTGGAAGCTGATACACCATTGTCGAACAGCTCAGCAAGATAATGAAGAATAATAGCTACAGGAGCTGAGAATGGATCTAGCTTCCAATTATGTGACCAAATAGAGAATCTTTTCCATTTGGTTCATAGGTTCATAGGTAGGTACTTTGGCCCTAGGGCCTATACAAGCCTAGCCAAAAAGGTACCCTGGCTTTCGCCACCCAAGAAAATTATTTTCCTTGCCCCTATCAAGCAGAACCACAGAAGTGATCCCAGGGGTGAATTTTCTATTACCCATCCAATCATCAAGATTTTTCTTGAAGAGTGCTAATGAAGAGCTCTGTTTGACATAGATAGGTAGTCTGTTCCAGAGTATGGGAAGTCTCTGGGACAGGAATCTATCCCTCCAGCATGTTCAGTTTATTGTGGTGACAAGGTTTAGGTCCCTAGAGCGTGTAGCTCGGAGGGATTGGGATTTCTTTAAGTGGAGCATGTCCAACAGCTTTGGGTTTGACATAGCTTTGTATGTTAGGCAGAGATCGCCTCTGAGTAGGCGATATGCGACAGAGTAAAGCTGGAGTTTTTTGATACGGTCTGCATAAGGCATCTGTTTGAGGCCAGTAATCCTCTTTGTGTGGTATTTTTGCGGCCTTTCCAGTTGTTGTAGAAGTCTTGTGAGGTACATACCAAAAGGGGCGTTGTACTCTATAATGGGTCTAATGAGTGATGAGTAGAGGGGAACAATGACCTCTTTTTTTCTGGATGAGAAACCTTTTGTGATGAGGTGTGCCACATAGAAGGATTTCCTGACCACTGTGGTGATGTGATTATCAAAGGAGAGACTACTGACCACTTGTGTCCCAAGGTCTCTTATCACACTTTCAGTGTTAAGTAGACTACCGCCTATGTGGTAGTTCATGGGTACAGAGTTTTTACCAAAGGGGATGACAGTGCACTTTTTGGTATTGAGCTTGAGACCGCGGCTTTGACACCAGGCATCTGTCTCAGTGAGGCCCTTTTGTAGGATGTCCACATCGATGTTCTTCATTCCACATTGCTGCAGTCCTAACTATTGGGTAGTCCGCTGTCCAGTCGGCCCGAATACCAAAGTATATGGCTGACGTCGGTCAGGGCGCATTAGACTGAGGTCAGTACGTCAGGGTACTAATGCGCATGACCGACGTCATATCCTCAGTCTTTTTTGCCGCATGGTCCGATGCAGAAGCAATTTTGCGAGTGCAGGTTGGCGTTCTGAAAGTTTCTGAAGTCAGAGTTTCAGACCGAATCAAAGTTGGCTAAGTACCCGCTGGGGAATATTTTGGTTTTTCTTGCCTCAGTATTTAACCGGATGTCAGAAAAGTGAATAACTGTATTTCTTGTGGGAAACAGATACCTCATAGGGATTACCATACTTTGTGTATACCTTGTTTAGGGCCTGAGCACGACGTTGTTGGATGCCGCTCTTGTGCTAGATTTAACAAACGCACTATTAAGAGAAGGTTAGACTGTGCCAGGCTAGTTTTGGGAAGCGTTGTAATTATAAAATGCCGCCGGAGGCTCCGACGCCGCCGCCAAAAGCGCAAGGACAAAGCAGCAAAGCCTAGAGTGGAAGAACCGACAGTCCCAGACGCCGGATCTTTAGAAGGCTCAGTGGAGCCGGAGGTTTTGCCAGGTGTTTCTTTGGAGTCTCAGGGAGAGACTTTACTGTTACAGGATGTATCCTCGCAGGAAGTAGGCCAGGCTGAGGGGCTTCTCAGGTGGCTGTTCTTCCTCTCTTCCTAAGGTGGTTAGAGCCTCCCTTCTGTTTCCAAGGCTTCTTTGAGAGGCAGGCCAAGTTTAACTTCAGTGGGGGTTTCTCCTAGTGCTTCAGGGTCTTTGCCTAAGAAACATATGCTTAAAATGGCAGAGGATTTGATTACTATGATTAGAGGTTCTATGCCCCCTCCTGATAAGAGGCCTAGGGTGGAACCTGAGTTTGAGAGTTTTGAGCAATGTTCGGAGGCTTCTGAGTCTTCGGTTGAAGACTTGCAGGAGTATCCTCCTTATTCTGATTCTGATGTGGATGATTCTACTCCTTCAGCTTCTCCTCCTGAAGATTTTTCATTTTCAGAGACTCTGCATTCCATGAGGGAGCATTTTAAATGGGAAGGTCAAGATTTCTCTGATTCCAGGAAGAGGCTTAGGGAATTCTTGTTTTTACCCCAGCATAGGCCTTTAGCTATACCTCCTGTTCTGAATGTGGTGGAAGATGTTTTTGCAGAGGCTTCCCTCAATCCTGATTCTTTGCCTCCTGCCCCAGTTAAACCGGATAGGTACTATAGGGTGCCTGAAGCTCATAAGTATCTTTTAAGAGTCCTAGGGCAGACCCGAAACTGTCTCTCAGGGGCCTAAAGGTGTGAAGGCCTCTGTTGTTAAAAATCCTGTTCCTCCTGATAAAGAGGCAAGGGCTTTGGATAGATGGGGAAAGAAAGTGTATACTTCTTCCACTTTAGCCATGAGGGCGTTGAATTGTCAGTTTCACATGTTAAAATATCAGAATTATCTCCTTTCACAATTGAAATCTAAGGTGGATGCTCTGGCAGAAGGTATTGAGTGTAAAGAGTTGCAGGATTTAGTTCATGTGTCTGAACAGGTGGGTAAACATTCCTTGCAATGTGGTTTTGATGCTGTGCAGGCCTCCTCGAGGGTGGCTGCCACTGGTTCTGTTCTTCGAGGCATGCCTGGTTGAGAGATCAGAATTTAGCTGAGCATGTTAAAACAAGGATTTTGGATGCTCCTTTGCAGTCTGATGTGTTGTTTGGTTCGCCTGTGGAAGCAGTCTTAAAGAAAATGGAGGACAAGGCTAAGTCTATGCAAACTGTTAAGGATTTTTGCAGGTGCAGCCTCCAAGTTTAGTAGAAATTGGCCTACTAAGGGATGGACTTATCCTGCTTATGATTCCCAGTCTAGGGGTAGGTCTAGACGTGGTAGGGGCAGAGCTCAAGGTTCTTTTAGGCCTAGGACAGGAGTTCCCCTGCTCAGACTTCTGGTGAGGGCAGGGGTCAGTCCTTTCGTAAGCAGACCCAATGACCTGCCTTTTCAGCTGCCAGTACATTCTCGCCTGGCAGCACCTTTGGGAGGAAGGCTGTCTCTTTTCAAAGAAAATTGGGATTTAATTACCCAAGACAGATGGGTTCTGGATATCATTCACCACGGTTACAGGTTTTATTTCCATACCATGCCTCCTTTCAAAGGCATGCCAGACATTCCTCCTCTACAAAGACAAGAGGCTCACAAGCAAATTTCTCTGTTGCTCCACATAGGGGCCATTCAGCCAGTTCCTGTGCCAGAAAGGGGCCTAGTATTTTATTCTCGCCTGTTCCTAGTACCGAAGAAGGGGAACACGTGGAGGCCAATTTTGGATTTATCTATCCTCAACACTTATCTGGACATTCCCAAGTTCAAAATGTTGACGTTACAACAGCTTTTACCTCTGCTGGGCAAGGATCACTGGATGGTAACTTTAGATCTCAAGGAAGCTTACCTTCATGTGCCTATAAGACTAAGTTGCAGGAAGTATCTGCCTCTTCGAGCTGGAAATTCTCATTATCAGTTCTCTGCATTGCCCTTTGGCTTATCCACTGCGCCCAGAGTATTCACAAAGGTTCTGGCTCCAGTGATAGCTTACTTCAGGCTAAAAGGAATTCAAATCTATCCTTACTTGGACGACTGCCTGATTCTAGCGCAAGAAAAGGAAGACCTTCTACAGCATTTGGATTATGTCATAGCAGTGCTAAGATGCCTAGGGTATTCTGTGAACGAAATAAAGTCCAGTCTAGTACCCTCTCAAGACATGTGCTTTCTGGGTGTGAGACTGAATACAGCAGCCCAGATGGCCTTTTTAACCCCGGACAAACAAAAGAATCTTTCCAGTTACTTCCATCAACTATCTCTTCAGTCCGGGCTGACTGCAAGGACAGTCCTTCAAGCCTTAGGGTTCATGGCATCTTGTATTCTGGTGCTTCCCAATGCCAAACTGCATATGAGGAAGCTGCAATGGTATCTCAAAATGTATGGACACAGCACTGCCAGGATTTGGACACTGTCATTCAAATAATACCTTGCATTCAAAAGGAATTTTGTGGTGGGCTCAGGAATGTCACCTAAACAAGGGACTCTCTGTGACCCGCCAGAGGCGAGTCAGATTCTAACGACAGATGCCTCAGACATTGCTTGGTGAGCTCATCTAAATGGAAAGTGGATACAAGACAAGTGGCCTGCCAGACTACAGCATCTACATATCAACATGAAAGAGATGTTAGCAGTCCAGTTTGCATTAATGGCTTTCAAGGAGTTACTTCTTCCAGGGCAGGTGTTGATTCTAACAGACAACACAACTGTCATGTGGTACATCAACAAACAAGGGGAACACATTCTTACCCATTGTGCAGGCAAGCAATGATTTTATGGGAGACTGCGCCAGCTTGCAACTAACTCTTCAGGCAAGGTTTCTGCCGAGCACAGAACTCCTTAGCAGATGTGTTAAGCAGACAAATCATGGATCCCCACGAGTGGAAACTGGATCTTCATGTATTTCAAAATTGACAGTGTCATGGGGAACTCCAGACATAGATCTGTTCGCTTCTCCACTAAACCACCAGCTGCCAAAGTTTTGCACAAAGAGGTTTCATCACACAGCTTGGAAAGTGGATGCTCTTTCCTTCAGTTGGAAAAATCTTCATGTGTATGCTTTTCCACCTCTGCCTCTTCTCCCAAAGGTGCTTCTAAAGGTCAGACAAGACAAGCCAAGGATGATTTTAATAGCTCCAGATTGGCCTCGCAGCACTGGTACCCATTACTGAGGAGTCTGGTAAGGAAGCCTCCATGGCCTTTACCCTTGATTCCACACCTGTTGTCTCAGAGGGACGGTCACCTGCTCAATGTCAAGCTTCAATCTCTTCATCTAACAGCCTGGCATATTCTGTTTTGAAAGACAGCAGGTCTCAACTTCCTCAACAAGTTTTAAATGTGATTATGGAAGCCAGAAGACCTAGTACAAGGAAAGTGTACGCAGAAAAATGGAAGAGATTTTTATTTTGGAGTGCAGCAAACAATTTGGAGATTTCTGAGCCTAATTTGAGTGTGGCTCTTCAATATCTTACTGAGTTATTGGACAAAGGTTTGTCTTTCTCTTCCATTAAGATTCATGCTGCAGCAATTTCAGCTCACTATGATTGTGACCCACCATTGTTTTCGCATCCTTTGTTCAAGCAATTTCTTAGAGGGGCAAAGAATATAAGACCCCCACGAGAGCTCCTACTCCTGCTTGGGATCTCAATTTTGTGTTGGAGAAACTTACTCTACAACCTTTTGAGCCTGCGGCTACTGCTGAATTGAAATATTTGTCATGGAAGACTGCTTTTTTGTTGGCCATTACTTCTGCAAGAAGGGTTTCTGAGTTGCAGGCCCTTATGGCGTAGAGCCTTTTTGATTTTTCATAAGGATAGGGTATCTTTACGCACTAATCCTTCCTTTATGCCTAAGGTGGTTTCTAGTGTGGCTTTAAACCAAACTATTCATTTGCCTACTTTTTATGCAGATCCCCAAAATAAAGGGGAAAAGATTTTGCACACTTTAGATGTACACAGGCAATTGCGTTATTATTTGAGCAGGACTAAGGATTTTAGGCAGTCTCAGCAGTTGTTTGTTTCTTTTGCTTTGGGTTCTGAGGGCAAGCCTGTGTCAAAACAAACTATTTCTAGGTGGATTGGGTTTTGCATTGCATTTTGTTATTCCCATCATGGCAAGGAGATTCCAGCTGAATTAGGCCTCATTCCACTAGGGCTACTGCCACTTCTACAGCATTTCTAAGGGGTGGCCTCTCAGGGTATTTTGGAGGCAGCTACTTGGAGTTCAGTGCATGCTTTCTCTAAGCATTATCACCTTCCTCTCTACTCTAAGTCTAGGGCTGGTTTTGCCACAGCTATTTTGCAAGGCATGTTGTCAGTTCCTGCTTCCTTATGATTTGCCAGCCTCCTTACCTCTGCTTTGGGATTCTACCCAATAGTTAGGACTGCAGCAATGTGGAATGAAGAACATAGTACAGTTTTGTACCTACCATAAATGTAGATGTTCGAGGATCCACATTGCTGCAGTCCAATTTACCCTCCCTCCTTCCCTCTGTGTTTAAGGGTGGTTGTGTAGGTGAGGTTATATTCTGGTAATTTTGTATATATTGTACATATTTTTGGTGCAGGTATGTTTGGAATTTTTGGTTTTGGCCTTAGCTTTTCAGGGTCTTCTGACATCTGGGGCAAGAAAAGACTGAGGATATGACGTCGGTCATGCGCATTAGTACCCTGACGTACTGACGTCAGTCTAATGCGCCCTGACCGACGTCAGCCATATACTTTGGTATTCGGGCCGACTGGACAGCGGACTACCCAATAGTTAGGACTGCAGCAATGTGGATCCTCGAACATCTACATTTATGGTAGGTACAAAACTGTACTTTAGGAGTTTCGATTATTGCTCCTAGTTTGCAGTCATCTGCGAATATAGTTATCCTGTACTTCAGAGACGTAGATACCAAATAGGAGAGGACCCAGGACTGAACCCCCTGTGGTACTCCACTTGTCACTGGTCTGAAGTCTGATTTGGAGTCTGCTACTTTCACAGCGTGGGTTCTGTCAGTAAGCCAGTTGGCAACCCATCTTGTGACATAGGGATTTATACCTAGTTTAGTGAGTTTATCTATAATTCCAGAGTGGGGGATGGTGTTGAACGCCTTGGTGAGATCTAGATAGGCTGTGTGAACTACCTTACTCTCATCTATGGCTTTGGTGACTACTTCAAAGAAGTCTATCAGGTTTAGGAGACATGATCTGCCTTTTACAAACCCGAACTGTGTGGGGTCCAGAGTTTGGAGATCTCCAATGTCTTTGTTTATGAGTTCCATGATGATACGTTCCATGGCCTTGCAGACCAGGCTCGTCAGTCTAATGGGGCGGTAGTTCCCGGGGTCTGTTGTGGCCCCCCCCCTTGTGGAGTGGGATAACCGTTGCGGTGCGCCATTCAGTGGGCACAAAGCCTGAGGTGAGGCTATGATTGAACATGGTACTTAGGTGGGGTGCCAGTTCATTCTGTAGTTCATGTCAAAGGCAGCCTGGGATGTTGTCAGGTCCCATGGATGCTGTGTTCTTGATTTTGGAGAGTGAGGTTTTTACCTGTGCAGCCATGATTACAGGAACTTTGCATTCTTCCCGTATAAAGATGGGTCCTTTATGGGGTGAGAGGGGGGTAAATTTAGCACTGAACCTATCTGCCAGGATGTTGGCAATATCAGTTGGTTCTGTATATTTAGTGTCATTGTGCTGTAACTCAGAGCAGATCTGAGTGTTGCCATTGAGATTCTTGACATAGCTATAGAATGCTTTGTGGTTGTCTTTAGAATCAGTGGCGATTTCGTTTTCATAACTAGCTTTGGAGGATTGTATGAGGGATCTCAGCTTCTTACTGAGGCTGACCAGGGAGTTCCTCCAATCGTGGGATTTTTACTCTTTTTTGCAACAGTTTCTTTCTTCTGTTGTAGAGTTTGTTTATAGCAGAAGACCACCAGATTGGCTTCCTTTTTTTGGAGGATAGCATCTTGGTTCTGTTAGGGACAGCATGATCCATGCACTCGTGTAAGTGCTTATAAAGTGCATTTGTGTAGGATTCAGCAGTCATACCTCTATTGTTCATCTGCTTGGGTGTCGTGACGTTTGCCATTTCTGTCTTAAGAAGCGTGAAGTTGGCTTTAGAGACATTTTTTACGGTTGTTTTCCTAATGGGGGGTGGGAGCGGGATGTGGATGTCTAGGGTGATTAGATTGTGGTCAGATCTGACCAACGAGGAGCTGACCTCTGATGTGGAACACCGGTCACCCATGTTGGTGATGACCAGGTCTAGGATATTGCTGCCCCTGGTGGGGCCTGTAAAGTCCCCTGTTTGTTTGTCCCTGTAAAGTTTTCTGGTGGATGGTTTATGTGAGGCCAGGATAATATCGCGGACAAATGAAGAAAGGGTTTCCTGTCTGGCAAGTAATGGAAGTGGAGAAACCAAGCCGTCAGCTTGAGAGTGGACAGATTCGAGGGGGGGGGTTGACCCTTGTGGGTGAGATATGAGGTCCTGATGAATGTCTAGGATCCAAGGAGGTTGTAACAGATGAGGTCAGAGGAAGGGAAACCACACTTGACGAGGCCAAAACGGGGCAATGAGGATCACTTTGCTTCTCAACCGAATAGCTTTCTTTAGAAAAAGAGGAATCAGGGGAATCTGAGGATAAGCATAAAGGAGACCCGCGGGCCAATCGTGAATCAAAGCATCTCTCGGTGACTCCCCGTGGGGGGAATGAGGGCAAAATAGCTGCTGCATTTTGTGTTTGAGGGGGAGGCGAAAAGCATGGCTGGCCCCAATGGCTGAGGATTTCTGCTGTCAAACTCTGATTGAGAGACCACTCGTGAGGACAGAGGATGCATCTGCTTAGTCTGTCCGCAATCACGTTGGAGCTCCCAGGGATGTGCGTTGCAGTCAGAAAGCAGTTAGAAGCTATCGCCCACTGCCAGATTCTCATGGCTTCGTGACATAGGGGGTATGATTTGGTCCCGCCCTGTTTGTTTATGTACGAGACAACGGACATGTTGTCCGACTGGATAGCAATTGTTCTGGATGGAAGGAGCAGGTGGAAAGCTTGCAACACCAATAGCACCGCTCTTAACTCCAGGACATTGATATGCAAGTTGACCTCTGTGCTGAACCACGTGCTTTGGACTGACTTTCCCTGGAAGTGGCCCTCCCACCCTATCAGGAAAGCATCCGTGGTCACCGTGGCACTGGTTTGGGGAGCCTGGAAGGGGCGACATCAAAGATTTTCATTTGTACTCATCCACCAGAGGAGATCTTGTTTGCAGGTGTTGGTGATGAGGATCTGTGAGCTCAGGGGGTGAAGATTGGATATCCAGTGGGACTGAAGGAGCCATTGTAGCAGTCTCATGTGTAATCTGGCCAGGGGAACAATTGGGATGGCTGCAGCCATAGTCCCCAGAGCCTGGAGAACTTCCCTTTCAGACACCATTTTTTGAAAGAGTATCACTTGAACTTGTGCCAGTAATCTCTAAAGCCTGTGAGGAGGAAGAGAGACCAGACTTGATTGAGTGTTGAATATTGCCCCTATGAATTCCAGTTGTTGCTTTGACAGTTGCAGCTCAGAGGCAACTGGTGGGATGACCGAGGTAGGAGGATTGCTAGAAGCAAGCACCCTCTCCATCACCCAGAAAGCAGGCCCACCCGAAGAGGAATGGGAGCCCGGAACCAAAAAAGACAATTTTGGAACCAGGGTCACACCTTGCTCCACACGGTCCGCCCCCGGGGACGGAGCCTCAAGCAAACTCGGGGTGGGAGTCACCCTCGGACCTGAAGACGGAACCGGCAACACAGCCTGAACTGAGGCCGGAACCGAGGGTTCCACCCCCCCCAAGCATGAGATTGAGGGAAGGGTAGGTTCTGATGGAACCGACACCTAAAGGGGTCTCGGAGCCTCAGAAACTATTGTCGGTGCCGAGGAAAGGGGTCCTCTGGTAAATGTTGAGTATATGAGCCTCAGAACTGAGTGATCCATGGGAGGAGAGTATGTAGGCGTCACCGGTGTAATAGACCCAAAGCCCAGAGTGGGATGGGGTCTAGGAAAATTTGTAATTCCCCTGGCGTCAGCAGCTGATCACAAAGGCGCACCACATCCAGTTCTGAAAGGCCCCTGAGGGGGAATCAGGCCGGTCCAAAAAGAGACTGAAGGATTGTCCAGCTAGTGGATCCACAGACGGAGAGTACTGGATCCATGGTGTATTAAAGGATGGCACCGATGATTCCAGTTTAGAAACCTGCAACAAAGGAATGATCAGAGCCAAGGTCACAGCTGGGGTAGAGGTCAATAACGGCTCTGAAGTTGTTGTCGGAACTGACTTTGGTACAGAGGTGGGAGACGATGCCGAGATGGAGGCAGACAAACTGGTTGGAACTGAGGTTGTAGTTGGTGCTGTACTCGGAGCTATGGCAGGTGGCGATGAGGCGACCTCGGTAAGAATCACTGGAGCCAACTCGGAACCAAGGTGGTCGGAACTGCGGAGGCAGTACAGTGCTCAGTGGAAGTCTTATGGGCCTTGTGCTTATGGCTTTTGAGGAGTGGTCTGAGCGAGGACGTTTCTTGTCCACAGAAGGAGGGGATGAGACCTCTGACGCAGAAATAGCCTCCGAAAAAGGCGAAGGAAGCAGGCCTTATAAGGATCAATTTATTTAGTCGCTCATTCAGCATCCGCTGACTGAAGCTGGCACAGATATCACATGGAGGTTTCGCCGATAAATGTGGAACCCCCAAACAATACACACACTCTTCATGAAGGTCACTATTCGGGAGTTTACCACTGCAAGAAGAGCAGTGTTTAAACCCCGCAGTCCCTTTCTTCTCAGACATAATAGGGAACACACAAAAAAATAGAAGAAAGGAAGGAAGAGGGAAATACCAACAATGGTATTGGGAATACCACAAGGGTAGAAGGGCCAATACCAACAATGGTACGAAAGGAATACCTGTGGGTAGAGCTGAGTGTAGTAAAGATACAAGAAATTAGCAAACTAACAAGAAAAATCCACAAAAACTTGTAAAATTTAGAAAAATATAACACTTAACTGAAGAGCTTGGTGAAACGCTGCTATATGGCTGTGCGGCAAACGAGATCTGAGGTAACTGAGTGAAGGGCGTTGTGGGTAGCAGCTTAGCTCTAGAGTTTTTGGTGCATGCAAGCTTGGTATAAGGCCGACTCAGTTCCGAGGTCTCTGAACCGAACCCATCAGTGATGAATAGGAAAAAGATTAACAACTTCGGATTGTATAGTTATTCCCTTTGGGAAAAAAACATGTACCCGTGAATTACCACATACATGGCAGTACACTAAACATCAAAAGTGTGATAAGAGACTTAGGGACACAGGTGGACAGTGGTCTCACCTTCAATAACCACATCGCCACAACAGTCAGGAAATCCTTCTGTGTGGCACACCTCATCACTAAGGGCTTTTCATCCAGAAAAAATGAGGTCATTGTCCCACTGTACTCATCCCTCATTAGGCCCATTATAGAATACAATGCTCCATTTGGTATGTACCTCTCAAGACATCTGCAACAACTGGAAAGGCCACAGAAATACCTCACTAAAAGAATCACAGGCCTAAAGCCGATGCCCTACGCTGACGCCTTAAAAAACTCCAGCTATACTCTGTCGCATATCGTCTTCTCAGAGGCGATCTCTGCTTAACATACAAGGCCATGTCAAACTCAGAGCTGTTGGACATGCTACACTTAAAGAAATCCCAATCCCTCAGAGTCAGATGCTCCAGGGATCTAAACCTTGTCATCACAATAAACAAAACATGCTGCAGGGATAGGTTCCTGACCCAGAGACTCCCCAGACTCTGGAATAGACTGCCCATACATGTCAGTCAGAGTACCTCTTTGGTCCTCTTCAAAAGGAACCTTGATGATTGGATGGGAGAAAGGAAATTCACCCCGGGGATCATATCAGTCGTGCTGCTAGACAGGGGTCCAGAGAAGTAAATAGTGTGGGAAGAAATAGCCAGGGAATTGTTATGGCTAGGCTTGAATAGGCCCTAGGGCTGATAGCCTAGTACCAACCTATGAACAAACATACACTTAAGCACCCTTCCGCTTCTTTTCACTTTACAGTTATTGATAAAGTTACAGGGGCTGGATCCCATAAAAGTGGTTGGCATACTATTTTAAACAACAAAGAAAGAAAATGAATAATTAAATTTGGTGGTCTTTTCAGCCCTGGCTTCAATGAACATCTTTAATACATTTTCAATAGGAATCCACTACTTCTTAGTGATATGATGGATATCTCTTTAATATATTCTCAATAGGAATTCATTATGTACTAATTATTCAATTGATGTGTTTAATAAACCATTGTTCTGATGTGAATTTTATTATTTCCAGTTTGATTTATGCACTGAAGAAGGCTAATACAGCCAAAACCGGTTTGCTTGTTTCCAACAGGGCACTTTTGTGCTGACTTGGGGTGGTTTACACTCTTAAGTTGTTTTGATATGATTATTTATTAAATTTATATTTTTTGCCAACTTCCACTGGTGCTGGCCCTTTATCTTGGTTTGATATTCCCTAAAGCATCATGAACCAGGGATTAGACATGTCCTCTGCAACTGTTGTAATGTTTTGGCAGTCTCGGAAGAAGGAGCAGAGACTGCCTGTCCTTTGGGATGATTTTCCCGACAGGAGTCTGCATTTTTAAAAGGAATTTCCAAAAAGAAACATAACATTAAACATCTATCTTCTGTTACTTTAGACAGATGATTTATTGGACATGACTCAGAGTTCTTTTCGGTCTTGATATGCTCCTCATTCTGGTTTTCTTGGTAAAAGGAATTCTTCAATTTCTAAATTTTCCCAGGATTATGATTGTGAGGGAATAATTTCTAGTTTTGTTCCTCCTCAGATGCTTGATTCGGATGCTGAAGAGAGTAATTCTTCAGAGTGTTCTTAGGAAGAATGTTCTTTTTTTTCTGAAACCATATTTAGAGTGAATATACTGTTTTAATATTCCAGTCCCTGTAAAGAAATATGACATATTACAACTGGAATTCTCTCAACCTATTCCTGTTCTTCCAGTTTTAGAGAATGTTTTTATAACTTCCTGTACCATGCTTGCCAGCCAGCAGCCGCTAAGAAAGCATTCCTCAGTCTTACAGATTTTTTTTTAATTTTCCAATCCCAGATCTAACCATGCAGTGATTTACGTGGCATATGCTGCTCCACCTAAAACATTTAGTAAATGGTAATCTGTGCTATATTTGGGAGAAGTGGAGTGTACTACTCTGTGACATTTAGTTTTAGAATTCATATTTATCAAGCGTACACTGTTTGCTTGCTGAATCTGAGGAACATTTTGTCCACTTTTCCTCATCTGAGGGGAAAAATCTTATCTAAACATACTTACTGCTACTATTTTTCAAGTAACTAATCATTCTTTAAAATGTGCTCATGAAGGATTGCATTTACAAAATTTTCCCTGAGGATATTAAGTCTGAGATTTTGAGTTCTCCTTTGGATAGGGATGAGACAGGAAAACTGATTTAAGTATTGTCTAAACCTTTCTTCTCCAAGTTTGTTAAATGTTTCACACCTGCTTTAGGACCTTTTTATAAAGGAAACAATAAGTAGACTCAGCAAAACCCAGGTAAGCAGATAATCAAAAAGCAATGGAAAAGGGAGCCTCCTAGAAGCCAGTCCAACAAGTCTGAATGATCGTTTTCTTATTGACTCCTTTCACACTCGGGCAGACCTTTAAGTCATCACCAAAATCTGGCTATCCATTTCTGTCTTTGGCAACAGATATCAGACAGATGGGTTCTGAGAGTGATCCCTAAGTGGCACAGGTGGCATTGGGTATCCCTTCCTCTTTTCAGAGCACACCTCCTCGCCCACCTCATCAAAAATCTCTTTTTCCCTCATGTCATTCAGCATTTGCTGACTTAGGGAGCCATAGAACCTTTTCCTATAGTAGGGATTTTTTTTAATAAAGAATGTTTCTGGTTCAAAAGAAAAACCTTATGGAGACTAATCCTAGATCTTTCATTTCTAAATCACTTTATGAATGTTCCCAAGTTCAAAATATTATCCCATCAGAGGCTGTTACCCCTGATTCCCCACTACAGTTTTGTGACAACTCTGGATTGAGAGGATACTTACCAGCATATTCCTGCAGTATCAAATTTCAAAATGTTTGTTAAGGATTTTTTTTTGTGTGTCTGGATTGCACTATCAGCTCTCTGCATTACCATTTTGGCTATCCATTGCTCCAATGTTGATGTCTTGTTCCAGCAGTAGCCAACTACAAAGTATTTACATTTTTTCCATATTTAGATGACTGGCTTGTCTTTTTCAAAAGTGGCAGGAATCTCTCAGTTGGGTGGGAGATGATCTTCTCAGACTGGGCTTCCAGGAGAACATTTAAAAGGCTTGTTTGACTCATTCCCATAGGATTGTTTCCTGGGGTGTCTCCTTGACACATTAGTTCAGAGCTTTTTCTTCCACAGCGAAATGTAGAGCTATATCTATATCTGAGCTTTTCCAGTCAGTTCAGATCTTGATCAAAGGAATTTCTCAGGATACTAGGATTCATGGCATTTATGATTCCTCTAACCACACTCCAAAAGAGAAAGATTCAGTGGTACCTACAATTTGTATGGTCCCAACATCAACTCCCTCTGATGTTTCAGCTTGATTCCATTACTAGGACCTGTATATATTTAAAAAAAAACTGCTTTGGTGGATAGAACAGTTTTATCTGGATCCAGGTCATCTTTTCCCCCTTCCAGCACAGTGTGGAAGAATAGACACATCAGGCTTTGATTATGGAACTGTATCTGTGAGAATAAGTGCAAGGTCTTTGGAGCAAAGACAGACCAAAACACAGAAGCAGAAATTGTATAGTGGCAGTTATAGTCTGTGTTCTCCAAGGCCTCTACAAGCGATTACAGACAACTCCCCCATGCTATGATACTTAAGCCAAAAAATGGGGCTCTAGACATTACCCTTTGTACAGATTAGCCATGGTGGCTTGGGATAAAACAATCTCACATTCTTTCAAAGCAAACCATTGTGACAGCAAAGGTGAGTAGGACCAGGACAGACCCTCACTAATGGAAATGGAATCGGGAAACCCTCAGGATTTGGTCCAGCTGTGGTGAATTCCTCGGGCAGATCATTTTATCGCTATTTAACTGACAAAAGTCTGTTACAAGACTCACTGCAAGCAGTTGTTTTCTCATTTTCTTTGACAGGAATGTTGCTATATACATTTCCTCAGATATCTAGGGGCACTCTGAAAGACTGTCCAAAACTTATTGAAGTGATTCCCTTCTGGCTGGCTCAGGCAACAGTGGTTCTCCCTTCTTTTGAAAATGATCAATGGTAGTTAACATAAGCTTACTCAAGACAGGGGGTGTTTCTACATCCCAACCTGAAACAACTTCAACTGCCTGCTGGTTGATAGAGTTTTGATAACTATCAGGTACCTGCTTACTGTGGATGTGCAGCAGCTAATTTAAAGGAAGCAGATAGACATACTAGGAAATCATAAATTAGTAAATGGAAAAGATTTCTAGTTGGTGTCAAAAAAAAAAAAAGAACTAAAACCCATTTAAGGCTAGTATTTACCATTTTCTACAATATTTGTGAGTTATCCTTTGGCCTTTCTTCCTCCTCTGTCAAGGTTCATTTCTCAGCCATTTCAGCACCTCTGCCTATGAATTCCCTCTTTCAGTGCAAGTTCTGTATACCTGCCAATTTAGAAAATAGCTGGCTCCACCTTGGGAGCTTAATTTTGTTTTGGAAAAATTAACTCTTGTTCCATTTTAACCAGCTCATCAGGCTGATTTAAAGTTCATAACATGGAAAACCATTCTTTTGCTTGCTCTGAATTCTGCAAGCTCTCACAGTGGGTCAACCTTCTCTCATTTTCCACAAAGATAGGGCATGTTCGAGAACTAATTCTTCTTTTATGCCCAAAATGGAATTCAGTTTGTCTTTGACCCAAGATATACATCTCCCCATTTTCTTCCCAGAAACTAAAAATAAGAGAGAGAGGATTCTTCACACTGTGTGCGCCTGCAGGCAATTCAGATTATGTCTTGCCAGAACTAAAACTTTCAGAATTTCTGACCAGCTACTCATTTCTAATGAAAGTAAGAAAAAAAAGGACCATCTGCATCAAAGTAGACTATATCCTAATGCTTGATGCTATGTCTTGCAGGGTCAAAGTACAATCTAGTAGGGTATTGGCTTCTTCTCTAGCTTATTGGAAAGGGGTGGACTCTAGCTGTACTCCAGAAGTGACAACTTGGTCCTCTGTACATACTTTAACAAAGCATCAAGAACTAGACCAGACATTGCTTAGACCATTCATCAGGGGCTCCTGGACTCTCATCCTTCCTCCTCCCAAACTTTATAAGCTACCCATATAGTGACAAAATGAACATAGTACAGCTGTGTAAGTATATTTACCAAAACAGTAGATATTTGAATGATCATTGCTGCAGTAGCCACTCTTGCCCTCCATCACCCTTATTTTTGTATGATTCTGTTGCTAGGGAGAGGATATTGAGTTGTACTGTCTAGCAATAGCCTCTTTCATGGCTCTAGCATTCCTCTTCCAGTTGGCATGAGACCGCTAAAAAAGTTTTGTCCCTATACCACTCTAACTCTGCTCAAGCTGTCAATGGCCCGGGTGTATGGAAGGCACACTTAATCTTTGGAAGCTGTACAGCTGTTGTATCATATGCAGAATATAACCCATCTAGCTAACGCTACTGCAGCAGTGATCAAACATCTACTGCTATAGTAAGTTTATTTATACAACTGTACGTTCTATGGGGAAGATCAACTTATCCCACAACTCTTACCCTACACCACCCCTAAACACATTCCTTCACTTCTTTAATAATTCTCCGCAATTTCAACTCTAGTTTATAAAAATATGTGCCTTGTATACAAAACTAAATGAACTAAACATGTTTCACAGTTTGTATCTTACTATCCCTAATCAAGAGCTTCCAGTTTTGTATCAGTTTAGTCTCTTCTCACATATTAGAATACGTTTTCATCCATACACCTAACCAATTCATGTGTGGGTACATAGTTTGCCACTATAGGTTTTGTTTTTATATTCATTAATTTTGTATCTTAAAATGTTTCGCAACACTGAAATGTCCCTTTTCCAAGTACAAAACAACATCATCAGCAAATAAAGCTAACTTTTTTGATTACCTTACCATTTACATCCTTAATTTTGTTGATTCCCTTATTTTATTTGCCAGTGACTATAAATATAAAGCAAGTTCCTCTGTTCAAACATAGCTTGTCTGTGATGGACCCTCCCACCCTTCATCTGTCCTCCTAATTAACCATATTATTCTTTCACAGAATGCAGTTGCTCCCACTGCTCTGCTGTTAATATCTCAGCTTACTCTGACTGCTTTCTCTACATCAGACCTCACCAACAGTGGCTGTTTTCTTACATTCTCCTTCTCTCTGAATCATTGTCAAATGTTTGCCTACCCCCCCCAAAAAAAAAAAAAAGATTAATCTCTATCAATTTTGGCAACACCTTTCCTATATATGTATATATATATATATATATTTTTTTTTCTTTTACCAGTGTACACATCAACTCTTTTTAATTATGGTTTCAAATTGGAAGGGGTATATGTGAAGTTGGATCTAAAGGGGCTTTTCCCAATACAGCCACCACAGCATTATTACAAGATCCTGGTGCTCCTCCCTCCCCTCCAATACTATTAAAACAGAACTTTCCAACTCTATAACTTTCTTCCCTCACAACTTTCAGAGGAATATTATCTGCTTCTGGATACTTCTCTGTTGATTGACTATTCATCACTATTTTTAATCTCACCTCTTTCTGTCTTAGTGTACAATTCTCAAAACATCTCTAATATCCCTGTAGTCTCTCTAGTTTTTTTCTTGTCATAGGCTAAGTTTGGTGGCAATCCTTTCTACTTTCTGTTTTTGTGCTCTGGAGTTTGTTTAGAAAAATTGCTGTTAAGTATTTTTTTTTTAACTCATGCATGTTATCCAAACACTCCATTATCTTCCCTTTAGTACTCTTCTAGCAGTTACTCCTCTTCTTGTTCTGCAAAACTTCAGCCCTTCTAAGTAGTCCCTATTCCTTCTATTACATTTCTATCATGTTTTTAAACTACATTTTTATTTTATTCCCTTAACATCTTCCATAACAATTTCCACAACCCATTCCTTAAACTTCTCCCTTTTTAACATGTAGGTAGGAAAGCACAGCTGTCTCATTTTTACTTCATTACCCTTCATCTTTATCTGTGCACTCTGTCAGTATTAATTAAATATGTGCCAAGGCTTTTAATTAAATATACATGTTCCTGTGAGATATCATTTATATTCAGTCTAATCTAGTTACTGTGCCTTGGGAAATAATATATACATTGTCAGATTTACTACTATTGAATTCACATCTTCCATACCAAATATTCTCATACATTTCTTCAGAAATCTTCCCTCTTTTGTTATACTTTCCCTTCTAGGTCCTCTGGAGCCATCCTTTCTACTGCAAATTAAGTTCCCATCCCTACTGAAAGCTGATTATTTCTCCCCAGTTGTTCAAAATATGGGGTTTTAGTTGGAATCCTCCTCCTCCCATGCCAATAGCCCTTTACTACCACATATCTGCCATTGTTGACTCCCCTTCTATCACTATTGGAGACCATCTGACAATTACTATTACTACTTTCTTTTTCCCTGATAATATACCTAATGTCCAGCCTGAAATCCTTTCTTTGTCAAACCCACATGCTCATTTCTATCTAACTGTGTCTCTTGCAACATTACTAGTTGCATCCTGCATTTCTTAATGATTCAATACTCATCTGTCCCTGTGAGGTCATTTACATTACATGATAATACGGACAGACAGAACAGGATGCAAGGACTGCCTTGGTTCATATAGGCGAGGCCATTCTAGATTTCTGTCTGGCAAATGGCTTGATGGTTGCCAACATGTGGTCCATTAATCAGACTGTCACAAGATCACATACAGTAGTGGCCAACAGGCAATTCGGATAGAATTCCTTCTAGTAAGGAAAAGGCACTTGGGTAGAATTAGTGCTTGCAAAGTCACCCCCTACAAAAGTCAGACAACATCATAAACCACTGGTTCCTACAATCAGCTGTAAGCAGTGGTTAGAAAAGGCTCTTAGATCATCAGAGCCTAAGCCAAAGACCTGGAAGTTGACTGGAGAGAAAGCACAACAGTTTAAGGAATTACTTGGGGTTCTACCACCTCAGGAAGAAGAGGAAATAGGTAGAGTTATAGAAGAATGGCATCTCTTCAAAACAGCATGTGTTGAGGACTGCAGAACAGGTATGTTATTGGGACAGGTATGTAAATAAGGTACATAAGGAGAGTGGGTGAAGTCCAGGAAAGCATTAAAAGAAAGTAGTAGTGCAGGAGGAAGTGGGAGATAGAAAAGATGGACCAGGTTAAGAAGGAATACTGGTTGGCTTGGAGTGGTGTTGCAATAGCAAACAGCAAGGAGTCAGATACACTCTACCAGCTTCTGGAATGTGACAAGGTAGATGGCATAAAGAAAGCATCAGCATGCAAAGCAAAGACAGAAAGATACAGAGGATAGACACCCTTCATAGGAGATGCCAGTAAACCTCACCAGCCCACAGGAAATCAAAAGCAGATGGAAGGAGTACTTTCAGCAGCTTTTGGATGGAGAAAATCCCCCATAAGCAGCCTATGATGAAAGAGGAGCCCACCCTAGAATAAGAAATTACATTACTAAGGAAAAGAAAGTCAAGGAAAGCAACAAGCTTAGATGAGGTCATAGCAGATATGATCAAGATGCTGGGGGAGAAATGGCTCCAGCGGGTAATCATAGCAGTATGGACAGAAAGACATATCCTAGATGACTGGAGAATAAGAGATATCAAGCTCCTGTCACATTGCATGAAAGTTCTAGAGAGGGTAATTCATAAATACACAGTAGTAAAAGGTAAGTTAGGAAAGGAGCAGGTAGTATTCAGATCACGATGCAGCACAACCAACCTGATGTTTGCAGAGAGACAGATTGTTAAGAAGAAGCTGAAGATTAGGAGAGAGGCCACCAACTAGGCATTTCTAGACTTGGAGAAAGCATATGACAAGGTCCCAATAAAGCTAACTGGAAAAGTTCTGTGGTGCTTCTAAATCCAAGAAACATTGGTAGAATAAGTGTAGGCTGTGCACAAGGACCCAGTAACTCAAGTACAGTGTTGTCTTACAGACAAGTTCCCGGTGGGAGTGGGTGCGCATCAGGGTTCAGCTGTGAGACCACCGCTGTTAGTACTGGTGATGGATTACATCATCAAGCAGGTGGAAGGGGACAGATCAACAAAGTTGCTGGATGTAGACTATCACAAGATAGGGAATGGAATGCAAAACTGAATACACATGAGTTGAAACAGAGTACAGATGGCTCAGTTGTAATGGCAGCAAATTAGTGAAATCAGAAGAAGCTGAGAATTGGGACAGAAAGGAAATAGTGGAACCGTTTCAGTTATCTAGGAGAGAGAGAGAGTGGAGAAGTCTGAATGAGGAGGTCAAAGCAAGAATCAGAGAATCTGCAGTAAAGTGGCACAATGTGACAGGGATAGTATACAACAGAAGAATGCCAAAGAAGCTGAAAAGTAAGATGTACAAAATAATGATGCAGCCAGTACTACTGCATGATATAGTAACATAGTCAATTAAGGAAGCTAGAGGTGATGGAGATGAAGTGCCTGGGACAGGTAGTAGTATGTACTCTGTGGGACAGATAAAGAAATGAGGACATCACAGCAGAAACCAAAGTAGCTCCAGTTGCAGAGAAGGTCAAAAGAAACAGATTACACTGGTCTGGGCACGTGCAGAGAAGCAGAAGACAATCGGTGTGGATGATTTGAGACTGAAAGGAAAAAGGCGAGAGGAAAGGAGGGCTCCAGCAAAGAGATTGGCTGTGTGAGAGAAGACTTGGAACAAGCAGACATGACTGTTAAGGTAGGAAAGTAGCACTGAATTGAGAGATGGTGATGGTTGACATGACAACCCAACCCTATGTAGAAAAGAGAGACCCATTATGATAATGATGGACAACAGTAGCCATTATGACAGAAAGCTATTACTCCCATGTATTATATAAGACAGTTCTTTTGAATCTGTATTGCCAACTTTTAGCAGGCTGATCCCTTATGCAGTTGTGTCTTTTCATCTTCACCTGAATATATGAGCATTTTTCAAGACTTTTTGCTTCAGTGAAACTGCTAAAAAATAAGTATATTTTCAGAACAACCATCCACTTTTAACTAACACCACCAAGCTATGTACATTTTCAAAAAAATGTTTGCCTCTCCCGATAGCAGCAGTTTCCCCAAATTGACAACTGCATCAAAAGGTATTACCTATTCTAAAATGAAGGTTACTCACACTAAAGTGCATGTTACAACATTTGTTCTTACTTTTACTTATTGCTCTATGTTCTTTTCTCATCTCTGTTCCCCTGCCAGATGTGATGAACAACTAGCATACTTTTAGCCTTGAGAAAAATATATTGTGCATGGTTATATTTAATACATTAATAATAATAAGGCTGCTGGGAAAGCAACTGCTTATATGACATATTGACATCTTAGAGTTTCATACCATTTATTTTTCATTGAACTGCTTGCCAATGTATGTTTAAATGTTAAACTTACCTACCTCATACATTTTTCTTGGCACAAAGTGTTCAAATTGCTTGCACCTGCAGGCAAGCTCATCTCCAAGTAAAATCAGTTTGGTAGGTAGAAGAAAAAACTAGTGACTTTGCAGATGCATGAAAGAATCTTTGTGAATTGCATTCAAAGCACACTGTTCAAACTTCACAATTTTAATGGCTTACAGTAGTATACTTCTAGTCTCACGCTGAGAGCATTTGCTACTCAAAAATACAGGAAAACTACCATTACATCTTATTTTTCAATTCTACTTGCTCAAAAAAACTTGTCTATTGCTTCAACCAGACGTTCATTTAGACATCCACCCTATCTTAATTGTACATATAATATGAACAACGCAATTTTACATCCTGGCCTTCCAAGATGGCTGCACACTTTTCAACAGCTTAACTTCAGCTCTCCCAATGTGAAAACAGAAACTAAGAAACAGCAGCTACTGACATTGTCCGCTTGAATAAAATTCAGTTATTGGCTGGTAAGTACACTGCCTAAAATCCTGCAAAGAAACTAAGAGAGCCTGAAAAAAAAAATAACTAGAAGAGGTAAAATGCAGAGCAAACTACACAGTTTTCCAAATAAATAATGTTTTTACTGTCACAATTTGCTGTTACTTTAAATCTATACATTCTCTTAGTGATGGGATGAGTGAAAATATTACTTGTATCCAAATATTGACAAAATGCACATCTATTACACTTACTAGTTCCATGGCTAGCACCATAATTACAAGATTGATGTTCTGTATAGCATAAAACCTGTTTTCCTTTATTTTCCCTTAAAGATCTGGCATTTGAACAAGCTAGTTCAATCTCGCCTTGTTTCAACCTCTGTTTGTAAATTCCTTCTTAAGTGAAACTAAATTAGTTTAAAAATCAATTTCTCTTGCATGCAACCTTGAGCTTCTCAAAGCTTGATTATTAACATTTTTAAATTCTGTTATTACTCCTATCCCTCAAAATTTTAATATCCAAAAGTCAATAACATCCTGCATGCTCTTAACAGTGAAAATGTAAAAAGTCATTACAAGTATTCAAATAATTAATAAATATATTCAACTCTTCATCCAACTCCCTCCAAAAAAGGAAAAGGTCGTCAACAAAACAATGGTAAAACCAAATGCTATCTGTAAAATTATTGTTGTTTAATAAATACACCTGCTCCCACTCCGCCATCACTAAATTTGCATAGCTGTTTGCCATGAATGTCCCCATCGCTACGCCTGACGTCTGTAGATAATATTCATTATCAGACATGAAAATATTTTATTCTAATAAAAAACAGACCAAATCTATCTTCTCTATGGTCTTATTACTGTGCCTCAACATAAAACTACGCAAATACTCACTCCCTCTGTCATTCGGGATGACGGTGAATAGTGATACAACATCAAGTGTCATAAGATATTCATTACCTGTTAAAACCTTGTCAGAGAGGAAAACGTATAAAACTCTGAGAAAATGTTCAGAATCTCTTAATGTATACTCATATCTGTCTATAATGGTCTTAACTGTTTCTCCACATAGATAGAAACAGGCTAAGTTATCCAACCTGAGCCTGATACAGTAGGACTGAAAGGGGGTTTAGTATTATTTTTGTGTATTTTTGGTACACCATTCAACAAAGGAATTGTAGGATGTTCAACACAAAAATACAAGTACAAATCTTCTGAAATACACTTTTCCAAAAAAACAATGTCTAATATTATTATTGAAACTAGCTATCACTCTCAACATTTACATAGATTTTCCTGTATGTAGTAATATCACTCAATAAAATGTGCATAGACTGGAAATAGAGAACATTCTGTAGTAGTTATGGACAAGAGTTTTTAACAGCTGATTTAAATAGTTTATTGTCTCTTTGTAGACTAATGCTTGTGTCTCTTCATACGTTAAATTGCAAAAGTTCTTATTCCTACTCTTAAAGTTCAGCAAGTTATATAACTCATTCTCACAGGCTTTCACAAAAATATCCCATGCTGGTGACATAGGTGGTATATATTGACTAGTTTTTTTTAAATAAACAAAAGTCATTACCTGTGCATTGTGCAGAGCCATATATCATTTTCAAAGCAACATTTCACACAAAAGTTCTCAGTTCAGTTATAGTATCTGGCAAATCCGCTTGACTAGTGGGAATGAAAGTTAAGTCCTTATTAAAAATGTTAAGCTCACTCTTAGTCAGGACACATTTGGAAATGTTGTAAACTAAATTCTCAAAACCAATGAAAAATAATGAATAATTGTAAATACTCAGCAACACCAGCAAACAGGTCCAAACTCACAAAGGTAATAAACACTTTAATCAACTTGTATAAGCGCTTTTGTCTTGTGTACAAGACTTCATCAGATAAAACCACATTACAATTTGTTTCTTTTATACCAAACAAGAATTAACTGCAATTAAAATTTAAAGATACGAGTCCAAATACAATGCAAACCACATACATATGTTGCAAACTGTATGCATACTAAAACTATAAAACTTTAAACTTAAAGAAAATACTTTATAATTATGTTATATATAGAAAAATATAAAAAATACCAAAAATGTAAAATATATATATGTAAGGGTTTTTTATGATATGTAAAATATATTGATTTAATTAAAATTGTTGTTGCTTTGGCTATTAACACAGGTTTGATAGTAATATATTCATTCAAACCAGGAAAAATATTAGATTTGAGCCTGAGCTGCCACTTTATTTCCCTATTAAGTAATGCATTTTTTACATCTCCCCCCCTGGGATTAGTCCTCACAACATCAATAATCCCAAATTTAAAGCCACTAAAAAAAGGAGAAGAACATTCAGTAGAATGTTTGTACAACGCACTAGTCTCCTTTTTAATCCTTATATCATTAAAGTGCTCATACATTCTTTCTTTCAAGGCCCTCTCCGTCTTGCCTATGTAGAATGCAGAGCACCTCTCACAAATAGCCAAGTACACAATCATTTTGGTGTTACAATTACCCTTACAGAACCTCACTATACTATTCTTACCATTCTGTAGACGTATACTATATTCCTTAATGATATGTGAAGACTGCTTACAGTTGCCACAGGAACTAGTTGCCTTACATATAAAACTCTTGGATGTCTCCGTTTGTTCAAATATTCTTTTAAAATTCTTTCCCGTTTTAAAGGAAAATATGGGTTGATTCCCCACTACTTCATATAATTCCTTACTGGTTTTTAACATGCTGCAATTGGTCCTTATAATGTCAGTGAATATGTCAGAAAAATTATTAAACTCTGTAACACAAGCCCTTTGAAATTTATTGTCATTCTTTCTTTTAACAGGTTTATCCAAGGGTTTACCCAGTAAGGCCTTGTATTTAGTACCCCACCCTTTGTATATTTCGTGTAACACACTCTGAACCAACTTTGTTGGGTACCCCCTCTCCTTAAACATCTCACCAAGGAGGTTGAGTTCCCCCTTTAGGTCAGCTTTTTCTGAGGTCATTCTTGCAATGCGAACTGCCTGACCTTTAACAAGATTTTTCTTCAGAAACATGGGGTGTTTACTTGTATAGTGCAAATAACTATTACACCATGTACTTTTCCTATAAATTTTGGATTTAAACCCATCACTAGTTTGAAAAACAGTGGTGTCAAGATAGTTAATGCTATTTCCATCCCATGTGTGTGTACATTTGAAAAAGGAGGTACATCCATTAAGATATTGCATAAATTTTTCCACGGTGTCCTGACTCCCTTCCCATAAAACAAATATGTCGTCCAGAAATCTCAGGTATAGACGTATATTGTTATTAAAGTAAGGGCTGTTGAAAACATGTCTATGCTCCCACTTCATCTTAACCAAGTTTGCATAAATGGGGGCACAAGCTGCCCCCATCGCTATCCCACTAATCTGTTGGTAATGTTCACCCTGAAAACATATATAATTGTTGTCTAATACCACTTCCATTAATTCAAGGATCAAATGAATTTGATTAATGGACATACTAGAATATTTGTTGATGCTCTCACCGAAGAATTCATGTCCCTCATGTCTCGGAATACTAGTAAATAGATCCTTGATGTCTATGGTAAGAAAACCATAGCTCTCCTTCCATACATCCTTGGTTAATTTACTCAAAAATTCCCATGAGTCTTTTATTAAATGATCTGTCTTAACTATAATTACCTTGGTCCAGTGGTCAACATATACTAATAATAGATGAGTTTTCAAATTCCTAGCTGACACAATAGGTCTAAAAGGGGGCTCCTTAACACATTTGTGTACCTTTGGTACCCCCAAAAAATTAGGAATAATGGGGTTCATTTGCTTAAGGTAGTAATATGTTTTACCGTCTATCCGATTCTCTAGCAAATATTCCTCTAGTAAAGAATCAATTCTACCATACCCTATAGTCATTTCGTTCTTGGATACTGGGGAATAAGTATTAGTATCAAGCAAAATTTCTGTTATTGCATTATTATATTCTTCAGTTCCATAAATCACCACACCATCTCCCTTATCAGGCTTCATAATACGAAATTTAGTTTGAAACTTCAATTCATTAAGTAATATCTTTTCTCCTATATCTAAATTGTGAGGTTCAGAAGTGACCCCGTTTCTTTTAAATGCTTCATATATTTCTTCGGTAACACACTTTTCAAACAACAATAAAGCCGGGTGTAGGGGAGGGTTAATAGTGCTATTCCTTGTTAGTCCAACATGGTCATGACTTTCTGTGTTTTCAGATTTTTTAAAAACCATACCCAGATTCAATTTTCTAAGATTTCATCAAGCTCACATGAATATGGGGGAAAATCAGGGGTGGAAAACAGTTGGAAAGAAAGTGAAATAGTTTTTGTAGCAGATACTGATGGCATAGTAAGTGAATACAAAGGATTTAAGATCTTTAATTACACATCTTTAACACTCAACAAGGAATACTTTAACCTTTTTTCAAAAGGTTTTAAGTTTGTGTCTTCAGGTTACGGCGATATAGCAAACATTCTAGTTGACTTTAAATTATATCTTAGAAAATTGAAAGGGCCTTGAAAGAAAGACTGTATGAGCACTTTAACGATATAAGGATTATAAAGGAGGCTAGTGCTTTGTACAAACATTCTATTGAACGTTCTTCTCCTTTTTTAGTGGCTTTCAATTTGGGATTATTGATGTTGTGAGGACTAATCCCAGGGGGGCAGATGTAAAAAATGCATTACTTAATAGGGAATTAAAGTGGCAGCTCAGGCTCAAATCTAATATTTTTCCTGGTTTGAATGAATATATTACTATCAAACCTGTGTTAATAGCCAAAGCAACAAAAATTTTAATTAAATCAATATATTTTATATATCATAAAAAAACCCTTATATATTTTTTTTTTTACATTTTTGATATTTTTTATATTTTTTTATATATAACATATTTATGAAGTATTTTCTTTAAGTTTAAAGTTTTATAGTTTTAGTATGCGTACATTTTGCAACATATGTATGTGGTTTGCATTGTATTTGGACTCGTGTCTTTAAATTTTAATTGTAGTTAATTCTTGTTTGGTATAAAAGAAACGAATTGTTATGTGGTTTTATCTGATGAAGTCTTGTACACAAGACGAAAGCGCTTATACAAGTTGATTAAAGTGTTTATTACCTTTGTGAGTTTGGACCTCTGTTTGTGGTGTTGCTGAGTAAACTAAATTCTGTCTGTCATATTCCACATCTTTTTAATAGTTTGAATTTGACCCTCGCCAAATGACTGGTTCCTCTTCAGTTTCCACCCTTCCGTTACTGTGTCTTGACCTCCTCTCTGTCGAATTTGAAAAGGGAGGGGTAGAGCAGCAAAGGATTGATCTTTATTAATAGTTGTTGCTTCCTTATTGGTAAGGATAATCTTCCTTCTCACCGCAGGCTCCACCTTAGTTAAGGTGGTATTGGTGCTAATGGATGTGTTTAAATGCAAAGCACCTTTGGGAGTCACATAAACTGACTGATTACTAGATAAATGAGATTGAACAATGCTAGTACCATTGTTCCCAGTAGTAGTACCTATTTAATTTGCCTCCTTGTTTGATCTAACATTATCATCGTTCTGTTTTACTTCCTTGGGCCAGGCAAAAACATTCCCTTTCTGAAAATCAGCCAGATCTCTTTTAAGCTTATTTTGCTTAGTTTGTAAAAGCTTACACTCATAATGATTTATTGGGTCAATCAATTCACACATGCACAAGTCTATTAATGTCTCATTAGAGCTCTTATATAGCTCTTCTTGTGTCCGACCTGATTCTTTCTCTGTAGGTAGAAAGAATTCAATAATCAATTGCATGTATGAAAAACTCGTATTGAGATTTACCTGTTGTAATTTGGTCAACAATTCTAGGAACTGGGAACTATAAGAGGGCATATTCAAAATGCGTAGCCCTCTTGGAATGACCCTAAGTTTACAGCATGCTTCCAGATGTAACCTCTGATACTGTAGTCTCTTGAGGCAATACAGGTCATTTTCTAAATCACAAAACTGTTGTTGAATATGCTATTTATCATTCTCAATAGTATTATCATAGTCAATTTGTACAGAAAAGTCACCAGTCAGTAAAGGATTTGAGTCCATAGTTAGCAGTCTGGAAAAATGTTCATGACTGCTTCGCATGTTCATATTATGAGGTGAATATTCCAGTTCAATATTATTATTCGAACTACCTTCTGCCATGTTCAACTTGGGCTAATACAACTATTTTTGAGCCAATAAACAAAACAGCCTTGACAAATAGTGCATAGGAAATGGAGGAACCAAATGTACACAATATATTCCTTGCACTAACCCACTAAGTGAATGGATTTTTAGTGATAGCTCGTTGACCACTTTGGGCATGAAGGAGGGGTTGGTGCGCAGGGTCACCTTGTCTTTATGGAAGACAGTGGAAGGACGGCATGCCATGAGTGTCTGTAACTCTGAGACCCTTCTTGCTGACGTGAGGGCTACCAACAAAACTGTTTTCCATGTGCACATCTGCCGGGATACAGAGGTGGCTGGTCCAAATGGAGTCAGCTTAAGTTTTCCAGGATATAATTCAGGTCCCAGGGTGGTGGGGTAGGCCTTCTGGCTGGTCTTAGCAGAGAGGTGCACTTTCACTGAAGAGTATGAAAGATCTGCTTTAATCAGCTCACACACCCAAGCTAAGACTAAAGGAACATCCACTAGAAGGGAGTCCTTCTGTCTTTGGAGATACGATTTGGAGAATCTGTCCCATTTAGAAATGTAGGCTCTCCTTGTATTGGGTTTCCTGGCCTCCTGCAGGATAGAAAGCACATCCTCTGCGTAGCAGTGTATGAAGGGTACTGGACGTTTATCACCCAGAGAGTAAGGCTCAGCATCTCTAGGTGTGTATGGATGAGAGTTCCCCTCTGCTGTGTGAGTAGATCCACCTTGTGAGGTAACTTGTGGTGCTTGCCCTTGGCAAGGGATTGTAGAAGGGGGAACCAATGCTGCCTTGGCCAGTAGGGAGTCATCAGCAAGATTTTTGGCATGTCTCTTCTGATCTTCCAGAGGACTTTCTGAATGAGAGGGAAGGGGGGAAAAGCATACAGAAACCGTCCCTTCCATGAGATGATGAAGGCATCCACTCTGTAAGCTATGGGAGAGTGGTGTTTGGTACATAATTTTCTCAGTTGTCTGTTCTGGGGGAGGCAAACAGATCTATATGTGGTGTACCCCATCCGGTGGACCATGTCTAGGAAAACTTACTTGTGTGACATCCTCTCATAATGCAGAGAAAATGACCCGCTTAGAGCATATATCTGAAGGTTGTCCTGGGAAGGGATTATGTTGTTAGTAGAGATAAGTTGTTCTGTGAGGCTAATTCCCAAATTTGTATTGCCAGCCTGCAAAGAAGGTAGAACCTGGTCTCCCCCGTTTGTTGATGTACCACATGACAGTGATGTCTGTGAAGATTAGCAGAGGGCTTGGGTGAAGGATAGGGAGAAAATACTTCAGGGCTAAATGAACCGCCATCATTTCCCTGACATTATGTTTCCTCAAGAGGGATGCCTGCCAAGGTGTTTGTACCCTGAGTCCCTTCATGGTAGCCCCCAGTGCATGTCCGAGGCATCTGTGCGCATATGTTAACTGTTGTGGGTGGTAGGAGGGGTAGTCCTGGTTTCCTTTGAACCTGTTGTATCCACCACCTTAGTTCTGCATGTAGACAAGGAAGGAAGGGTATTTGGAAGTCTAGAGGATGGCTGTGCTGGGACCATACATTCTTTAAATACCACTGCAATTTCATCATGTACATCCTGGCAAGGGGAAGCATAAGGATGGTAGCTGCCATAAGACCCAGAAGGTGCATAAACTGTCTTGCTGACAGCTGGTCCATCTGGAGGAGGTCCTGGAAATGGTTTGTCAGGGAGATTACTTTGTCTTAGGGTAAAAACGCTTTCATTAGGTTTGTCCGAATCCTGCAACCCAGGAAGACCTTGTCTTGTTCTGGGGATAGGGGTGACTTGGGGAGGTTCATTGTGAAACCTAGTCTCTGAAGCAGGGATATAGAAAACTGGAGATGATTTTTGACAGTCTCGTCTTTTTCTGCAAGAATTAGAATTTTGTCCAGGTAGGGATAGATTAGTATTCCCTTGGTCTTGCAGGAGCTAGGCATTTGGTGAAAACCCTTGGTGCAGTGGAAAACCCAAAGGGCAAGGCCCAGCAAAGCTTAAGTATTTCTTGTAGTTTGAGTGTATGGGGATGTGGA
Organism: Protopterus annectens; assembly: GCF_019279795.1. Taxonomy (NCBI): domain Eukaryota; kingdom Metazoa; phylum Chordata; order Ceratodontiformes; family Protopteridae; genus Protopterus; species Protopterus annectens. The sequence continues at coordinate 1,642,900,736 of NC_056744.1, read as the reverse complement.
GGTAAGCCTCCTTCAGGTCCAAAGTGGCCATGAATGCTTGTGGTGGCAGTAGTGGAAGCAGGGTCTGTAGGGACAGGATTCTGAAAGAGGGGACTTTTAGTAAAAGATTTTCAATGGATAACTCCAGGATTGGTCTATCCTTTTTTGAAACTAGGAAAAGTCTGGAGTAAAAACCTTTTCCTTCTTGTCCTGATGGGATGGGTTCTATGGTGCCTTGTGCACGTAGATCTTGGATAATGTTGGGAATTAGGTGAAGTTGATTTTTGGGTGGAAAAGGAAGCCCTGTAGGGTGGGTCTTTCCTGCCAGGATAGGAAATATTCTTTTTCCACTACTGCCATCACCCAGTGGTCTTTGATGATTTCTTTCCAAGGGGGCAGACAGTGAGAGAGACAGGAAGACAGGGGGAGATGGGCAAGGCAGTCATGCATTGTTGCCATTATTTCTGTCCTGCAAGGACTTGTCTTTGGGCCGGCTGAGAAGAGGTAGTACTAAAAGAGGATTGTCTCCTAGTCCCTTTCCTGTGCCTGGTAGAAGGGATGGTCATGGAGGGTGCCCTTCTGACATAGGATGTTTTGGCAGGATAATTTCTGTAGTACTTGGGTATAGAAGATACCAGCAGCTGTTTACTATCTTGTAGCACTTTGGTCTTCTCCTGTAGATTTTTAAATAGTTCTGCAGACTGCTTACCAAACAGAAGGTTATGATCAAGAGGACCATGTAGGATTCTGGACTTAAAATCTTCTGGTAGTAGTTGCAGCCTAAGCCAGGACTATTTATGCAGAACTGATGCAGTTGCAGCTGATCTAGCAGAGTCCTCTGCTGCATCATAAATGCATCTAATGGAGTGCCTGGCCACCTGGGATGCCAGGAATAGCTTAGATGCTACTTCAGTTTTGTTAGAAGAGCCAGGCAGGGAGTTCAGTAGTGTAGAGGCTTGGGATACCAAGTCCAAGGCATATTTCACCATATGTGTTTGGTAGTTAATTGCTCTGAAGGCCAGGATGGAGGAGGTGTAAGTCTTCTTCCCCAGCCTATCCATAATGTTACTGTCTTTATCTGAAGGTAAAAGAGACGAAGAAGGGAGCAGTATAGATAGTCTGTCTGGGGCCACAGCTATAACAGCAGGATCCACCAAGGGTGGTTTTACTAGGAATTTGTGGTCACCAGGCACCTTATAGAAATGGTCTGGTCTCTTTGGGGCAGGTGGTTGAGAGTCAGGGTTCTTAGAGCAAGAAGCAAATGTGTCAAGGTTTGCAGGGATCACTGGAGGAATGGCTGATGGGAAGGGGGATTCAGCTGCAACAACTCAAAGTATCTTGTTTGAGTTTCTTTCATTTGGGAAGTATCCCATTTGAAGTATTCTTTCATCTTAGTGATAGTTTCACCAAATGTTATATCCTCTGGAGGGGACTCTCCTTCAACAGAATCCTCATCTGGACAATAATATTCCAGGGGGGAGGCTGTTTGGGATGAGTAGGTGATAGACTCCTCAGAGCAAAAGGAGCGGACTTCTTCTTCTTCTTCCTGGGGAATAGAGGGAAGGAGTGAGGTAGCAGAAGTAGGCCTTGGGCTGAGCACTGGAATAGAGGGGGCTGAGGAGGTTCTAGGCCTAAGGACCATGAAGGCCTGCATCAGGGATTGAGTAAAAGACTGCCAAGTCCAGTTGTCATTCAGGAGGGGTAGATAAATGTTTAGTTTTTTTGCCTTCTTTTTAAAGGCGTGGTTTTGGGAGACACTGTGGGCCTTGATTCTGGGGCCTTACCAAAGGAAGGAGACTCAGATTCCTGAGATCCAGAAGGGCCTCCGGTGGAACCTGGTTCCCCCTCTACTTCAGAAATAACTGACGTCTGACACATCTCCACGTACGTGCTGGCTGGCACTTTGGAAATGGCTTCCTCGAGGGGAGTTGTAGAAGCAGATGGCTCTAGCAGACATCCTTCAACCTCTATATTGATGGTTGGTGGGGTGTCCGACAATGGAAAGGCAGTGGTAATAGGCCACGAAACTTTGGCCTTTTTCTTTGATGCTTCCATCGGGTTGGCTGATTCTGGATCCATCCTAAGGGCTAGCTTCTTAAGCCTTTTATTTTCTAAGTACAGGTTAAGGGCAGCCAAACTTAAAAGTTTTAGAAACGAAAGACTGGCAGATGGAGCAGGAGGTATGGTCATGTTCCCAGCCTAGACAAAAGACACAACAGTCAGGGGTGTCCTTATGTGGAATTTGATGCCCACATCAGCATTTAACTTTCTTGGAAGACATCGGCCAATGTAAAACCAGCAAACAAAGCTCAAGCAATTAATATAAGTAAGAAATCCCCAACGGGGTACTTAGTTTTAAACGTCTTGATAGAGAGGAGCGATGCAATCCATCTGACATTTGACAGCGGCAGAAAAGTTCTCAGGTCTGTGCGTGCAGATGTCGCATTTAAGGTCCCTGGTTTATAGCCCTAAGTGTGACATCCCACGCACCAACAGCAATCAGGCTGAAAGCTTTTGTATAGGAGCTGACATTTGGGTCACCTGTGGCGAAGGATCCTACCGTAAGGAAACTACAACATGAGAATTAAAGGACATCACTGGTTTCTTGAAAGCTAAAAGTTAATGAGTTGTGAAAGTACGCAAGTAGATGTTCATCGTGGTACCCTGCTGCAGTCATCACACTTGGGTTATCTTGCCATCAGGCGGTCCCGCAGTCAGCCCGAATTCCAAAGTCTTGGTCTGGCGTCGGTTGCTGTCACTTCTTCCCTGACGTCAGTGCGTCAGGGGTATATAAGAGGCATCCGTCGCCATTTTCTTCAGTCTTTCTTGCTGCGCGGTGCCCAAAGCAGAAGCAGTTCACAAGTGCCGGTCGGCCGACACCTGAGATTTTCGATTTGAATTTCAGTCCGAAGTCTTCAATAAAGCTAAGTACCCCGTTGGGGAACATTTTCTTGCCTCAGTCCGATGTCAAAAAAAGTTAACAATTGCATTTCTTGTGGGAAGCAAATACTCCATAAGGACTTCCATTCCTATTGTATTCCTTGCCTTGGCCCAGACCACGACATCACAGGTTGTCGGTTTTGCGCTAGGTTTAATAAACGCACTATCAAACGCCGTTTTGACTTCGCATGGCATTACTTTGGTAGGAAATTCAATTATATCATGCCATCGGAGCAACCGATGACTGCAATTCATAAAAAACGCAAGGATAAGGACAGGCAGCCTAGGAATAAGCCAGACCCCGAGGCCTCAGCTGGGCCTGTCACTGGTTCTCCGGTTTTCAGTGAGGCGCCTACGCAGCTCCTGAAGACCGCAGAGCTGGAACCCCAGACAGCTACCGATGCAGCCATCTACCGACACCGGAGCAGATTTAGACAGCGATGCAGAGGAAACACCTTTGGTTGCAGAAGGTGTCTTCAGACCGACTACACTCACCATTAAATCTTATGCTAAGCTTAAAACTCCTTTAAAACCTAAGAAAACTGTTCATCAGTCTACAGGTCAAGGCCCCATGCCTAAGAAACAGATGCTTAAGATGACTGAAGATTTAATTTCCCTTATCAGGGGTTCCCATCCCCCGCCTGATAAAAGACCAAGACAAGAGGAGGATTATGCATCCTCTGACCAGGTTTCTCTCTCCTCAAATTCTTCTGAGGAACAGGATTACACTTTTCCACCTTATGAGGATTCTGATGTTGAAGACTCTATTCCCTCAGCATCTCCCCCTGAAGACTACTCCTTTGGGGAAACATTACATACCATGAGGGAACATTTCCACTGGGAAGGCCAGGATTACTCAGATTCTAAGAAAAGGCTCCGAGAGTTCCTTTTATTACCCCAACACAAACCTCTTGCTATCCCTCCTGTTTTAGATATTGTGGATGATGTTTTCTTGGAGTCTAGTTTAAATCCAGACTCTCTACCTCCTGCTCCAGCCAAACCAGACAGATACTACAGAGTACCTGACTCACACAAATTCCTCTATAAGATCCCTGTAGCTGACCCAGAAACCATATCCCTGGGTCCTAAGGGAGCAAAGGCTTCTATGGCTAAAAATCCTGTGTCCTCTGAAAGAGATTCCAGAGCCCTAGATAGATGGGGAAAGAAAATATACACCTCTGCAACTCTGGCTATGAGAGCATTAAATTGCCAGTTTCACATGTTGAAATATCAACAATTCCTGATGTCTCAGTTAAAACAAAAAATGAGCACACACTCAGAACAGCCTGAATTCAAGGAAATGCAGGATCTGTTGCATGCAGCTGAACAGGTGGGCAAGCATACTTTACAATGCGGATTTGATTCACTGGAAGCTTCCTGTAGAGCAGCCGTTACTGGCTCAGTCATTCGTAGACATGCTTGGTTAAAAGTGCAAACCCTCCCTCACCATGTTAAAGCAAAATTATTAGATGCATCTTTACAACAGGATGTATTATTTGGTGTCAAAGCAGAAGAGGTTTTAAAGAAAATGGAGGATAAGGCTAAATCTATGCAAACGGTCAAGGATTTCTTGCAGGTACAACCCCCTCGCTTCAGCAGAAATTGGCCAACAAAAAATTGGTCCTTTCCATCTTCAGACAGATCACAGAGGGGCAAATACAGATGCCCAGGGGGCAGAGGTCAGTCACAGGGCCCTTACAAACCTCGCCAATGGGGTTCTACTACCCAGAAAGGAGGAGAAGACAGGCCCCAACCTAGCAGAAGGCAGACACAATGACTTTATCCTCAAACTACCAAGAAAATCTCTCCTGGCAACACCCTTGGGAGGAAAACTAGCATTTTTTGCAGACAACTGGCACATCATCACAAAAGACAAATTGGTTCTAAACATCGTCTCTCAAGGATACAGATTCCACTTTCATACCTTACCAAGGATCAAAGGAATGCCAAACCTGCCACCAAATCAATGGGCAGAGGCACAAAAACAAATTACAGCTCTCATGAGCACGAGAGCCATTCAACAGGTACCCTCACAGTAGCAGGGACAAGGATTTTACTCAAGACTCTTCCTAGTTCCAAGAAAGGACAAAGCATGGAGACCCATTCTGGATCTTTCAATTCTGAACACCTATCTGCAAGTACCAAAATTCAAGATGCTAACACTACAGCAGCTTTTTCCCATGCTGGGCAAGAATGCTTGGCTAGTCACTTTGGACCTCAAGGAGGCATACCTGCATGTCCCTATCAGACAAAATTGCAGGATACCTCCGCTTCATTGCAGGTTCAACAAATTATCAATTCTCTGCACTGCCCTTTGGCTTATCTACTGCGCCCAGGGTCTTCACAAAATGCCTGGCACCAGTAATTGCATACTGCAGACAAAGAGGAATTCAAATATACCCATACCTGGACGACTGTCTTATTCAAGCAGAAAACAAGGACATTCTTTTACAGCATCTGGCATTTGTCAAACACCTTCTAAGTTGCCTAGGGTACACAGTAAACGAAAAGAAATCAAAACTAGTGCCCTCACAAAACATAACATTCCTGGGTGCCAGCTTGAATACAACAGCCCAGATGGCTTATTTCATGCCAGACAAACAACAACAGCTGTTTCAATATTTCAAAATAATGGCAATAAAGACCCAACTCCCTGCAAGAAAAAGTCTGCAGGCCTTGGGATTCATGGCATCTTGCATACTACTAATACCATTTGCAATACTGCATATGAGGAAATTACAATGGTACCTGAAAAGTGTATGGACTCAGCACAGCCACAGCTTGGAAACAATGATTCCACTCATTCCCTGCCTTCAACAGGAGTTTCTATGGTGGGCACAGGCATATCACCTCAACAAGGGTCAGCCTTTCACCTTACCCACAGCCAGGCATACTAGGACAACAGATGCATCGGTCTATGCCTGGGGAGCACACATGGCAGGACAGTGCATTCAGGGAAAATGGACTACAGATCAGAGACACCTGCATATCAATCAAAAAGAAATGCTAGCAGTGCAGAATGCCCTAACAGCTTTCAAGGACCTTCTACATCCAGGACAACTACTAATAAGGACAGACAACACCACAGTTGTATGGTACAAAAACAAGCAAGGAGACACACATTCCTACCCTCTATGCAGGCAAGCAATGACCTAGTGGAACACTACACTGTCTTACCAGGTACAATTACAAGCACAATTCCTGCCAGGAAAGAAAAACACGTTGGCAGACGATCTAAGCAGAAACATCATGGATCCACACGAATGGAAACTAGATCCACAAGTATTTGCAATGATAGCTCAAAAATAGGGACGCCCAGACATAGATCTGTTTGCAAGCCCCCACAACCACCAACTTCAAACATTTTGCACAAGGACTAGCTTGGAAAGTGGACGCTCTGCCATTCAGTTGGAAAACATTAACAGTGTATGCCTTCCCTCCACTGCCTCTTCTAGCAAAGGTACTGCTGAAAGTCAGATTAGAGAGGCCACAAATGTTTCTCGTTGCACCAGACTGGTCACGCCAACATTGGTACCTAATTTTAAGGAACATGGCCCAGGGCCCTCCATGGATTTTGCCACAAATTCCTCACCTGCTCACCCAGCGAGACAATCTGATTCTACACAGCCAGCTCAAGACTTTAAACCTGGCTGCATGGCAAATTACCTAAACAACCAGCCAACACCTTTACCCAAAGCTGTTATGGATGTCATTCTGGAGGCCAGGAGGCCCAGCACCAGGAAAACCTATTCAGACAAATGGAAAAGATTTTGCTCCTGGAACCAGGCTAAAGGCCTAAATCCCCTGGAGCCGAACGTTCCTCAGATTCTGCAATATTTAACTGAGATGTTACACAAAAGACTTTCCTTTTCATCTATTAAGATCCACGCCACAGCAATTTCAGCTCATTACACATGGATCCTCCTTTATTTTCACATCCACCCCTAAGACAGTACCTCAGAGGGGCTAAGAACTTAAGACTGCCAAGGAGAGCTCCATCACCTACTTGGGATCTCAACTTTGTCCTGGAAAAGCTTACACTGCCACCCATTGAACCAGATTTTTCAACTGATTTAAAATTTCTTTCATGGAAAACTGCCCTACTACTACTAGCAATAACCTCAGCTAGAAGAGTCTCAGAGCTACAGGCACTAATGGCAGTGGAACCTTTCCTCAAGACAGAGTTTCTCTATGAACTAATCCTTCCTTTATGCCAAAGGTGGTATCCAGTGTGGCCCTAAACCAAACCATTCACTTGCCCACCTTCTTCCCAAATCCCCAGAACAAAGGAGAAAGACTCCTGCACTCTTTGGACATTCACAGGCAATTACGTTACTACTTGGATAAAACTAAGGCTTTCAGAAAAACTGACCAGCTCTTTGTAGCCTATGCTATAAGATCACAAGGAAAAGCTATTTCAAAACAGACCATTTCTAAATGGATAGGACATTGCATACGTTTCTGCTACACACATCATGGGAAACCAGTACCTGCTAACATTAGGCCCCACTCCACCAGGGCTACAGCTACATCAGCAGCCTTTCTCAGGGGAGTGTCAACCAAGGATATTCTGGAAGCTGCTACTTGGAGTTCAGTGCACACCCTCACCAAACACTATCACTTACCTCTTTACTCTAAGACTAGAGCTGGTTTTGCCACTGCAGTTTTGCAGGGCCTACTAGCTTCTTCTAACCCTGTTTGACTCCACCTCCCCTCCTTAGCTTTGGGATTCAACCCAAGTGTGACGACTGCAGCAGGGTAACACGATGAACATAGTACAGTTTTGTACCTACCATAAATGTAGATGTTCGAGTGTTCACCCTGCTGCAGTCCAGGTTACCCTCACTCCATCCCCTCTGAACTAGCTGAATGTATCTCTACCACTTTATCCTATACTACCTCTGTGGTGTATTTGCTTGTACGTAAGGGTTTTGTTTTATTTTTATATAGCCATATGTATGTATATATATATATATATATATATATATATATATATATATTTTGCCTACCTTTTGGGGGCACCTGACATCTGGGGCAAGAAAAACGGAAGAAAATGGCATTGGATGCCTCTTATATACCCCTGACGCACTGACGTCAGGGAAGAAGCGACAGCAACCGATGCCGGACCAAGACTTTGGAATTCGGGCTGACTGTGGGACCGCCTGACGGCAGGATAACCCAAGTGTGATGACTGCAGCAGGGTGAACACTCGAACATCTACATTTATGGTAGGTACAAAACTGTACTTTTTCTCATTGTGGGAATAAAATTAAAAAAAAAACTGACACCAATTAGTTTAAGTAGAACAGAGGCAATAACATGCATCTTATCATGGATAACCTAAATTTCAGGTTAGTTAGAGCCAGTGTTAGTAGCTATTTGGCGCACATGCCCTATTAAGAGGGTAACACTTCATTATTTGAAGATGTTCATAATTTATGTATGCTTGTATTAAGTTAACAGGTTTTTTGGGGGAGTTGTTGAGAGTTTTTATTAAAAACTCTTGTAAAATTTGACAGGTTCCAGTGTTGATAAGGAAAAAAAACTATATAAAGGATTAACCTGCCAAACGTTTAATCATAAAAGCTGGAAAGGGACAGTTACACATAATAGAATACAGACTTCTTACCATAAAGGCGACACTTTCCATATTATCTTGGAATGTGGATGGTCTCACACGGAAAGAATACTTAATTAAGAAATGTAAAGCATAAACAGCAATGATACAGAACAGATATTTGGGAAGAACTGAGGATGTAATTTGATAAAGAAAGGATTTCAGGATGATATTCTGCAGAATAATCAGGGACAAAGGAAGACACAAGTACTTACGTTAATTGCTACCTCTGGTAGTGACAGAAGAGGAAAAAAAGGATAATAATGGCAGATAAGTAGTAGTAAGCGGCTGCTGGCATGTATTTATATTCTACCTAAAACTGCCTTGTTGGAGCTTAAAAAATTGGGAAACATCGTTTTTCAGCAGGAAATATTACTTATAGGTGGGGACTGGAATTTGATTTCCAACAATGGGGATGTATCTGAGTTGCCTAGAAAGGAAAAATACAACCGATAAGGGTAGATTTCTGAAAAAAACTTTATGAAAATGTTTGGTATGAAAGACATGACGTCAGTAGTAGGAACTCTGACGGAATTTACATATTGTTCCCCAAGGTACAATAATTGTGCTAGACTTGACAAATCTTTCACATGAACATGTCCATTTAATTGAGAACTTTGATACACATCCATTAACTATTTCAGATAATGTGCCAATAATTACTGAAAAAAAGTAAAGATGACAAAGGTGCTTCCCTACCTACCCTTTTAAAAAGAAAGGAATTTAAGGAATGGGTAGTGGAAATTATCCGGGGAGTTATTAAGGAAGATAGAAAGTACATCAGAAGTTATAGCCAGTGAGAAGGATAAAATGAAAGTAGAGTTTAAAAATAGGGTAGAAGTAAAAGAAAGATCTGGATAAGAAGTAATAATTACTTAGAGGGGCTGACAAAGGTTAAAGTGTTATAAAGTAAAGGGAATCTCACAGAAGAAGAAGCACAACTCAGAGTACTAAAAAGAAAATAAGGGAGTACCTGTATAACAAGCATGAGTTTAGAAGGATTACTGTTATGCAACTGTTTTTTGAAAATAACTGGGCAAGCAGATGAGTGTAACTAAGTAATTTTTTTTGAGCTGGGGATACAGGATCTAAATTGCCTAGACATATTACCCACTCAAAAGGCCTAAATCTAATATGTGACATCAGCAAAACCTTGCTGGAGAGACAGATCTTTCAGAGGCTGCCCCATCTCTGGAATAGACTTCCCATACACGTCAAACAGAGTACCTCACTCTGGAATAGACTTCACATACATGTCAAACACAGTACCTCGCTGATCTTCTTCAAGCACAACCTTGATGAGTGAGTGGGAAACTACAAATTTGTCCCAGGGGATGTCCTTCATGGATGCATCTGCAGTCATAACAAGTGGGTTGTCCTGTCGTCAGGCAGCCCTTCAGTCGGCCGGATTCCAAAGTCCGGGACCGCTGATGTCGCACTCCACCCGACGTCATCTCTGTTGGTCTTCGGTATAAAGGCATCAGCCGACGCCATTTTCCTCAGTCTTTCTTGCCGTGCCGCCAAGCAGAAGCTGTTCGCAAGTGCCGGTCGGTCGGATCCAGAGATTACTTCCGAATACTACCAAGACTTCTAAAGCTACTCTTTCTTGCCTCAGCCGATGTCAGAAAAAGTTAACAATTGTTTAAACTGTGGGAAACAAATACCTCATAAAGATTTCCACTCTTACTGTCTGCCTTGTTTAGGCCCAGCCCACGACGAGCAGCCTGTTCGCCTGTGCTTCTTTCAACCGACGAACGCTTAGGCGCCGGTCGGAGTTTGCAGAACAGTTTTTCGGTTCTGTTTCATTATGCCGCCGGATCCTCCGACTACCCAATCTAGCAAAAACGAAAGATAAAGACCGACACTGCAGTCCGCCAAACCACGGTCAAGCAAATCATGAGTGTCCCGAAACCGAGAAAACTGAACAAAGTACAGCTGAACCTATTCCTACAACTGAGGCCCCTGCTACAACTCTTGAAACGACTTCACAAATTTTACCCACTACGGTGGTTGACTTATCAGACACCATCCCCTTGGATGTTTCTACCCCAGCACGTGGTGCTGCTAGGCCTCCAGCAGCCATGTCCATTAAGGCCTTCGCCAGGGCTAAAGCAGCCAAGACTACTAAAACAGTGCCTGTTAAACCACCCACATCCAGGCCCTCTTCTAGTTCTCAAATGCTTACCTTGGCAGAAGATTTAATTTCTTTAATTAGAGGATCTCAATCTCACCCAGACAGGGCCTCTCAGCCCCAGAGAAGAGACCTAGGGCAGAGCCCCAGCCAGTGTCCTCTGATGATTCTGCTGATGAATCAGACATAACTGACCAGCCAGAGGCTCCCTTCTCCAATTTTGAAGATTCTGATGCTGAAGAATCCATCCCAGCTGCTTCCCCACCAGAAGAATTCTCCTTTGGGGAAACCTTGCATGCCATGCAGAACAGTTCCAATGGCAGCAACAGGATTTTTCAGACTCCAGAAAAGACTTAGGACTTTTCTGCACCTCCCACAGCACAGGCCCTTAGCTATACCCCTGTTCTCTGTGGTGGATGATGCTTTCAATGATGTTTTCTCCGCTCCAGATTCTTTACCCCAGCCCCTGCCAAACCAGACAGATTTTACAGGGTGCCAGATACTCATCACCACCTTTACAAGGCTCCACTTGCAGACCCAGAAACTATATCCCAGGGCCCCAAGGCAGTAGCGACCATAGCTAAAACCCTATTCCTTCTGAAAGGGAAGCAAGGTCATTAGACAGATGGGGTAAAAGGTCTACACTTCAGCTACTCTCTCAGCTAGAGCTTTAAACTGTCAGTTTCACATGATACAATACCAAGAGTTTATGCTGGATCAGTTAACTAAAAACTAACCACTGATGAATCTCTTGATAAGAAATATGTATTAGAGATGGTAAATAACATACAACAGGTTAGCAACCATTCCTTAAAATGTGGCTATGATGCACTGGAGGCTTCATTTAGATCAGCCATGACAGGCACAGTGATAAGAAGGCATGCATGGCTAAAGGAACAAGCTTTACCGGATCATGTTAAAGCTAAGTTGCTCGATGCTCCTATGGACAAGACAAGTTTGTTTGGTACATCTGCCCAGCAGGTTATGAAGAAAATGGAAGAAAAGGCAAAATCTGTTCAAACTGTTAAAGATTTCTTGCAGGTTCAACCCCAAGGTTTAGCAGGAACTGGCCTGCCAAAATTGGTCCTTTCCTGACTCCACAAAATTTCAAAGGGCAGGAATAGACGCTCCAGAGGCAGAAACCAATCCAGAGGAGGTGCCTACAGAGGAAGACAGTGGCAAGGTAACAACAGAGGCACAGACACAGCCACTGCCACTACATCAACACAACCACAGTGACTTAACCCTAATCCGCCTACCAGGGAACAAATAGCAGCTCCTCTAGGCGGAAAGTTAACCTTATTTTCAAAGAACTGGCACTACATAACAAAGGACAAGTGGATTTTACAAACCATAGATCAAGGTTACCGGTTTCACTTCCACACTTTTCCAGTCAAAAGAGGAATGCCAAATCTACCTCCAAATCAAAAACAGAGGCTCTACCAGATAATGGAGTTAGCAAACATGAGAGCTGTGGAAAGAGTGCCAACAGCAGAGCAAGGAAAGGGGTTCTACTCCAGACTATTCCTAGTTCCAAGAAAGGAAAAAGTTGGAGACCAATTACCTGTCCACCTTAAATACATACATCATTGTCCCAAAATTCAAAATGCTGACCCTACAGCAACTTCTTCCCATGCTGGGCAAGGAGTCTTGGCTGGTAACTCTAGATCTCAAGGAGGCATACCTGCACGCCCCATTCGACCAATCTGCAGAAGATACCTCAGATTTCTTGCAGGATCAGAGCACTATCAATTCTCAGCATTGCCTTTGGCTTATCTACTGCCCAGAGTATTCACAAAATGCCTGGCATCAGTAATCGCCCATTGCAGACTTCAGGGAATTCAAATTTACCCATACCTGGACGACTGCCTGCTACAAGGGGACAACAAAAGCAAGCTGACAACAGATTTACAAAGGGTCATTTACTTGCTACAAGCACTGGGATACACAGTCAATTTACAAAAGTCAAGGCTGATACCATCCCAAATAAGGACATTCTTAAGCGGAATTGGACACAGTAAAACAAATGGCATTCCTGACTACAGAAAACAAAAGAACTCCTCTATACTTCTTGGCACTAACAAAACTGAACAAGTTAACAGCAAGAAAAGTACTGCAGGCCTTGGGCTTCATGGCATCATGCATAATTTTGGTTCCATTTGCCAGATTACATATGAGAAAACTACAGTGGTACCTAAAGAATTTATGGTCCCAACACAGACACAGTCTAGAAACAGAAATCCCACTAATTCCATGCTTAAAACAGGAGTTCCTATGGTGGGCTCAGGCATGCCAGTCAAACCCAGGCCTACCCTTTCGCAGATGTCAAGCAAGCCAGACCATCACAACAGACGCTTCAGACCTAGGATGGGGGGCCCACATGCTGGACAAATGCGTGCAAGGATTGTGGACACAGGATCAACTTCAACTGCACATCAACCTAAAGGAAATGCTGGCAGTAAAACTGGCAATCCAAAAGTTCAAACCATTTCTCAAAGAGGGCCAGTTGATGATAAGGACAGACAACACCACAGTCATGTGGTACATCAACAAACAGGGAGGCACTCATTCATACCCCTATGCAGAATGACCTTGGAGCTGTGGACCCTGGCACTCAGCTACAACATCCACTTACAGGCAATATTTGTACCAGGGAAAGACAATACACTAGCGGACATATTAAGCAGAACCACTTCGATGCCCACGAATGGAAGCTCCACCCGACATCTTCAAGACCATCTCAAAGAAATGGGGAATGCCACAGATAGACCTATTCGCATCACCTCTCAATCACCAGCTCAAAAATTCTGCACAAGGACATTCCACCCATTAGCATGGAAAGTGGATTCGCTCTCTTTCAACTGGAAAGGCCTAACAGCATATGCATTCCGCCTCTTCCTTTGATACACAAGGTACTACTGAAAATCAAGGAAGAACGCCCAAGGATTATCCTGATAGCTCCAAACTGGCCAAGACAACACTGGTACCCACTACTGAGGAGCATGTCTCGAACAATATGTGGACAATTCCCTGATGCCTTTGATGTTAACGCAGAACAACTACAGCATCATACATCCAAACCTAAAACCTTGCAACTGACTGCATGGAACATCACATAACAGCAGCTATTCCAGAACTTTCCCAAAGAGTTAAAGACATTATTCTTGAAGCACGCAGACCTTCAACAAGAAGGAACTATGCTGGAAAATGGAAAAGGTTTGTCATCTGGAGTACGGAAAGAGGAAAAGATGTGTCAAACATAGATATGCCTAACATTCTGGAGTATCTGAACTTCTTCATTCAGGCCTGTCCTACTCCTCCATCAAGATACATGCATCAGCTATTTCAGCAGAATACAGCTTAGATACACCTGTTTTTTCGCACCCTTTGCTCAGGCAATTCCTCAGAGGAATCAAGAATGTAAAACCTCCAAGGAAACCACCATTACCAGCTTGGGATTTAAACTTTGTGCTAGAAAAGTTGACACTAGCACCCTTTGAACCAGCAGCAACAGCAGACCTACAACACCTGTCATGGAAAACTGCTTTCCTACTGGCAATTACTTCAGCAAGGAGGGTTTCAGAACTACAGGCCTTAATGGCAGTGCAACCCTTCCTAATCTTCCACCAAGATAGAGTGTCCATGAGGACTAATCCTACATTTATGCCTAAGGTGGTATCCAGAGTGTCTTTAAACCAGGCAATCCACCTACCTACCTTCTTTCCCAACCCACAAAACAGAGGGAAAGAATACTGCATACCTTAGATGTACATAGACAGCTACGCTACTACTTGGACAGAACAAAAATAGCAGAAAGACTGACCAACTTTTTGTAGCCTATGCAACAGGAAGGGAAGGAAAAGCTATTTCCAAACAGACAATCTCCAAATGGATAGGAAATTGCATACGATTCTGTTACTCCTTCCATGGAAAACCAATTCCACAGAACATAAGACCTCATTCTACAAGGGCAACAGCCACTACCACAGCCTTCTTACGAGGAGTGGCAACCAAAGACATTATTGAGGCGGCTACTTGGACCTCCGTGCATACATTTGCCAAACATTATAATTTGCCTCTATATTCCAGATCCCGAGCAGGGTTTGCCACTGCTGTACTGCAAGGGATCCTAAACACACCATAATCTACTTTTATCCTCCTCCCCTAGTTGGCTATGGTATTCTACCCACTTGTTATGACTGCAGATGCATCCATGAAGGACATAGTACAGTTTTGTACCTACCATAAATGTAGATGTCCGAACTGGATAGCATCTGCAGTCAGGATTACCCTCCCTCCTTCCCCTCTGTGGTACTCCTAGGGTGTTTACCCTTCTAATAGCTAGCTGTTGGGGAGGAGTCTTTTATGGTGTATTTGTTTGTGTATATGTACATACATGCTTATTGTTGTTTACCTCTATCTATTTGGAAACATTGGCATCTATCCAAATTTTAGCCTGCAAGAGGGCTACTGGCATCTGGGGCAAGAAACACTGAGGAAAATGTCGTCGGCTGATGCCTTTATACCCGAAGACCAACAGAGATGACGTCGGGTGGAGTGCGACATCAGCCGAAGCCGGACCCGGACTTTGGAATCCGGCCGACTGAAGGGCTGCCTGACGACAGGACAACCCACTTGTTATGACTGCAGATGCTATCCAGTTCGGACATCTACATTTATGGTAGGTACAAAACTGTACTTTCCACCTGTGTCCCTTATAGACAGGGGCGACAAGTGCTGACTGAGGTTTCTTTTTGAGGATAAATTCTTGGCTATGCTTGTAAGGGCCCCAGGGCCATTGGCCTAGTAACCTTCTATTATATTAAGGCTTTATTAAAGTTTAATTCTCGTGGCTACCAAAAAGAAATTACTAGAAAATGGAAATCAAAATCTAAACCAACTTTAAGTAGTGAATATCATAACAGAGATAAAAGAAAAGGAAGTGTGATCTTTAGAAATGGGTAGGAGTAAATTACATAGAAAAAGTGGAAATTGTGGGAACAGCATAGGCAGAAAATGTTTTGGTGGAGGAATTAAGTTTAACAGAAGGCAGGAATTGAATAATTATGTAATATTGCTTAGACTTTATGATGTATAACAATATATGTAATGTTTGCAAATGTAAACTTAATATAGTTTGATTACTTATATATAATTGTAAGTTTGCCTACATCACAAGGGATAATTCCAATAAAGGAGTTAAAAAATATACTTATATCCCACATAAGTAGCCTAAGACATTATATAACAAACTTATTTCTTTCCAGCCCTTCTTAGCTTGTTGTACTGAAAATCCTTGACACATTAAAGCTAAGAAAAATACTTTCTTGCTTTAATATTTTTAGCATATATAGAAGTTACTAATAAGATTTCCCCGAGTACACTCTACACAAAATTGCTTTACAATATATCTGGTTTACATCATGACATTTTATACAAACATTAACAAAAACTGTTTACTTAGTTACTTTTTCAGTCACTTCAGTGTCCATTAAAACATTAATGATGAAGTGGGGTATATGTTTTATAGTTCACCCACTAGTTTAACAAAGTAAATGAAATTCCAAAGCCACAGTTCACTAATCCCATATGCTTTACAGTCTCCCATTTATTCACTAATTTCACAGTGTTGCTGGTCTTCTTGTTGATTATCTTCACCTTCCAACACTTATCTATGGTCCAAATCAAAAGTACTCCTGATTCTTCTAGTCAGCTCTTGCTTCTCTCTTTCTCTCTCTCTCTCTCTCCGTTGTTCAGGGATTATGGAACAATGGGAAAGGTTTCACTGGCAAAGTCTCTCTAAGGGATTTGTTATTGTCAGAAGATGAGAAGCTCACTTGTTTTTGATTTAACTTTATTTCTTCAGCCAGTTTTGCATCGAAAAATATGTTTGATCCTCCAGGGAAAAAATATTCTTAAGACAGCTGCAGCTTGATTCACATTTGCTTCTTAACATTCCTTGATTGATGGGATACACTTGCTTCTCTTCTGCCTAGAGTCCAGAGTGAAATTGCTTTCCCCAATTTTAATGTTTCCTTTCTGCCACAATTTTATCAGGACAACGTTTTCTACTGGTATGATTGCTTCTTTGCTAATATAGGTATTGGCTTGTTTGTCACAGTCAGGTTTGCAACATACACAACGTGGGCTTCCAAATAAAATCCTGCTGGGGAATAGTAGTCCTATTGCTTATTTGTACTTTCATAAAAAATAGTACAATCTGTTCCTTACAATTTCTCCAGCACAGCCAAACCCCCCAGGTTTTCTGTGCATGTGCTGTCTTCTAATTTATAATATTTGTTGAAGCAGCTATTCTTGAGAAATGTCATGCTCAGCAAGTCTTTTCAATTCAGCCTAAAGCTTCTTTCATTTTTTCTGTCCTTTTCACTATCTTATCTCACCAGAGTTTCACTTATTATAAAGACGTGCATTTGATTTATTTTTCCTCTTAATTACTGGAAAGCCATCTCCTGTACCAAAGCTGAAATTTCAACTGCAATTTTTTTTCACTGAACAGCTGCAAGATTCCCCACAGCTAGAGATGTATGTTCTCCTTTTCTGGATGCTTTTCTGTTACTTTCACCAAAGGTCTTCTTTGCTGGCATCCAAGTAGTGAGATTACTAAACAGTAATTGAAGTGTAACCAGTTAGGTTTCATTTGCTTTATTTCACAACTACAGTTTTCACACTGGGAGAGCTCCAATCAACCCCTTGATCAGTATGCAGCTGTCTTGGAATTCCAGAAAAGGTTTCAACCCTTTTTTTTTAAGTCATCATATTTAAAGTTGCAACATGAGTTCACAAGCATTAATAGAAAACAAATCGTAACAGTTTCCATTATTGTCATACAGTACACGTTTTCTTAACAGTGTTCATTCACTCCATTATTCTTCATTCATGCATGCATCTTTCTTATTTCAACCATACTGGTAAAGTCCAGTTTCATGTTCTCTCTCTCTGGCAGTAGCTGTCCCATCTGAAATAATATCCATTTTCACTAATAACTTGCATCATACTCACCACTCATTCCTTAGTATTAAAAAAATATAGGAAAGTACTGATGTCTCACTTTTACATCATTATGCTGTGTTTTTATCTTAGCTTTATTGGTGCAGGATCTGATAGTTATTTGATGTGTTTCAAATATTTCGGTTAAGTACACATGCTTCTGTGAAACATAATCTCTGTCCAATCTAGCCAGATTATTGCACTTTGAAAATAATATGTAAAGTCTGAGTTCCTACTACTGAATTAACATTTTCCATATCAATTCTTCTTATACACATCTTAAGAAAAATACACCCTCTTTTTATGTTTACCTGACATACCCTAATTATTACAAATCGGATTCCAGTCTGAACCCATAAATAATACCTGCTGAAAGCTTGTATCTTCCAAAATTCTCCCAAACTTCACAGTTTTAGATGGAATATGAATACATGCCAGTATAGCTATGCTCCCTTGACATTAACCCCTTATTACCACAAATCTTCTGTAATCATCCTTCTCTCCCTCTTCTATTACTGTCACCATCCCTCTTGCAATCAGTTTTACTAATTCCCTTTGTCCTTGATATTTTGCTGAATATCTATCCTGAAACAATGTCTTTATTAAATTCACATTATTTTTTTTTTCAAATGCCTCTCCTGTAACATTGCTTTTTGCAGTCCATACGCCTTAATACAATTCAATACTTTTATACTGTAATGCCATTTATATTTCATATTAATATTGATAATCTGCATGGAGACATGCGTGAATGGGCGTACCTTCGTTGAGGGTTGTGCGTCAGGGCTGGTAACTCGGCACGTAAAAATCAACTGCCAATCATTAGTGGACCAGAGTTCCGCTGTGGCGACCCCTAACCGGGAAAAGCCAAAAGACGCAACAACATTGATAAAGTAGCCATCCTGGTAAGTCATTGCTTCTGCAAATTATACATGACAATTGTCTTGAACAGGTTTCCATCTTGCAGCGAACATGCACACAGATGGCTGGCAGTGGCAGGCTAATCCCATGTATGTAATTGCCTCTTCTCATCTCTGTGAACAGCCACACTTTCCCAGACTTTTTTGCTTCATAAAAAGATTCAAAAGGTAAATGAAACCTCAGTCTCATATTTAACACACACAACTATATACACTTACCAAAAAGGAAATCCACACCTCCAAATAGGAGTAATTGCCCCAAATTTATGGTTGCACCTACAAGTATTACCTATTCTAAAATTAAGATGAACCATGCAATCTCAAGGAGGTAGTGGTCCCTCCTAAGGGATTTCACCCTGTTACTGGCTGCCCCTTCATTGGGGATGGTCACAGATGGAGCAGTTTCCCCAAAATTTACTTTATTCCATTTCCAGACCAAAATGACCAACGTTACCCTTGACAGATATTCCAAACTATCAAATGGTATACATGAGGTAGAAGGTGCAGCAACTCTGCACAAAAGAACTATTCAGGCCAGTGAGGATAGGAGAGTTATTCCATATACTTTCTGGTGCCAAGAAAGACTTTCCAACTATAGACTGGCACACCTATGCTACCACTACTGCACAAGCAAAAAGATTCCTGCACTTTGACTAGTTGTTCCAGGGTGTTTGCATTGACAGAATACCTATTGGGGGAATAACATCTTAGAACTTGACTTTACTAATATGGGAGCATCTTGCATCATCACTTGCATATCTTCGTCACTGTTAGGTTTGACCACAAAGCCATGTCCTTCAAAATAAAATTTAATCCAGGGGCCACTTCCAACCCTGGTACTTTTAAAAAAATTCTCCAAGAAAAACTACCTTACTCTTAAGTGATACACTGACAAGCGTCAAATCCCCACCAAACCCAGTTAACTATACTGAATATGTGTAAACATACATTAAACTATACTAGCATGTAAACAGCTGCATAGATGGAGCTGTACCTCATAGAAACAACCTCACAGCGGAACTTCAATATCAATAAGCTTTACAATAAAAGGAAGAGATTATTGGCTAAAAGTAAGAGCTCACATCTGACCATGTGCAACTTGAATCAGTGGATGGAAAATAGGAAATTTGCCTCAGCACTCTCCCTGTTCTAGTACTGGACAGAGGCAGCTCCTAAATGCTTTATCCCAAACCATGGATCCCCTTCAAATATGTTTTGATCTAGTAATTCTCACTAGAGCAATACATAACTATAGACCTTGGAAAGGGTTACATGAATTTAAACTTTAATGAAGTAGATTAATTTTAAACAAGAAATGGGATTTCTGACTATAATTACAATGGGTCATTAGCTTACTACTAATCTATACATCTATAAAAAAGCCAGGTCCTCCTGTTTTCCCAAATCTAAATCAGATGTCTCAGGAGGGAACAGCTCTTACTTTTGGTCACATATGACCATGGTAGAGGGTTTGACTGCCCGTATAGGGCTGACTCTGACAAAACCACTGTATACTTTTCTGCAAAACATTTATACGGAAAATAAGAGGAAGGGGGAGTGGTATTGGTAGGGTAGTCATCAGTTGCTTGAATGTCTATCCCTGCAGAAACAGTGGATTTAGTGGTTGCACCTGTACCTCACACCACTGAAGAAGGAATTGAATAAGTCTCACCATGATTTTTTTTCCTCATTACAATAGTTTAACATTTTCAGAAGCCAACCATCCTTATCAACCCACACATCTTAACACCAAACATTCCTTGCAGGCATCTGGGGACAGTCATCCAACTGTTGTGCAGAACAAAGCAATCCAACTGTCTGTCTCTCAAAAGGCTAACAAAAAAAGGAAAGTAAAAATTGAAGGCATTAGGCATGAAAGTGGACAAACCCACACCTCTCTGTGGCTGACACCCTCAGAACCCTGTAGGGCTAAGTAGGGTTGCCACGGCCTCATACTCCCTGCATATGATTTCCTTAATTAGTGGCCTTTTTTCTCCAGTCTCCATTTTCCAATGATAGCACTTATCTTTTAAAAACTGATCTGAAGTTGTTTTTCATTTAATCTTAAACCTGTGGAAATACAGATCCGGTATGGATCCGGCTCAGCTGTCTTTTCTAGCACTGAATCCAAGCTTCTCCCCTACCCATAATACCTCTGTCTCCTTCCTTCCCCCAGATCTCATTTGCCGATCATGATAATCAGCACAAGTTTCCTCAGTATTAAACATATTTTTCTATAAGTAAATCTTTTTTTTTTTTTACTCTCTAATCCAACCTTTAACTATCTTCAGTCAAGGACCCAACGCACCCTTGGGATCTTACCCTAGTACAAGCCTTGGTTTCTCCCCTTTTGAAGCAGCAGCTACACTCAACTTGCACTTTCTGTCTTGGAAGATGGCTTGTCTGGTCGCTATTACCTCGGCCAAGAGAGTATCAGAGCCAGGCCTTGTCTGTCAAGCCCCCTTATATGGTGTTTCATAAAGACAGGGTTTTCTTAAAAATGAATCCATCATTTCTTCCAAAGGTGGCATCAGAGTCTAACATTAACCAGGTCATCAGCCTCTCTGTTTTCTTTCCAAACTTCCAGAATAAGGAAGAGTATAAATTGTACTTGCTTGATGTTCACAGAAAACCGCGCTTCTATTTTCATAGAACAAAATCCCTTTGCAAGTCTGATCAGCTTTGTTTCCTTTTCTAAGCCTTTTTTAGGAAAGCCTGTATCAAAAGCAACTAAGCAACTATTGCTTGTTGGATCTCTCAGTGCATTGCGTTGGCCTATCAAGCCAAAGGATTATCGCTACCAGGTCATGTCAGGGTGCATTCCACTAGTTCTGTAGCTACTTCTGCGGCCCTTTGGTCCAGGGTTTCCTTAGATGACATTTGCTCTGCAGCTATGTGGGTGTCATTACATACATTTATCTCTCATTACAAATTAGATCTTCTTTCCAGATGCAGGGCATCTTTTGGCTCAGCCGTGCTCTGGAACATCCTTCCATGAGGACCTCCCAGGGCTATTTGGTAGCTGAGGACTCTGTCCCACAGGTTGAAGAGCAAATGAAAACACCTTCAGATAAAAAAGTTATGTACTCACCATAACGTTCCATCTGAGTTGTTGCTTTTTATTTGTCTTCAACCATCCCTCCCTCACTGCCTTATGTGGGCTGTGTAGTGGACCAGATGGAAGAGGCATAGCCCATACTCTGGTTAACCTTCTTCCTTATTGAACTAATGGGTGGTAATGCCAGGGTTTTAGGCATGTGATTAAAGTTCGGATGCTACTGTCTGCAGCAAACTCAATCTGAGGGGAGGAGGGAGACAGGGGTATTACGGGTAGGGGAAGAGCTTGGATCCAGTGCTGGAAAAGGTGGCAGAGTCAGATACGTACCGGATCCATATTCCCACAGGTTGAAGACAAATGAAAAGCAGCAACTCAGATGGAACATTATGGTAAGTGCATAGCTTTCTTGTGGTTTAAGCCTACTAGTGGAAGTTCTCTACCTGGGAGAAGGTTAGGCATTCCTTGGCCTAGTGCTAAAAGATTTTGTGCAGTAGAAAATTTAGTGTTAAGGAATAAAGTCCTCCAGTGCCTGCAAATGGAGAACACATCATTCTCCCCTAAGCAGAAAATCCACTGAACATATATGACATCTGTTGTCCTTGTGATACTTGCTGAATGTTCCTGATGATATGTTACAAGGTGATCAGCCAAAATTATGTTTATAAGGGGGGTGGTGCTTCCACTAATCCTCCTCCAACACTCCATCTTTTATATCATGTTAAGTGTATGAGGAGTTAATGCAATCCACTGTAAAATACAGTCTTAGCTATGTAGTAGTCTGTAGTTTATATATAAAAATAACAGCAAACCACTTAGCAACATGGCTAGGAATGCATTAAGGCTTGCCAAGTCACTGCAGCTCTGGATCAGTACTTGGACTGGACCACTTCTCCAATTATGGTGCAATCTCACCTCATCACTTGGTACACAGATACTGTGACTGTTAAACCAGGCAACAATATAGGAGCGTGTGTCAATCTTACTGGACTTGCTCAGACTACTCTGGTTTTATGAAACATAGAACAATAGATCAGGTACTGATGACAATGTACATGCTGGAGCAAGCTGCCAGTGTAGACTGCCTACTGGTGTGTGCATGCTAGGTCAAGCTGCCAGTGAAGACCTGCCCACTGCTGATTCTTAATATAGATGTTACAAGCCTCCGATTGGCATTACTAGCAAATCTTATGAGCAGTGGCAAGTAGTTTTGATTTCTCAGCTTACTGTGTACAACTACAAAATTTATACAATATCATTACAACTCCCTATAAAATGAACACCACCTCTGTATGACTTCAAGTAACAAGAAGATGTTGATTGTGTTTCACTGTTGCAGTCATTACTCTTGGGTTATCCTGCTGGCAGGCTACCCTCAGTTGGCCAGAATTCCAAAGTCTAGGTCCGGCGTCGGTTGCTGTCGCCTCTTCCCTAACGTCAGTGTGCTAGGGATATAAAAGATGCAGCCAACGCCATTTTCTTCAGTTTTACTTGCCATGCGGTGCCCGAAGCAAAAGCAGTTCGCAAGTGCCGGTTGGCCGACTCCTGAGATATTCAAATCCGAATTTCAGAACCGAAGTCTTCATTAAAGCTAAGTACCCCGTTGGGGAAACTTTTTTCTTGCTCCAGACCGATGTCAGAAAAAGTTAACAATTGTATTTCTTGTGGGAAGCAAAGACCTCATAAGGATTTTCACTCTTACTGTATTCCTTGCCTAGGCCCTGATCACAACGTTGCTAGCTGTCGGTTTTGTGCTAGATTTAACCAATGCACTATTAAGCTTCGGTTCAATTTTGCATTTCATTACTTTGGCCGAAGATTTAATTATATAATGCCGTTGGACCAGCCGACAACCAGAGTTTACAAAAAAACGCAAGGACAAGGAAAAGGATAGGCATCCGAGGTTCAAAACTGATGACGAGGCCTCTGCTAGGCCAGTCGCCGGTTCTCAGTGAGGCGCTTTCGCAGCCCCTGGCACCCGCTACCTCAGAGCCACAGGCCGCTTCCGACTCCCACGTGGAGCCGACTCAGATGGGTCCGGAGCCGCTGAGCAGGCATCGGCTTCTGAGGGTGTCTTCAGACCTACACAGCTATATATTAAGCCATCTTCAGCTTCAAAGACTAAAGCAGCTCTAAAGACAAAGAAACAAGTACAGCATTCTCCTGCTCAGACTTCCATGCCTAAAAAACAGATGCTTAAAATGGCCGAAGACCTAATTTCTTTGATCAGGGGCTCCCATCCCTCTCCTGATAAGAGGCCTAGGCAAGAGACAGAGTATGATTCTTCTGATCAGGTTTCTATTTCCTCTGATTCCTCTTCTAAACAGGATTACTCCATGCTTCCCTATGAAGATTCTGATGCTGAAGAATCCATTCCTTCAGCCTCTCCTCCTGAGGATTATTCTTTTGGGGAAACCCTGCATACCATGAGGGAGCATTTCCATTGGGAGAGCCAAGATTATTCTGAATCTAAGAAAAGGCTCAGGGACTTTCTACTACTTCCTCAGCACAGACCCCTTGCTATTCCACCTGTTCTAGACATTGTAGATGATGTATTTTCAGAGTCCAGCCTGTCCCCTGACTCTTTACCCCCTGCACCTGCTAAGCCAGACAGATACTACAGGGTCCCGGATTCTCATAAATTCCTATATAAAAACCCCACTGCTGACCCAGAAACTATATTTCAGGGTCCCAAAGGGGTCAAAGCTTCCACTGCAAAAAACCCTGTCCCCTCTGATAGGGATTCTAGGGCTCTAGATAGATGGGGGGAAAAAAGTCTACACTTCTGCTACCCTGGCTGTAAGGGCTTTAAATTGTCAGTTTCATATGCTTAAATATCAGCAGTATTTAATGTCACTCCTTAAACAGAAATTGTTGACAAATACTGAATGTTCAGAGAACAAGGAATTGCAGGATTTATTGCATGCAGCTGAACAAGTGGGAAAGCATACTTTGCAATGTGGTTATGATTCACTGGAGGCCTCTTGCAGGGCCGCTGTTACAGGTTCTGTTATTAGAATGTATGCCTGGTTAAAGGAACAGAATCTGCCTGATCATGTTAAAGCAAAATTATTAGATGCACCATTACAGCATGATACTTTGTTTGGTACTAAAGCAGAAGAGGTGTTGAAAAAAATGGAGGATAAAGCAAAATCCATGCAGGCAGTCAAGGATTTCTTACAGGTACAGCCACCCAGGTTTAGCAGAAACTGGCCTTCTAAAAATTGGTCCTTTCTAGTGTCAGACAGGCCATAAAGAGGCAGATAACAGGTGTCCCAGAGGCAGATCTCAGCCCCAAGGCTCATACAGGCCTAAACAGTGGGGTGCTCCTACCTCCAAAAGCGGAGAAGACAAATCACAGCCTTACAGGAAACAGTCCCAATGACTTTCCTCTACCAGATCCAAGCACTTTTCTTTTGGCAGCCCCCTTAGGGGGAAAACTAGCACTTTATTCATCAAATTGGCAAATGGTTACCCAAAACAAATTAGTCCTGAACATAGTGTCCCAAGGCTACAGGTTCCATTTTCACACTCTGCCAAGGTCAAAAGGTATGCCAGACCTGCCACACAATCAATGGGCAGAGGCACAAAAACAAATTACAGCCCTCATGGACATGAGGGCCATTCAGCAAGTACCACAACAAGAGCAGGGGCAAGAATTTTACTCCAGACTTTTCCTAGTACCCAGAAAGGACAAATATTGGAGAACAATACTGGACCTGTCTATACTAAATACGTTTCTGGAAGTTCCAAAATTCAAGATGTTGACTCTATAGCAGCTACTGCCCATGCTGGGCAAGAAGGCTTGGCTCGTAACTTTGGACCTAAAAGAAGCATACCTGTATGTCCCAATCAGACAGTCTTGCAGAAGATACCTCAGATTCATAGCTGGCTCAATGCATTACCAATTCTCTGCAATGCCCTTTGGCTTATCTACTGCGCCCAGGGTCTTCACAAATTGCCTGGCACCAGTAATTGCGTTTTGCAGACAAAAAGGAATTCAAATATATCCCTACTTGGACGACTGCCTAATTCAAGCAGAGAACAAAGATATTCTTCTAAAGCATCTGGCGAAAAGAAATCAAAACTAGTGCCCTCTCAAGAGATAATATTCCTGGGTGCAAGCTTAAATACAACTGCCCAGATGGCTTATCTCACGCCAGACAAACAAAAGCATCTGGCTACTTACTTCAAGAAATTGGCAACAAAAACCCACTTATCTGCAAGGAAAATCCTGCAGGCCTTGGGTTTCATGGCATCATGCATTCTACTAATTCCATATGCCAGACTGAATATGAGGAAACTACAATGGTATCTAAAAAGTGTTTGGACTCATTCCCTGCCTGCAACAGGAGTTTCGATGGTGGGCAGAAGCCTGTTACCACAACAAGGGTCTGCCATTCAGTCTACCCACAGCCAGACAGACACTGACAACAGATGCATTAGATTATGCCTGGGGGGCCCATATGGCATGAAAATGTATTCAGGGCACATGGTCTGCAAACCAGATGCATCTTCACATCAATCTAAAAGAGATGCTAGCTGTTCAAAATGCCCTGACAGCTTTCAAGGACCTGCTTCATCCAGGACAGTTACTGATAAAGACAGACAACACTACGGTCATGTGGTACATAAACAAGCAGGGAGGTACACATTCCTACCCCCTCTGCAGACAAGCAATGACCTTATTGGGACACAGCATTGGCTTTTCAAGTTCACCTGCAAGCACAATTCCTGCCAGGAAAAACAAATACTCTGCAGACGAGCTAAGCAGAAACCTCATGGATCCCCACAAATGGAAACTGGATCCACAAGTCTTCAGCATGATAATAAGGAAATGGGGATGCCCAGACATAGATCTATTTGCCTCCCCTCGCAACTGCCAATTGCAGAGATTTTACACAAGGATTTATCACAAGCAAGCATGGAAAGTGAACGCCCTATCCTTCAGCTGGAAAAATCTAACAGTATATGCCTTTCCTCCACTGCCTCTCCTTCCCAGGGTACTCCTAAAGGTCAGACAATAGAAGCCAAAAATGATACTGATTGCACCAGACTGGCCACGCCAGTACTGGTACCCAATCCTAAAGAGCTTGTCTCAAGGTCCAGCATGGATATTGCCTCAAACTTCTCACTTGTTGACCCAACAAAACAATCAGATCCTGCACAGCCAACTCAGGACCTTAAATCTGGCAGCATGGCAGATAATGTAGCCATTCAGAACACTCCTCTTTCAAAAGCTGTTTTGGATGTTATCTTGGAGGCCAGGAGGCCCAGTACCAGAAAATCTTATGCAGAGAAATGGAAGAGATTCTGTGCTTGGAACCAGGAACAAGGCATTGACACGTGTGTACCAAATATCCCTCAGATTTTACAATACCTAACTGAGATGCTGAACAAAGGCCTTTCTTTCTCATCAATTAAGATTCATGCCTCTGCCATTTCAGCCCATTACAATGCAGAACCACCTCTTTTCTCATCCTTTAATAAGGCAGTACCTCAGAGGGGCCAAAAATATTAGACCGCCAAGGAGAGCACCAATTCCGGCCTGGGACCTCAATTATGTTTTGGAAAAACTCACACTGCCTCCTTTTGAGCCAGCATCAGCAGCAGATATAAAATTCTTATCCTGGAAAACAGCTCTGCTCCTAGCAATAACCTCTGCAAGGCGAGTCTCGGAGTTACAAGCACTCATGGCTGTGGAATCTTTCATCATTTTTCATCCAGACAGGGTTTTTCTGAGGACAAACCCTACATTTATGCCTAAGATGGTGTCCAGTGTGGCCCTCAGCCAAACCATTCACTTGCCTACCTTTTATCCAAATCCACAGAACAAGGGTGAGAAAATTCTGCATTCTATTACTTGTGGGAAGCAAATACCTCATAAAAATTTCAATTTATACTGTATTCTTTGCCTAGGCCCTGATCACAACGTGCCTGGCTGTCGGTTTTGTGCTAGATTTAACCAACGCAGTATTAAGCGTCAGTATATTTTTGCCTCAAAGTATTTTGGAAACAGATTTAACTACCGAGAAATGTCGTCTGATAGCAATCCGACTACCGGAGTACATAAAAAACACAAGGAAAAGGACAGAGAGAGACAGTCGAGGTCCAAAACCGACGACGAAGCTTCTCCTAAGCCAGTCGCTGGTTCACCGGTACTCAGTGAGATGCTTTCGCAGCCCCTGATACCCGCTACCTTAGAGTTGCAGGCCTCTACCGACACCCATGTGGAGTCCGGCATGCCGCTAGATACTCAAAGTATTGGACCCATGGATGTATCTCCGTCGGATGGGTCCGGAGCCGCTGAGCAGGCACCAGCTTCTGAGGGGTTTTCAGGCCTCAACATTTGTATATCAAACCGACAACAGCTGCAAAACCAAAGACAAAAGCAACTTCTAAAACTAAAAAAACGACACATGAGCCATGTGCACAGGCCTCTATGCCTAAAAAACAAATGATCAAAATGGCTGAAGACCTTATTACCTTGATCAGGGGTTCCCGTCCCCCTCCAGATAAGAGGCCTAGGCAAGACACTGATTATGAATCTTCAGATCAGGTTTCTATTTCTTCTGATTCCTCTTCTGATCAGGAATTATCTATACCTCCCTATGAGGATTCTGATGCAGAGGAGTGTTTACCATCTGCATCACCTCCTGAGGATTATTCATTTGGAGAAACCTTGCATACTTTTGAGGGAGCATTTTCACTGGGAGAGTCAAGATTTCTCAGAATCAAAAAAGAGGCTCAGGGATTTCCTTCTTCTCCCTCAGCACAGGCCTTTAGCCATTCCCCCTGTTTTAGACATTGTGGATGATGTGTTTTCGGAGTCAAGCTTGACCCCTGACTCTTTACCTCCGGCTCCCAGTAAGCCTGACAGGTATTACAGGGTCCCTGACTCACATACATGTTTATTTAGAAACCCTGCTGCTGATCCTGAAACTATTTCACAGGGTCCAAAGGTAATTAAGGCCTCAACAGCAAAAAATCCTACCCCCTCTGACAGAGATTCAAGGGCACTGGACAGATGCGGGGAAAAAAGGTTTATACATCTGCAACCTTGGCAATCAGGGCCTTAAACTGTCAATTTCATATGCTTAAGTATCAACAACACGTTATGGGATTGCTGAAACAGAAAATGATGTTGATTTCTGAATGTGCAGAAAATAAAGAATTGCAAGAATTATTGCATGCAGCTGAACAGCGTGGAAAGCATACTTTGCAATGTGGTTTTGACTCCTTAGTGGCCTCCTGCAGGGCCGCAGTTACTGGATCTGTGATTAGGAGGCATGCCTGGCTAAAGGAACAA
This sequence comes from Protopterus annectens, assembly GCF_019279795.1. NCBI lineage: Eukaryota > Metazoa > Chordata > Ceratodontiformes > Protopteridae > Protopterus > Protopterus annectens. Next base: position 1,642,871,777 of record NC_056744.1, on the reverse strand, counting down.
AATCTGCCTGATCATGTTAAAGCTAAATTGCTAGATGCACCTTTACAGCATGATACTCTGTTTGGTATTAAGGCAGAAGAGGTTTTAAAGAAAATGGAAGACAAAGCTAAGTCTATGCAAACTGTAAAAGACTTCTTACAAGTGCGGCCACCAAGATTCAGTAGACACTGGCCTATGAAAAATTGGTCCTTTCCTGTGTCAGACAGAGCTCAAAGGGGCAAATCCAGACGCCCTTAGGGTTCCAGATACCAGGCACGAGATTCATACAAGTCAAAGAAATGGGGCGCTTCTACCTCCAAATCTGGAGGATATAAAGCGCAAACCTACAGAAAACAGTCCCAATGACTTCCCTCTGCCCACACCAAGCACTTATCTTTTGGCAGCACCCTTAGGGGGAAAATTAGCACTTTTTAATCAAAATTGGCAGTTAATAACCCAGGACAAGTGGGTACTAAACATAGTATCACAGGGATGCAGATTCCATTTCCACACTCTGCCAATAGCAAACGGTTGGCCAGATCTGCCACAAAATCAATGGGCAGAGGCACAGAAACAGGTTACATCCCTCGTGGATATGGGGGCCATTCAGACAGTACCAGAACAGGAAAAAAGACAAGGTTTTTACTCAAGACTGATGTCCTTCAAGGATGCATCTGCAGTCCTAACATATGGGTTGTCCTGCCTCAGGCAGCCCTTCGGTCGGCCGGATTCCAAAGTCTGGGTCTGGCCTCGGCTGATGTCGCACTTCACCCGACGTCATAGCTGCTGTGTATTGGGTATAAAGGCATCAGCCGACGCCATTTTCCTCAGTCTTTCTTGCCACGTGGTGCCCGAAGCAGAAGCTGTTCGCAAGTGCCGGTCGGTCAGATCCAGAGATTTCTACTACCGAAGACTTCTAAAAAGCTAAGTACCCCATTGGGGACTCTTTCTTGCCTCAGCCGATGTCAGACAAAGTAAATAATTGTTTAACTTGTGGGAAACAAATACCTCATAAGGATTTCCATTCTTACTGCCTTCCTTGTTTAGGCCCAGACCACGACGTATCAGCTTGTCTAGCCTGTGCTTCCTTCAACCGACGGACGCTTAGACGTCGGTTGGAGTTTGCAGAGGAGTTTTTTGGTCCCGCTTTTGCATACAAAATGCCGTCGGAGACTCCGACTACACAATTAGCTAAAAAGCGTAAGGAAAAGGACCAGCACTCGCGGTCCACGGTTTTGGCTGAAACCACGGTTAGGCCAACCGCGAGTGTCTCGGTTTCGGCTGAAACCGAGCCCTCGGTTCTTCCTTCGGCCGAAAGCATGCCTCCGATAACCGAGGCCTCACAGAGCATGGCTGAATCTGCTACTGAAATTACCCCTGCTGAAGCAGGCACTCAGGATTTATCAGATACTATTCCTTTAGACATATCTACCCCTGCACGTGGAGCTGCTAGGCCCCCTGCATCTATGTCTATCAAGGCTTTTTCCAGGGCTAAAGCAGCTAAATCTTCTAAGGCCTTACCTGCTAAAACTCCCTCTCACAGGCCTACCTCTAGTTCCCAAATGCTCAGCCTGGCTGAGGATCTCATTTCTTTGATCAGGGGATCCCAACCTCACCCAGACAGGGCCTCTCAACCCCCTCCAGATAAGAGAACTAGAACTGAACCCCCGGAACCTGTTACTACAGACTATTCCTCGGATGACTCAGATATTTCAGACCCTCAGGAAGGCCCATATTCTCCTTATGAGGACTCTGATGCAGAAGACTCCATTCCTTCTGCTTCTCCTCCTGAAGAATTTTCTTTTAGGGAGGAAACCTTACATGCTATGAGGGAACATTTTCAATGGCAGGGCCAGGATTTTTCAGATTCAAGGAAAAGGCTTAGGACCTTTTTACATTTACCACAGCACAGGCCTTTAGCCATTCCTCCAGTACTAACAGTTGTTGATGATGCATATAATGATGCCTGTACTGCCCCTGATTCTCTTCCTCCAGCCCCTGCCAAGCCTGACAGATATTACAGGGTCCCGGACACACACACTACCATTTATATAAGGCTCCTGTTGCAGATCCTGAAACCATTTCACAGGGCCCCAAAGCTGTAGCAGCTGCCTCTGCCAAAAACCCTCTCCCATCTGAAAGGGAATCTAGAGCATTAGAGAGATGGGGTAAAAAGGTTTATACTTCTGCTACTCTTTCGGCCAGGGCCTTAAACTGTCAATTTCACATGATTCAGTACCAGGAATTTTTGTTAGACCAGTTAAATAAAAAACTGTCCTCTCCGGAACCTTTAGACCGTAAGTCCCTTCAGGATTTGGTACATAACTCTCAGCAGGTTAGTAACCATTTCTTAAAATGTGGCTATGATGCACTGGAGGCTTCCTTTAGATCAGCTATGACTGGAACAGTGATTAGAAGGCATGCCTGGTTAAAAGAACAATCCTTACCAGACCATGTTAAGTCAAAACTCCTAGATGCTCCTATGGAGAAACAAAGTTTGTTTGGCTCCCCTGCCCAGCAGGTTCTAAAGAAGATTCAAGAAAAAGCAAAATCTGTCCAAACAGTCAAGGATTTCTTACAGGTCCAACCTCCGAGGTTTAGCAGAAATTGGCCTTCGAAGAATTGGTCCTTTCCAGACACCTCCAGAGCACAGAGAGGCAGAAATAGACGCCCAAGAGGCAGAGGTCAATCCAGGGGTGCCTACAGGGGACGTCAGTGGCAGCCTAACAACCAGAGAACTACTGCCACAGATTCAGCTACAACCACTTCCACAGGACAGACACAATGACTTGGCTCTGATTCCGCCTACCAGGGAACAAGTGGGCGGAAAACTAGCCTTATTTTCTGTAAACTGGCATTACATTACAGGAGACAAATGGACTTTACAAACAATAGACATAGGCTACAGGTTTCACTTCCACACTCTTCCAAAAAAGAGAGGAATGCCAAACCTACCACCAAGCCAAACAACAAATGCTCTAAGACAAATCAACAACCTACTAAGGATGAGAGCTATAGAAAAGGTACCGCCTATGGAACAAGGACAAGGATTTTATTCCAGACTTTTCCTTGTACCAAGAAAAGAAAATCAGTGGAGGCCTATTCTCGACCTGTCCGCTCTGAACACATACCTCATTGTTCCAAAATTCAAAATGCTGACCCTACAGCAACTTCTTCCCATGCTGGGCAAGGAGTCTTGGCTGGTGACTCTAGATCTCAAGGAGGCATACCTGCACGCCCCTATACGACCAGATTGCAGAAGATACCTCAGATTTCTTGCAGGATCAGAGCATTATCAATTCTCAGCATTGCCCTTTGGCTTATCTACTGCGCCCAGAGTATTCACGAAATGCCTGGCATCAGTAATTGCTCATTGCAGGCTTCAGGGAATTCAAATTTACCCATACCTGGACGACTGCCTAATACAAGCGGACAACAAGACAAAATTAACAAAAGATTTGGAAAAGGTTATACAACTGCTGCAAGCCTTGGGATACACAGTCAACATGCAAAAGTCAATACTGGTACCATCCCAAAGGATAACATTCTTGGGTGCAGAACTGGACACATCAACTCAGATGGCCTTTCTCACAGAAGAAAAACAAAACCAACTACCAGTCTATTTCATGACATTAACAACACAGACTCAGCTTACTGCAAGGAAAATCCTGCAAGCCCTGGGTTACATGGCATCCTGCATAATATTGATTCCGCATGCCAGACTGCATATGAGAAAGTTGCAATGGTACCTAAGGAATGTATGGTCTCAACACAAGCACAGTCTAGAAGCCCAGATTCCAATAATTCCATGCCTGAAGCAAGAATTCCTGTGGTGGGCTCAGGCCTGTCAGTTGAACAGAGGATTGCCTTTCCACAAACCTCATCCAAGCCAGACCATCACCACGGACGCCTCAGACCTAGGCTGGGGGGCGCACATGGTGGACAAGTGTATACAAGGCCTATGGACACAAGACCAGCTGAATCTACACATAAATGAAAAGGAGATGCTGGCAGTGAAACATGCAATCCAGGCATTCAGACCATTTCTTCAACAAGGACACCTGCTGATAAGGACGGACAACACCACAGTCATGTGGTACATCAACAAACAGGGAGGTACACACTCATATCCTCTATGCCGGATGGCAATGGACCTGTGGAATGTGGCCCTGAACCTCAACATTCAACTCCAGGCCAGATTTGTACCAGGAAAAGAAAATTCACTAGCAGACACCTTAAGCAGAACTACCACTGATGCTCACGAATGGATGCTGCATCCAGATATCTTCAAAACCATAACAAAGAAATGGGGACTACCAGAGATAGACCTGTTCGCCTCCCCACACAACCACCAATTGAAGAAATTCTGCACAAGAGCATACCACCCACTTGCTTGGAGGGTGGACTCCCTTTCCTTCAGCTGGAAAAACCTGACAGCATATGCATTCCCACCTCTTCCTTTGATGTACAAAGTCCTACTGAAGATCAAAGAGGATCAGCCAAGGATAATCCTGATAGCTCCAGACTGGCCGAGGCAGCATTGGTACCCGCTACTGAGAAGCATGTCTCGGACACACGCATGGCCTCTACCTCTATGTCCTTTACTTCTAACACAGAACAACTACAAGACCCTACACCAAACTTGAAAACACTACAGCTAGCTGCTTGGAATATTGCATAAAACAAAATAACCCAGATTTATCTCAGAGGGTTAAGGACATTATCCTGGAGGCTCGCAGACCCTCCACAAGGAAAACTTATTCAGCCAAATGGAAAAGATACCTCATTTGGAGTGCATCAAAAGGGGAAAATGCATCATTGGCAAACATAGCAAACATCCTGGAATACTTAGCAGAACTGTTCCACAATGGCCTGTCCTACTCCTCCATTAAGATTCATGCATCAGCAATTTCAGCAGAATTCAACATGGATCCTCCAGTCTTCTCTCATCCACTACTCAGACAGTTCCTGAGAGGAATCAAGAATGTAAAGCCTCCAAGGAAACCACCTTTTCCTACATGGGATCTTAACTTTGTACTGGAAAAGTTAACACTCCCCCCTTTTGAACCAGCAGCAACAGCAGACTTACAGTTCTTATCTTGGAAAACTGCTTTCCTGCTTGCAATCACTTCAGCAAGAAGGGTATCTGAGCTACAGGCATTAATGGCAGTACAGCCCTTCCTTATCTTCCATCAGGATAGAGTGTCGCTGAGAACTAACCCTACTTTTATGCCAAAAGTGGTCTCCAGAGTATCATTGAACCAAGCGATTCATTTACCTACATTCTTCCCCAACCCACAGAACAGGGGGGAAAGACTACTACATACCTTGGATGTACACAGACAATTACGCTACTACCTGGACAGAACTAAGACCAACAGAAAAACTGACCAGCTGCTGGTAGCATATGCAACAGGAATGCAAGGAAAAGCAATTTCAAAACAGACAATCTCAAAATGGATAGGAAATTGCATTAGATTTTGCTACTCTTTTCATGGAAAGACAACTCCAGAAAATATCAGGCCTCACTCCACAAGAGCCACAGCCACCACTACAGCTTTCCTACAAGGAGTGGCTACCAAAGACATTTTAGAAGCTGCTACTTGGAGCTCCGTGCATACATTTGCCAAGCATTATAATCTACCTTTATACTCCAGATCCCGAGCAGGTTTTGCAACTGCTGTTTTGCAAGGGATCTTAACTACACCATCTTTATCTTAGTACCCCCCCAGTTTGGCTATGGTATTCTACCCATATGTTAGGACTGCAGATGCATCCTTGAAGGACATTGTACAGTTTTGAACCTACCATAAATGTAGATGTCCGATAGGTATGCATCTGCAGTCAGGATTACCCACCCTCCTTCCCCTCTGTGGTATTCCTAGGGTATTTACCCCTCTTTTAGCTAGCTGGGGGAATCTGTTATGGTATATTTGTTTGTATATATGTATATATGTATATATATTCTTATATTGTTGCTCTCTACTGTTTGGCATTATTTGCATTTATCCAAATTTAGCCTTCCTAGAGGGCACCTGGCATCTGGGGCAAGAAACACTGAGGAAAATGGCGTCGGCTGATGCCTTTATACCCAATACATAGCAGCTATGACGTCGGGTGAAGTGCGACATCAGCCGAGGCCAGACCCAGACTTTGGAATCCGACCGAAGGGCTGCCTGAGGCAGGACAACCCATATGTTAGGACTGCAGATGCATACCTATCGGACATCTACATTTATGGTAGGTACAAAACTGTACTTTCTTGGTACCCAGAAACGACAAGGCCTGGCGGCCAATACTGGATTTATCGATTTTGAACACATACCTGGACATTCCAAAATTCAAAATGCTGACTTTGCAGCAGCTTCTGCCCATGCTGGGAAAGAATGCTTGGCTGGTGACATTAGACCTAAAAGAGGCATACCTGCATGTCCCAATAAGACAATCGTGCAGAAGATACCCCAGATTCAAGGCTGGCTTAATGCATCACCAATTCTCTGCACTGCTCTTTGGCTTATCTACTGCACCCAGGGTCTTTACAAAGCAGAATAAATAAATAAATAAATAAATAAATAAATAAAGCACCTAGGTGACACACTATAACGTTTTTTAAATAAAAAATAAAAATAGTAAGCACTTTCGCAACCTCACGTTGCTTCATCAGACAAGCTAAAATAAAAATGTGCTGTTTAAATACATTCAAGTGGGTTCAGTAAGTCAATCAATTAAAAAAATCAGTTACAGTTAATTAAAATTTAAAGCAAAAGTCTGTATGCAATAGAGAATATATACAATACAATAAGAATGGCTACATAAAATACTGAGCATCCTAGATATGTATGTGTGCAAAAAAGCAGTAGAGATAAAATGCCGATATAAAATTACAAGCTAAAACCATCTTAAATAACATAACTAATATCTGTAACAGCAATATAATACATAAAATATAGATAATGGCTTCTATACATGGAAAAAAATAAAATAAACAGCAAATTATAAATTAATGCTTAAGACACCTTGCCTTCAGGAAAGGAACTAAGGAGGTGGTACCATTTAAACCAGGATATCTATCAGCATTCAGTTTAATTATCCACCTCTGTCATGTTCTTCAGTAAGGTTTTCTATATCCCCTCCCCTACTATTCCTCTGTATATGTTGTAGGACAAAAAATTTAAATGAATAAGACTGATTTGTATTCATGACATGATTAGCCAAAGCATTCAACTGTTTTTGATTATTGATGTCCCTAATATGTTCTAAGATTCTTTCTTTAAGCATCCTATTGGTTTTATATCTGCATTTTATCTCTGCTGCTTTTTTGCACACATACATATCTAGGATGCTCAGTATTTTATGTAGCCATTCTTATTGCATTGTATATATTCTCTATTGCATATAGACTTTTGCTTTAAATTTTAATTAATTTTAATTGATTTTTTTAATTGATTGACTTACTGAGCCTACTTGAATGTATTTAAACAGCACATTTTTATTTTAGTTTGTCTGATGAAGCAACGTGGGGTTGCGAAAGCGCTTACTATTTTTATTTTTTATTTAAAAAACGTTATATATAAACCAGAGCACCCGGAGGAAACCCACGCAACCACATGGAAGACATGCAGACTCCACACAGAAGGCACCCCAGCTGAGAATCGAACAGGAGAACCTCTTGCTGTGAGGTGACAATGCTAACTGCTGCACCACCGTGGCTGCCCTCCCAAACAGAACAGAAATAGTGAGTGAAAATCTTTATGCAGGATTTGCTTCCCAGTCTCCAAATTGTTAACCTTCTTAAGTGTTAAATTAGAAGAGGAACATTTCCAATGGGGTATTTACCTGACTGGAGGAGAGAAGAAACTCTGGAAAAGTAAGCTGCCCAGTGCACTGTATGGCTAGAAAGAACTGAAGATGGTGCCCACAGATGACCTTCTTATACCTCGACATCCAGATATTGGTCCTTGGATGTCTGTCAGCTAGGGATTATGCAAAGACTCTGGAAATTGGGCAGGTTGCTGGCTTCTGCATGGAATGATAACCCAGGAATCAGTACTGCAAAACTGACTATGAAGGACATCTATATTTTTGCAAATAACATCTTGATAGTGCTAGAAGAGCTGAAAAGTTTGGTAGTTCCTCTATGGAGCACTTTTTAGGTTCATAGGTGTGTACTAGGTTAACGGCCCTGGAGCTTATATAAGCCTAGCCCAAGAAGATTCCCTGGTATCATGCTGCCCAAAGTTAGTTCCCAGTGCCCCTGTCAAGCAAGGCCACTGAAGTGATCCCCGGGGTAAACTTCCTATTGGCCATCCACTCGTCAAGATTTCTCTTAAAGAGGGCAAGTGAAGTGCTCTGCCTGACATGAATGGGAAGTTTGTTCGAGAGTATGGGAAGTCTCTGGGTTAGGAACCTGTCTCTCCAACATGTTCCATTTATTGTAGTAATGATGTTTAGATCCCTGGAGCGTGTGGCATGGAGGGATTGGGATTTCTTTAGGTGTAGCATATCTAGCAGCTCTGGGTCAGACATGGCTTTGTAGGTCAAGCAGAGATCGCCTCTACGTAGGCGATAAGAGACAGAGTATAGCTGGAGTTTTTTTTGAGTCTGTCCATACAGGGCATGTGTCTAAGGCCTAAGATCTTCTTAGTGAGGTATTTTTGTGGCCTTTCCAGTTGTTGTAGGTGTCTAGTGAGGGCATTGTATTCTGTAATAGGTCTAATGAGGGACAAGTAGAGAGGGATTATGACCTCTTTCTTCCTGGATGAGAAACTGTAGTGAGATGTGCCACATAGAAGGACTTTCTGACTACAGTGGCAATATGGTTATCAAAGGAGAGGTTGCTGTCAACCAGTGTCCCCAGGTCTGTTATCACACCTTCAGTGTTTAGTGGACTACCGCCTGTGTGGTAGTTCATGGGCACCAAATTTTTCCCAAAGGGAATGACAATGGACTTTTTGGCATTGAGCTTAAGGCCATGGTTCTGGCACCAGTCATTGGTGTCAGTGAGGCCTTTTTATAGAATATCTACATCAGTTGGAGAATCAGTAATGGCTCCCAGTTTGCAGTCATCTGCAAACTTGGTCAGCCAGAGTCCCTTTGTGTTGGCTTGAGTTTCAGAGAAGTAGATGCCAAACAGAAGAGGACCTAGGACCAGTCCCTTTGGGACACCATTTGTAGCTGGTCGGTAGTCAGATTTGGAGTCCGCTACTTTCACAGTGTGGGTTCTATCAGTGAGCCAGTTGGCAACCCATCTTATGACATAGACTCACTAAACTAAGCATAAACCCCTATCCAGGATTCCTGAGTGAAGGATGGTGTTGAAGGCCTTGGCAAGATCTAGGTAGGCAGTATGAACTACCTTGCCCTAATCCACAGCTCTGGTGACAGACTTGAAGTCTATCAGGTTGAGCAGGCATGATCTACCTTTCACAAACCCAAACTGCTTGGGGTCCAGAGTTTGGAGATTCCATATATCCTTATTTATAAGGTCAATGATGATGTGCTCCATAGCCATACATATCAGACTCGTAATGGCTAATGGGGTGGTAGTTCCCAGGGTCTGTACTCGCTCCCCCTTTGTGGAGTGGGATGACCATAGCAGTGAACCATTCGGTAGGAACAAAGCCTGAAATGAGGCTGTGATTGAACAGGGTACTCGGGTGCGGTGCCAGTTCACTTTATAGTTCGTGTAGAACACAGCCAGGGATATTATCAGGTCCCATGGAAGTTGTATTCTTGGCATTGGACAGTGCTGTTTTTACCTGTGTAGCCATGATAATAGGCACTTGGCATTCTTCGGGTATTGTGATAGGCTCTTTAGGGGATGAAAGGGGGGTAAAGTTCGCACTGAACCTGTCGGCCAATATGTTGGCAATATCAGTTGGTTCTGTACATGTATTGCCATTGTGCTGTAACTCAGAGCAGATCTGAGTATTGCCATGTAGATTCTTGACATAACTATAGAATGCCTTGTGGTTGTCTTTAGAATCTGCAACAATTTTGTTTTCAAAGCTAGCTTTAGAGGATTTGATGATGGATCACAGTTTTTTGATGAGACTGACCAGGGAGTTTTTCCAGTGTTGGGACTTCAACCTTTTCTGCAACATTTTTGGATCCCAGTTTTTTTGATGAGACTGACCAGGGAGTTTTTCCAGTGTTGGGACTTCAACCTTTTCTGCAACATTTTTTCCTTCTGTTGTAGAGTTTTGTTTATGGTGGCGGACCACCAGATTGGCTTCTTTTTTTGGAGGAGAGCATCTTGGTTCTGTTTGGTATAGCCCGTTCCATGCACTTGTGTATGTACTCTTACACTGCATTGGTGTATGATTCAGTCATGCACCTATTTTCCATTTGCATGGGTGTCATGAAATTAGTCATCTCTGTTTTTAGAAGTCCAAAATTGGCTTTGGAGAAGTTTTTACACTGGTTATCTTTAGGGGGGATGAGGGTGGGGTGTGGATATCCATGATGATTAGCTTATGGTCAGATCTGACCTGTGAGGAGTTGATTACTGGTGTAGAGCAACAGTTGCCCATGTTAGTAATGACCAGGTCAAGGATGTTTCTACCCCTGGTGGGGGTAAGAATGAGGTGGTCCGAGGTGTTGGAATTAATGAATTCCAGAAAACCTTGAGCAAGTGTGTTGGTACATGAGTAATTTTCCCAGTTAATGGAGGGGTAGTTAAAGTCTCCCAGTATAAGGGTATTGGGTTGTACCCTGATATTTTCCAGTGTGTTTAGGAATGTGGAGTGGGAGTCTTGGGACATGGCGGGGGATCTATAGCAGGCTACAACCTGGATTGCAGTTTTATCCAGTGTTAGTTGTACCTGAAGTATCTCTGATGTGTTATGTTGGGCTGCTAGTCTGGAGGTATCTCATTTATGAATATGGAGACACCACCGCCTTCAGTGCTTCAGTCCAGGTTTAGTTGCCGAAAGGTGTGGTATGAATTATAGCCTGCTAGTGCTGGGGTGCTGTCCGGAGCCTTGAACCAGGTCTTGGTCACTACACAGATGTCGATGTTCTCCATTTTAAGGAGTGCTTCGAGTGAGTGCATTTTGAGATTTAGGTTTCTAGCGTTGAGTAGCATAACCCTCAGATTTTGTTTGCTTGTAACTGTTATGGTAGTAATTTTGTCTTCAGGATATTGCCTAAAAAAAGCACTATAGTGTTGGCAAGAGCCTTGGCCAGTATCTGGAACCCCTAGGGTGATAGGTACAGGCCATCTCTGGTGACGCATCAAGGTCTGTCAATCATGTCATCCCAGGCAGATACTGGATCCCCTTAGAATGACACCAGAAACTTGGTCAATTGTTGAAGTTAATCATTTTTTCCTTGTACTGTGGTATTATCCTGGGTGACGGTAGGATTCTACTCAGAGCTAGGGTCATACCTGCCTGGGCTACAAGATCCAAGAGCACCTCTATGTCCCTTTTCATGTAGTCCAGGGAGGTACATCTCAGGTCATTCACACCAATATGGACAATGACAGAGTCATATTTGTACCTGTTGTGGAGTGACCTACGTGCGTGCGTTATGTGGCAGATCCTGGCACCATACAGGCAGCTGATCGTAACTTTCTCCTTATTCAGCCTAGTGAATGGGACATCAGTGTGCCTTATTATTGAGTCACCTATGACTAGTAGTGTATTGGATAAGTTGTTTTGCTTTATGGGCTTTGGATGAGTGGCACACTGTTTATGTGAGCTATGTGTCTCATGGTTTGTGCTGCGATGTGGTGGTTGTTTGCGTTTCTGCCTCAGAGGGTTATTTTGGCCGATTTTTATTGAGAGCCTCTGTAAAAGTAGGTGTGTGTTTTGTTACTGTGTTAGGGTTGTGATGGTGTATGTTCTGGAGGGCTATATGTTGAATGTGGTATGGTGCAGGTGTTAACCTTCTCCTCTTGACAAGCTAATCCAGTCTTGGCTGGAGAGGGCTTGGCTTCCAATTTGGCTATATATGTGCATCTTTCACAAGTCATAGTGTTGGGAGGTAAGATAAGAGGGTTGTCTGTGTACACGAGGCAGTTGCTACATTGCTTTAGGATGCCCAAGTTCACCAGGTTGGTAGGATATCTTTTTCTGGACAAAATGCTGGTTCTAGGAATTCATTTGCTGTATGAAGGAAGAACAGGTTATATTTTCCAGAGAAATAGAGTGGGATGCAGTTAAAATGTTCAGGTGGCAATCATTCGTACATGCTAAAAATGAAGCCATTCTGGAGCATCTGGCAAAAAGGTCAGTTTAACTAGAATTTCCCAGTCTAGAAAAAGATGTTCACAGAATTCTGTTCCCAGTAACAGTGGAGGCTATGGGGATGAATTTTACAATATGGAACACATTCAGGAACAGGTCAAGTAGTGGAAAGAATCTCTTCTAAAGTAAATCAGATGGCACATAATACTTTGGGAGTATGACATCCTCAACTGTGAACAACAGTGGAGTGCAGTGTAGACTACAGTTAATTCTAAAAGGAGCCCAAATGAGAATAAACATGCAAACCAAATGAGTTGACAAACCAATATTATATATGTTTCCAATGAGTTTAACACAGATAATAAACACTGATGAAGCAATACAAGACACTGGACAATTAAAACATGTCTGTAGGACATATGTAGCATTAATGGAGACAATGGCAAAGATTTTATCACAAAGCAAAAAGGATTTCAATAGTGAACAGCCACTGGGAGATTTCATCTGTAAAGGCAGAATGAGCCCTCGGGTTGGGAAATAATCCCAGAGAATTACATATGGATCTGTAATGTAATATAGAACTTTGTACACCTTACAGAAGGGGAGATTCTCCAACAATGAGTTAGAATTTACACTGGTCCTGATCTAAATGCTTCAGGACACAACAAACCAGATAAAGTGGCTGAAGTATACAAGATGCTTAATGCTATAGAGACTTGTAACATGGTAATATATTTTTATGATTTATTCTATGGTTTACATTCTATAGTACTCAGCCTATAGGTGGAAATTATAATATGATCTGCACTTAAAAGAAAAAAGGGGGGGGGGCCTCCAACTGCAATAAATCGGAGAGGATACAGGTAAAGGGTTTTCAATGGTTCACTCTTCAAGGTACATAGATGATGACGGGAAAATCTAACAATTTGCTCTGGACTTCAAGCAAGTTATTAGGGGAAGTCTCCAACTGCAGTTTATCGATAGATAGGATATGGGGGAAACCCAAGTTGTGTATAGATGGAATGATAAAATGTGCAAGAATTCTTAAGACATGGTAATGCAAAACTTCTGAGGTCTCTCACACATCTGCGTTTAATTGAGCCAAGAACAGCAGTACTTGTATCCCTTCCTACTCTAACATATTGAACCAGGTTTAAGGGGTAGAAAAGAAATTCCTTTGGAAGACAGCTGTGAAAAGTAGATGCCCTCTCTTCACTGTTGCACTATTCATGACATTACAGATCCCCTGTCAAGGACAACCCAATATCCAGCCAGTATACCAAAGCCTAAGGTTGCCTTAAGGTATACAGTACGTCATACATATGCTCCTCACGTAGCATAGGGCATAAAGGTGATGTCTGGATGTACCATCCTTAGAACTGACAGCCCCAGTAGGAACACCAGTCCAAGAAAGACAAGAGTTAACCAAGACAAACAGACCAGGGGGAGGGAGGAGGGACTGAAAAATACTGTAACAGGGAAGAGAAGAACATCTATTGTTATTGTAAGACCTTACACAACTGTACTATGTCCTTCCATATTACTTTTGCAGTATTCATAACATTAGGGAGAGTGCCAAAGCTCAGGAAGAAATAACCCTCTAATAAACCATGAAGGATGGCGCTAGCAAAAACAAAAAAAAAAAAAACAGCTCTAGCTCTGGATATCTCATCCAACTTGTAGTACTTAGTAAACATATGCAGAGAAGTAAAACCAGAAAAGAACAGATAAAACCAATAAGTAACAAAGTCCAGCAAAACAGGACCCGGAAAGCTACAACCAGGCAGTATTGTAGTAAAATTCCTTTAGCGTGTCCAAAACCAACACAAACGCAGCTTAATATTAAAGCTTTTATTAAATCCACTTCACGATGCTGAATGCAATAGAAAATACAACCAAGCGCTTTCTCTCGGCTACTACTGAGCTTTATCAAGGTAAAATAGATAACTACTCCATTCCTAGTAATTTATACTCTTCACAAGGTCACATGACCTAATTAATTCAACCAACTTCAATAAAAATAAAAATACATAAATATAAACTTTTTCATTAGTAAAAAATATATTGCTACATATAAATACTGTCATAAAACTGACTTTTCATTGCAACTTGAACCACTAAGTGCATATAAAAAATAAAAAGACTTTTTTTATGTATATGTGCGTCCCAATTAAAACTGATTCAGTAGAATCTCACCTAAAGCATTCCTTAGTTCAAGCATACTTATCTAAACTTAAATTGCAACAGAACCAACATTAATATAACTAAATAAACATTTTCTAGCTGTTACAATCTAGCTTGTCTCATTTTTAAGACACAATTTATATTAATGTTTTCGTTCATACCAGGAAACCTGCTGGCATCAAGTTTCAATTGCCAGAATAATTCTCGATATTCCAGTCTGGTTTCCCAGCTGCCACCTCTAACATCCGGTGTAATTTGTTCAAGTATAATAAATTTTATACTCATATTTTTACAAGTCAAGGAATGTTTATAAAAAGCATTATTTTCCTTATGGTTAGAAATGTCATTGAAATGTTCATATACTCTTCTTAAAATTAGTTTGGTTTTGCCTACATAAAATCCTTTACAAACCTCATAAAACCCCAAATATACCACACCTTTCACTCCACAATTATATTTCAAGGGTTTGTACTTGAATTTCCTAGAGGGTAAATATAATGTCCCCCCATTTAACATAGCATAGCATTGCCTACAATTCCCACAGGGAAAAGTTCCAAGTTTCTTTTTTGTTTTATCCTGTTTCATATCCTATTTGGCTTCTAACAAATTTTTCAAGTTCTTATCTCTTTTCCTAACAAAGTGAGGGCAAGATGGAACATGAAGTTTTATATCTTCCTGTAAGCTAAGAACAGGCCAATACTTGTAAATAATTTGCTCAAATTCATCTGAATTAGCTGTAAATGTGTACGTAAAACTGTTTTTAAGTTTGGAAACATCTTTAGTTGTTTTTTGCAAATAATTTTTCAAAACAGTTCCTAACAAGGGAAAATATAGTCTATCCCTCTCTATACTGACCTCTTGAATCATTTCATTAATAAGGGCAATTGGATACCCCTTTTCAAGAAAAAAAACTTTCTAAGGTTCCAATTTCCTCATAAAAGGCCTCCAAGGTACTAGACATCCTAGATCCCCATATTAATTGCCCCTTTACTATACCTTTCTTTTGGTAATAAGGGTGTCCACTTTGAAAGTGCAGGTATGAGTTGGAATAGGATGTTTTTCTATATATTTTTGATTGAAAACATTGGTTAATGCAGTCCTTATATAATGTAACATCTAGGTAGTGTAATTCATTCTTATCTATTTTATAAGTGAATTTCAAAAAAGTTGTTGAGTTGTTAATATAAGACAAAACATCTAAAAGATTATGCTCATTACCTTTCCATAAAATACAAATATCATCTAAAAACCTTCTGTAGTGCAAAATCTCTTGAAACCATCTACTTCCAAACACATATTCCTTTTCCCAAAAGTACAAGACAATATTAGCATATAAAGAAGCGCAAGGAGACCCCATGGCTACTCCTTTCCTTTGACAATAAAATTTGCCATTAAAATGAATGAAATTATTGTCAAGTACAATTTCCATTAGTTCTAATAAAAGATTAATGACTTTGGAACTAAGACCAGTCTCTGCTCTCAGTATAAACCCAAACCACTCCAAGCCCAATTTGTGTGGAATACTTGGAAAAAGTTCCACAACGTCCACTGTGACCATCAAGATTTCTTCTTTAAATAGTTTCTGGTCAATACTTTTTAAAAATTCCCAAGAATCTTTACAAATATGTGAAATGCTTGTTATAAAGTGCTTTAAGGAAAAATCAATAAACTTAGATAATGGTTCAGTTATACTGCCAAACCCAGCCACAATGGGTCTAAATTTTAATGGATCCAAGGACTTATGGGTTTTAGGGATACCAAAAATCTGAGCTATTTTTGGCTTCTCCACATGCAAATAATTATATAATTGCTCATTAATTACTTTTTGTAACAAAAAATCATGAATTTGGTAATTAATCTTAGCAAAAGCTATGTTTATTTCATTTTTAGATACAAGTTCATATTGTTCTATGTCCTGAAGCATAATGTGTATACTTGATTCGTAATCAACAGTATACATTATCACTGCCCCCCCCCCCCTTTGTCCGGTTTCATCACTGTAATGCCTTCCTGTTTAAGTAATTCTATAAGGGAAAGTTCGTCCTCAGAGAGGTTAATCATGGACCTAATATGACTTCCTTGTTCCACCTTCCTGATATCTCTTTCTACCAGGGTTTCAAATACTTTTAAGGAAGGATGTGTGGGGGGATTGAATGTACTCCTCCTTGTCAGGCCATTTGATGAAAATTCTTGACCTTTAAAAAATAAATTCAAATTTAATTGCCTAACAAAAAGCTTCAAATCAATCAAAATGTTTGTAACTTGTTTGTAACATATGCAGAGAAGTCCGTTTAGCTTCCTCAAGAGTCAAACCCTTGAAAAAAGCACCAGAAGAAGCCACACATCTAGTAGAATAAGCTTTAACAGAACAAAGAAGGCTCTTACAATGAAAATAACAAAAATAAATAGTTTGCTTGGACACAACTAATCCTAAGGACCTAGGATAAAAGGAAACAAAGATCTGATCAGATTTCTTAATAATCTTAGTCTTATCCAAATAAAATCAGAGTTATCTGTGCATATTGCAATAAAGACTGCATTTCTGTGAACTGCTGGAAAGCTGATAGATTTGTTGTGAGCTGCAGAACTTGAGTCTATTTCAAACTGATAAGTACACTTTTTGCAACTTAATTTGCACTGTGCTGTATTTATACACTTGCCTATTATTTATAGTGGTGCTGTATTGGTTCTGTCTCTTGTTGTCTTCACTGTGTTTTTTTCTCAGGGTAGCTCAAGCTAGTTTCAGGGA
Organism: Protopterus annectens; assembly: GCF_019279795.1. Lineage (NCBI taxonomy): Eukaryota > Metazoa > Chordata > Ceratodontiformes > Protopteridae > Protopterus > Protopterus annectens. The sequence continues at coordinate 1,642,854,674 of NC_056744.1, read as the reverse complement.
GGGGGTTGTTGAGCCAGCCCACATTCTAGCTGTTAGTCATTGCCTGAGGTGTATCTTGCTGTAATTCCAATACAGACTGCATGTCTGTGAACTGCTGGAAAAAGGAAGTTATGTTCTTACCATAACGTTCCATGTGAATTGTTCATCTCGCCTTTGTTCTTACACACGGGTTCAGAGCCGATCCTCGGCTCCGAGTCAGCCGCATCACTAGCTCCGCATCCTTGAGAAAGCTCGAGGCACAATAATATCCCATTGATCCTCAGGTGCTAACCCTCAGATCTAGTTTGCTATACCAGAAGAATCCCTTTAGAACTGTGTCTTGAACACTTATAAACAGATACTACACAGTGTCTGGAACGCTGCCCTCAAATAGAGGAGAAAAGATGCCATTACTAATGTACAATAATATGCTAACAATATCTAAAAAAGGCTGAAAAGGAATTCAGTTGAACCCGTTCTCCCAGACCGCAGGATGGGGGATGGAGGGGGGGAATGTAAGAACAAAGGCGAGATGAACAATTCACATGGAACATTATGGTAAGAACATAACTTCTTTATGTGAAATTGTTCAATCTCGCCGTTTGTTCTTACACACGGGTAGTGTCCCTAGCTCCTTTTTCCTGGGTGGCTCAAGGGAGAACATTCCTGAGTACAGTGGAACCAAACGTTGCCCTGTCCCTGGAGCTTTTGTCTAGTTTATAGTGGGTGATAAAAGTATGTGGTTTTGCCCAAGTTGCCGCTGCACAAATGGTATCTAAAGGCAAACGAGCGGTATGGGCTGAAGAGGTAGCGATCGCCCTTGTAGAATGAGCTCTGGGTTTGAAAGGGAGTTGCTGTTTCGATTCAGCATATACAAAATTTATGCAATCTGAGAGCCATTTGGATAAGGTAACTTTCGTTACTGCCTGTCCTTTCCTTTGGTCAGCATATGATACAAATAGTTAGTCTGACTTTCTGTACTCTTTTGTCCTATGCAAGTAAAATCTCAGTTGCCTGTGAACGTCCGATTTGTGCAATGTGTATTCTAACTTATTGGAATGTTTTTTAAAGAAGGTAGTTAGTTCGATAGACTGATTGATGTTTTGAATCGAACAAACCTTCGGAAGGAAGGAAGGACGGATTGGTGCGCAAGGTTACTCTATCTGGATGAAAAATCATGTACGGGGGTCAGATAGATAGAGCCTGCAACTCTGAAACTCTCCTGGTGGAAGTGATGGCAACCAGAAAAAGTGTTTTCCATGAAATAAATTTTAACGGAGTTGTGGCTGCTGGTTCAAATGGGGGCAACATGAGTTGTGACAGCATGAGATTAAGATTCCAAGGGGCTACTGGATTACGAAAAGGGGGACGGAGGTGAAAGGTACCTTTCATGAAGGCTTTACAAAGCCTGTGAGACATGAGAACCATCTTCACGGTCAATATGAAAATTGGATATAGCCGCCAGTTGAACCCTTATCGTGGACGTTGATGCTCCTTCTTGAAAAAGTGTGGTAAGAAAATCTAGTATCTTGTGCAATGGAGCCCCGAATGGATCTATACCTTGTTTGGAGGCCCAGTGCGCAAAACGGTTCCATTTGCTGTTGTACAATTTCCTTGTAGATGGTTTGTGAGAAGATACAATAATTTGTTGTACTGCAGGGGATAGTAACTCTGACCTGGCTAAGATGGGAAGCGGAGCAGCCAAGCTGTCAGTTTGAGGGACTTGAGGAAGGTGTGAGGAACTCCCGACGAATGTGTCAACAGGTCTGGCTCCGGGTCTAGCCTCCATGGTTCCTCCACTTAATGAGATTGAAGGAAAGGAAACCAGATTTGTCGAGGCCAGAATGGGGCTATCAGTATTATGGTCCTGTCCAGACGTTTGGCTTTCTGCAAAAACCGGGGAATTAGTGGAACAGGAGGAAAAGCATAAAGGAGACTCGGGGGCCAATCGTGTACCAGTGCGTCCCTGGGGACACCCCCTGGAGGGGGTAACAGAGCAAAGTAGCTTCTGCATTTGGCATTCAATGGGGATGCAAACAGGTCGCAGCAAGGCTGGCCCCATCTGCGGAAGATCTCTTCCACCACTTGAGGTTTGAGGGACCACTCGTGAGGGAACAGGATGGCTCCGCTCAACCTGTCCGCGATTACGTTGGAAGTCCCCAGGATGTGCATTGCTATCAGAAAGCATCCAGTGGACTTTGCCCATTGCCAAATTCTGAGGGCCTCTCTGCATAACGGGTAAGATCTGGTTCCCCCTTGCTTGTTTATGTACCAGACCACTGACATGTTGTCTGTCTGAACTGTCACTGTTCCCTGAGGTAAAGACTTGTGAAAGTGTTGCAACGCTAGAAACACTACCCTCAGCTCTAGAACATTGATGTGCAGATTGTACTCCAAGTTGGACCATTGACCTTGGACTGTTTGTCCCTGAAAAAATCCCCCCTACCCTATCAGGGAAGCGTCCGTGGTTAGAGTTGCTACCGGACTGGGTAATATAAACGGTCGTCCTAGTGTTAGATCTTGACTGTGTATCCACCACAAGAGATCCTTCTTGCAAAAATTTGTGATCAAGATTTCGTGAGACAGTGGAAGTTGTCGATAGGACCACTGGGCGAATAGCATCCATTGAAGAATCCTCATATGCATCCTGCCTAAGGGAACTACAATAAGGGAGGCTGCCATCAAGCCTAGTACTCTTAATATTTGTCGTGCAGGGACTCTCTTGCTCTGGAGAAGGACCGAAATTTGATGTCTGAGGTCTGACACTCTTGGTGGGGGGAAGAGTAACTTGAGCCAGGGAGGTGTCTAGCTGTGCTCCTATAAATAAGATACGCTGTGACGGCGATAAGACAGATTTTCCAAAATTCACCGTTATGCCTAGCGAAGAGCAGAGACTGATGGTGTAATCCCTGGCTTGTAGAAGACGATACTCAGTGGTGGCGGATAGGAGCCAGTCGTCCAGATAAGGAAACACCCGTAATCCCCTTTGTCTCAAGTGAGATGCTACTACTGCCATGCATTTGGTGAACACCCTGGGGGCTGAGGTGAGACCAAAGGGCAGAGCGCGAAACTGGAAATGACTGGCTCCCAGCCGGAAGCACAGGTGATCTCTGGACGCCCTGGCCATCTTGATATGGTAGTACGCATCTTTGAGATATATAGGGCACATCCAGTCGCCCTTCTGCAGAAAGGGAAGGATTGACTGTAGCATGACCATCCAGAACCTTTCCTTTTTCACGAAGGTATTTAATTTGCTGAGGTCTAAAATTGGCCTCCAGTCCCCCGTTTTCTTTGGAACTAAAAAGAACCTTGAGTAAGTTCCGGATCCTATTTGGTCCGCCGGGACTGGTTGGATGACTCTGTTTTCGAGCAACCTTCCTATCTCTACGGTTGCCTGGTCTCGCAGACTGGGTGGAACGTCTGGGAGCTTTTTGGAGTTGGGTGGCATTTTGATGAAGGAAATGTTGTAGCCTCTGGTAACTATGCTTTTTACCCAGGAATCTGATGTAAGATTTAGCCAGGCCTCTGGGTATAAAGCCAAGCGACCCCCGACTGCCTCCAGAGTAGGACAGTCAGGCCTGCACTCAGGAGTGCTGGAAGGGCTTCCCAGAGAAAGTCTCTCTGTCGCCCTGATTTTGTGGACCCCCTCTGCCGGCTGGGCGGCGTCTTCCATTTCTTCCCCTCCTCTGCCTCTGGAGGGGGCGTCACTTTGGGTGTGCTGAAAATATCCCGGAGTCTTTCGGAACCACATTTTTCCTCCTCGTTGCCCTTTAGGGTAGGGTCTAGATGGGATGGAAAAACGGACCCCTATGGCAGACAGGGTCTTCCCTTCTTGTTCACACCTCGTGAGAGTCTCCTTTACTTTGGGCCCAAACAAGGAGGCACCATCAAAGGGGGCGTTGGCAAAGGAAGACTTAAAGGCTTCCGCAAAGGAGCATAAGCGCAACCAGGATTGCCTTCTCAGGGCGATCGCTGAAGCTGCCGCTCTACTCGACCCTTCGGCTGCGTATGAAATCAGCCTCATGGACGAGTTCACTATGGAGTTTAGGGTGTTAAGTTGCACTGTCACTTTCTCGGTGACAGCAGCATCTGTGTTTCCCTGGAGAGTATCTCCCAGTTCCTTAATGAGATCTCTCTGTAAACGCATGAAATGCGTAAGGTAGTTGAGCGATCTGATGGAAAAAGTCGCCGAACTAAATATGCACTTCCCATATCTGTCCATCGTCCTATAATCCTTATTAGGAGGATGGACAGAGGAAGATGATTCAGACATCTCTTTCTTAGTGGCCGCCGCCACCACCATAGTATCCACGGGAACCCCCTTTTGTAAGATAAGATTTGTCCTGGGGGGCCGTCATGTATTTATTCGGCTTACGAGGGACTGGTTCCACTGTATCGGGCGTTTCCCAAGCCCTCCGGACTATTAGATCCATGAGATCGTCAAATGGTGGAGTCACCTAGGAGGTAGAAGGTTGAGTCCCAAATGCCTTCAGCAAGACCGATTCATCCACAGAAGGGGTAAGGGTTTGCCAGTCTCCCCTTTGTTTCAGGATTTCCAAAATGTCTGCAAACAAGACATCCTCAGAGGGGGACCATGGGGACCCTTCTGTTTCATCTAAATCGGTGTCAGATGTGAGAGATTCCTGGGGGGAATCTATGTGCCTCCTCTTGCACAATCGTTTCCTCGGAACATCCTCAGCGGGAGCTTCTGGGGATGTATCTGAGGAACCAGAGTCACCCTGTGGGGACTTCTGAGGCATTGGGTCTCGACGCTTGGTAGGAACCGAAGGCACAGAAGCAGAAAGCGGACCTTTTGGGGAAGGAGAAGAAGATACTGATGAAGTATGTGTCTGATCAGACAAGACCTTCCTCATGATGTCAAAGGCACCAGTGCCCCAACCTGAAGATCTGATCCGATCCGAAGAAGGTGGTTGTTTCTCCGGAATCGGAACCATGGGCTCCGACATCGAGGACGGATCCGAACTGATCTGAGCAGAGGCACCGAGGGGAAGAGTCGGAACCGATATCTCGGTTCGACTGTCCCCCCCGGAACCTAGGAAAGATCTTCGGCTCCGAGACTCTCCGGCTGGTTCCGAAGGAGTCGAGGTCAACGGAGCCGATAGCACTACTGGAGGCTTCGGCACCGAGGGCTCTACAATCATCGGTTCTTCGATTCCTAGCTCCGATGACTCGACGGGTCTTGGATGAGGAAGTATTGAGGGAACAGGAATAGTCTCGAGTTTCGAAACCTCGATTAGTGTGGACAAAGCCGAATTCTCCATAAGCTTCTGTACCACTCGGTCCACATCGGAGTCGCAAAGGGGCATTGAAGAACGGGTCGAAGGGATCGAAGCCGTCACCGAGTGAAGGATAGCAGACGGTGGTACCTCTGACATCGGCTCCAAGACCTGAGCCTCGGTCAGAGATAAATGCTCGACACCTGGCACCGAGGTCATAGGAGCCGGCATCCGAATCTGAAAAGAGGTGCTCGGAGCCAATGACTTGGGCTCCGACACTCTTGAAGACTTCGACCCCTTCAAAGACTTGGATACCTGTTCAGCCTTGTCCAGGGCCTCTTGAAAATCGGGTTTAAGCAACCCTCTGTCAACCAACTTCCTGCGTCTTTCCAGCATGACCCTCCCACTAAAGGAATGACAAATGGAACAGTCTTCCTGCAAGTGGAGAGGGCCAAGACAGTAGACGCAGGATGAGTGGTTGTCAGTAATGGACATCTTCTGTCCGCACTGACACCTTTTAAAGCCAGATTTGGCTTTCTCTGACATTTTTGAAAAAGTCCAAAAAAAAACACAGCACACTTAAGAAAAACACTAAGTGTAATAATTTTAAAAGTTTGGAATAATAATCAACCGTTTAAATCTAACCTAATATATATATAAAAATCCAAAACACACAGCACACTATGATATATATATATATATATATATATATATATATATATATATATATATATATATATAGAATAAAAGAGAGAGAGTTAAGGCAAAAAAAAATTTTTAAAGTACTGTCAATCCTGACAGAAAAAACCCCTAGGCCTTAACTAGAAAAAATTAAACTAACTAATCTAGTCTAAATACAGTCACAAAAAACACCTATACTATATTATTTATTTAAACACTAAGAAATAACTATAAATCTGTAAAAAAAAAAGAAATATATATCAAGAATATAGAAAAGATATATACTGGCCCGAGCCTCTCATATGCGATCTGCTGCTAGCGGCAAATTAGATCTAAGGGTTAGCACCTGAGGATCATGGGATATTACTGTGCCTCGAGCTTTCTCGAAGATGCGGAGCTAGTGATGCGGCCTACTCGGAGCCGAGGATCGGCTCTGAACCCTTGTGTAAGAACAAACAGCGAGATTGAACAATTTCACATGCTGATAGATTTGCTGTGAGCTGCAGAACTGGAATCTATTTCAAACTGATAAGTACACTTTTGCAACTTAATTTGCACTGTGCTGTATTTATACACTTGCCTTTTATAGTGGTGCTGTATTGGTTCTGTCTCTTGTTGTCTCTACTGTGTTTCTCCCACTCACCCTCCCTGTTCTTGTCTTGGTGGCTTTGAAACTGCCCGCCCCTCTTGTAAGTTTGTATTTGGATACTCCTTCTGGGCCTATCTCATTTGCTCACTCAACTGAGTGCAGTGAGATCATATTCTGATTTCAGGCACTCCTACTGTGTGTAAAGAGAGCATTTGAGAAGGACAACTCCTGTAGCCTCTTAATCCTGCTGTGTTCCCTCCCTCAAAAAAAAAAAAAAAAAAAAAATATATATATATATATATATATATATATATATATTCAGCTGGTCTTGCTGTAACTGTCTTAATTGCTGTTATGCATGCTGCTATCTGTTTAGTTGTTCTTACTCTGCACTTATTACTGCTTGTTAGTAGCCTTCTAATTTAATGCCTTCTGCACTTGTTTTTTAGTCATTTGTTAATTTAATTTAATTGCATTTAATTAAACTGTATTTGCCATAATATTGATACACATGTGCTAGCCTCCAATGCATTTGAATTGTATTTACTGCTGTTTTAGCTGCTTTTCTGTAAAAAAAAAAAAAAAAAAAAAAAAATAAAATATATATATATATATATATATATATATATATATATATATATATATATATATATATATATACATATATATATGTTCCTAGCTTGTTTCCTGCCTTTCCTGTAACTTGTCTAGTCCAGATAAGACTTGCTGTATCCAGGACTGTTTGTAAGCTTCTGAGCCCCCCCAAGCCTTTCTGTGTTGGAGGGAAGCCTTCTAGCTTATTGGTGGGAGTGGTAAGCACTAGGTAGCCTATCTACCACAGGAGGAGAGGTTTCTGGCCCAGAAATTATAGTTCATTGGCCATTTGGGAAGCTCTTCCATCTCTTTCAACCTTCTGATTCAAAAGCCTGTGTTTGTGTTTGTTTCCTGCCTTTCCTGTTACTAGTCTAGTCCAGGTACAGATTTGCTGTACCCATGACTCTTTGTAAGCTTCTGAGCCCACCCAAGACTTTCTGTGTCGGAAGGAAGCCTTCTAGCTTATCAGTGGGAGTGGTAAGCATCAGGTAGCCTGTCTTCCATGGGAAGAGTGGGTTTTGGCCCATAAATTGTAGTTTATTGGCAGTTTAGGCAGTTTTCCATCTCTTTCAACTTGCTGGCTTAAAAGCCTGCGTTTGCGCTTGTTCCCCACCTTTCCTCTAACTAGTCTAGTCCAGGTACAAATTTGCTGTATCCAGAACTCTTTGTAAGCTTCTGAGCCCCCCAAGCCTCTCTGTGTTGGTGGGAAGCCTTCTAGCTTATCAGTGGGAGTGGGAAGCATTAGGTTGCCTATCTACCACAACAGGAGTGGTTCCTGGCCCAGGAAATTGTATCTACTGCCCGTTTGGGCAGTTTTTTTCCCATCTCTTTCAACTTTCTTGTTTAAAAGCCGCACTTGCGCTGTTTCCCCACCTTTCCTGTTACTAGTCTAGTTCAGATACAGAGTTGCTGTATCCAGGACTGTTGGTAAGCTTCTGAGCCCCGCAAGCCTTTCTGTGTTAGAGAGAAACCTTCTAGCTTATCAGTGGGAGTGGTAAGCACTAGGTAGCCTATCTACCACAAGAGGAGTGGTTCTGGCCCAGAAATTGTAGTTTATTGGCCGTTTGGGCAGATTTTTCCATATCTCTCAACTTTCTGGTTTTAAAGCCAGTGTTTGCGCTTGATCCCCACCTTTCCCGTAACTAGTCTAGTCCAGGTACTGATTTGCTGTATCCAGTACTGTTTGTAAGCTTCGGAGCCCCCCAAGCCTTTGTGTTGGTGTGCAGCCTTCTAGCTTATCAGTGGGAGTGGTAAGTACTAGGTAGCCTGTCTACCACAAGAGGAGTGGTTCTTGGCCAAGGAATTGTAGTTTATTGATCATTCGGGAAGTTATCCATCTCTTTCAACTGTCTGGTTTAAAAGACCTCATCTGCGCTTGTTTCCCATCTTTTCTGCAACTAACCTACTGGAAAGGACTAGAAAGCCTTACACTGATGCAAGCCTTTTAGCTTAAAAGAGAGACTTTGGAGTGATTGAGTATCAGTTTTCTGTATTTTCTTGCTGTACTTAACTGTTTTCCGCCTAAACGCTGCTTTTTCCAGCACTTACTGTGATTTAAAAGCTTGTTTTTTTCACATATTGTACTTATTTGACTGCCTGCACTTTTAAAAAGTTTTTTGTTTAAATAAATTGTTTAACTGTTGTAGGCTACACACTAAAGTGCGATAGCCTTTTCTGATCGCTTGTAGTCGTTTAAAGCTGTTTAAGTGTACTTTTTACTGTTTTTGCCTTATCTTTTCAAAAAAAAAATTCTTGTTTCCCGCCTTTCTAAGCTAGTATAGTCCAGTTTTCAGGCTAGTGCTGAATTCAGGGCGGTGTTACAAGTTTCTGAGTTGCCCATACCTTACTGGGATAGAGGGAAGTTTCTCTGTTCATCTGTGAGAGAGGGGAACTTTGAGCAGCCATCTGTCCCTGGAGGAGTGGTTCCAGCCCAGACGTTAGTAGTTTAAAAACTGCATTTGCACGGTTTTGTGCGCCGGGCAGCACCAGTTAGCTAGGGTTAAATTATCCCCGGCTCCACTAAGTCTCCTCTTCAGTTTTTCATTTGAAACTAGTCTAACTCTCAACCCTAAGCACTCAAAAAGCATCCTACAGTCCAGCACTTGCTCAGACATAATAGCAAGCACTAATATACTGTAACACTTGACTGCCCAGCAGGCAAGGCTCTTTATCCACCCCTCACCAACCAAGCGACTAAGCAGCTCACCCTACTATTTAGGCATGACCAAAGGGCAACTTCAAGTGTACTCTCCAGTCCAGCTGGTGAATCTGGATATCCTGAGGCAATGTTACAACTGCCTCATGTACACAGACAGCTCTCCTCCTACCACAAAATACTAACATATGTGAGAGATGCAATTATACAGCCAAACTGGAGGCTAAAGTCTCTCCACCCAAGACTGGAACCGACAGTCATGAGGAGAGGGTTAACACTTGCACCACACCTCCAGCCTCACATAGACCTACTAAACCAGCACTGGCAAAAAATACACATAAATACAAAAAATCATACTCGGAGGCTCTAAATAAAAACCTGCAAAAGCATCAGAGAGCTCCAAAGCAGACACCCACAAAACCTGCACCTCCCATCACAAACCAGATAACACACAAAACACAAAATCAGTGTGCCGCACAATCACATCTCTTAAGGCGAAGTAACATACCTAACACACTAGTAATAGGTGACTCAATAGTCAGGCACACTGACGCCCCACTCACTAGACTGGACAAGGAGAAGGTTACTGTTAGCTGCCTATCGGGAGCCAGTATCCGCCACATAACACAAGCACTCAGGTCACTCCAGAACAAGTACAAATATGACTCTGTCATTGTTCATGTTGGTGTGAATGACCTGAGATTGTACCTCCCTGGACTACATGAAAAGAGACATGGAAGAGCTCTCTGATCATGTAGCCCAGGCTGGTATGACCTGACCCTGAGTAGCATCCTGCCCTCACCAAGAATGATACCTCAGTATAAAGAAAAAATGATCAATTTCAACAATTGACTAAGCTTCTGGTGTCATTCAAAGGGGATCCAGTGTCTGTCAGCCTGGGATGACATGCTCGACAAGCCGTGTTGCTTCGCAAGAGACGGCTTGCACCTGTCACCCCTTGGCTTTCGAATACTGGCCAAGGCTCTTGCTGCCCCCATAGTGCCTTTTTAGGCAAGGCTCAAAATTCAAACCCACCACCATAAACAGCACAAGTAAAAAAAAATGAGGGTTATGCTACTCAACGCCAGGAGTTTAAATCTCAATGCATGCGCTCGAAGTACTCCTAAGTATGGACAACGTCGATGTCTGTGCAGTAACTGAAACCTGGTTCAAGGCTCCAGAGAGCACTCCAGCACTACTGGGCTACAACTCATACCACACATTTCGGCCAGAGAACACGGACCAAAACACAAAAGGAGGGGGTGTATCCATATTCATCAAGGATACTCACACCTCCAGGTTAGTGGCGCAGCATGATACCTCTGAGATCATCCATGTGCAACTAACATTGGGCAAATCTGCAATGCAAATTGTGGCCTGCTACAGATCACCCTCCATGACCCAGGACCACCACTCTATTTTTATTTTATTTTATTTATTTTACATTTGTTAACCGGGCTAGTCTAACTGGATACATGTCCATTTTCAGTAGAGGCCCGAGGAGTTAAGCTCCAAGTTAGGACAATAACATTAATACAATAAAGTATAAGGATACATGAGCAAATATTAAAGTATTAACAGTATGCGTAAACAGTAAAATGTACAGTGCACGATACATGAATAAAATAAAGGGATGTAAATACAGAGTAGTCAAGAGAAATAAGCAACATAGTTTAAAAAGAAAAATAGAGCTGCTTAATGAGTAGATGGGTTAGGCAGAGTAGAGTATTCAGAGACACTTTGACTAGTCAGGTTTAGAGCATTGACAAAACCAGTGTGTTTTCAGGTATACTTTCAATTTGTTTTTCAAAGAGGATAATGAGGAAAGTATGGAGAGTTCGTTTGGAAGGAGGTTCCAGGCTTTCCCAACTATATTAGAGAAAAGGGAGTCGCCAGCTTTGTTATATGTTTTAGTGGTATGTACTAGAAGTTTCTGAGAAGACCTTAAGGATTCTAGGTTTTTATAGGGGGTGATTAGTGTCGAGAGAATAGGTATTTTTGAAGGTTTGTAAAGAGTGTTATGGGCTATAGTTAGCTGATGGAATGTAATTAGATTTTGAAGTTCAAGCCAACCTAGCTGTTTTACATTAAGGCAGTGATGGGTTCTAAAAGGATTACCAGTTGCAAATCTAGCTATATTGTTGTAGGACATTTCCAATTTGTTGAGATTATTTTTTGAAAGGTTAGTAAAAATGGGTGATGCATAAAGTAGAGAAGAGATTAGATGAGTGTGTGCTATTGTGGTTCGAGCTGAAGGTAGGAGAAAGGATTTTATCCTATAGAGAGAGCCTAGCTTTTTATTGACTGTTTTTATAGTATTGTTAATATGGATGTTAAAGTTCAGATTATTGTCAATGGTGACTCCTAATAGTTTTGTGGATGGGTCTGGAGATATAATGGTATTATTGATAGAGTTTATTGAGAAATCCAGTGGAGGAGATTTCTTGGTAGGAGAGAAGAGGAGGAGTTTAGTCTTTTTGGGGTTTAGGAGAAGGCATCTATGTGTGAACCATTGCTCAACTGTGTTAAATACTTGTTGGGTCAGATAGAGTAGTTCAGAAAAGGAGGGGCTGAGCATATCAGTGTAGAGTCATCTGCATATTGTATGCATGTAGCTTGGGGGATGGCAAGGTGAAGATCGTTGATGAATATGGAAAAAAGTAGAGGTCCAAGGATGGAACCCTGGGGGACTCCGAGGTTGACAGGGAGATGAATAGATAGAGACTTGTGCCATAGTACGGCCTGTTGTGTTCTATCCAGGTAGGACTGGAACCACTTAATAGAGGATGTATCTAGTGACAGGGATTTTAGTATTGTGATGAGAATTTGGTGATTTGCCATGTCAAATGCTTTAGACAGGTCAATGAAAAGGGCAGAAGAGAGTTTGTTAAGGTTGCGGTTGTTGTTAATACAGTCTGTGAAAGAAAGAAAGGCAGTTGTAGTGCTATGTGAGGGTCTAAAACCATATTGACAATTGGCTAGTAGGTTATTATGCATTAGATGATCAAGTAATTGTTTGTGGATGCATTTTTCCATGATCTTTGCCAGAGGTGAGAGAAGGGCAATGGGGCGGTAGTTGGAGAGTTCTGTGGATTGCCCTCCTTTGTGGAGAGGGATTATATGGGATATTTTCCATAAACTGGGAATAAAACTTTCAGTAATAGTCCTATTGATTAGGATAGAAATTGGATAGGCAATAGCTTTGGCCGATTGTTGTAAGAATTCAGCAGGTAGTTGGTCTGCTGAGGGGGAGCAGGATTTTAGTTTCTGTAGAAGGGTTAGAATATACGATGTTGGGACAGGTTGTAAATGAAAAGTAGGGGGTAAGGTTGGTTGTTTGGAAGGTAGAGTGAAGTTGTTAGGAGATAGTTGACTGGCTAATGTTTGTATAGCATCTGTAAAAAAGGTGTTAAAGTCATTGGCTATGTTCATTGGTGTTTTGTGTTCTGAATTTAGAGGGTATGGAGTAGTGGATTGTCCTAGGTGGAGTAGTTGGTTAATACTAAGCCAAAATTTCTGTGGTTTATTTGTATGGGCTTGTTGGGATTGGAGGTAGTAGTTTTTTTGTCAGTTATTATAGCTTTCTTAGTTTAATTTCTTAGTTGTCTAAATGTTTGTTGGTCTATAGGGTTTTTTGTTTTTCTCCATTTTGCCCAATGTTTGTTTCTTACATTGATTATATGTTTGGTTTTCTTAGTAAGCCAAGGAGCGTGTTTGGTTTTAGTTCTAACTAGTCTGGTTGGGGCATGATGGTTGAGGATGGTAAGGAAGTTGGAGTTAAAGTAACTTACAGTTGCACTCTACCTTTCTGGAGCCACTGAAAAACATGAAGGTCCTACCGAACACCCTAATATTGGGCGATTTCAATTACCCTAACATTAACTGGGAAAACTACTTGAGTACAAACTCCCAGGCTCAGTTCTTCCTGGAATTTATCAACTCAAATGCCCTGGATCAGCTGGTAAACTCCCCTACCAGAGGCCATAACATATTGGACCTGGTCATCACCAACATGGGCAACAGGTGTTCCGTACCGGAGGTCAACCCTTCACTGGTTAAATCAGACCATAAACTAATCACCCTGGATGTCCACACCCCACCACCACCCCCAAACAAGGAAACCACAGTGAAAAACTTTTCTAAAGCAAACTTCACCTTACTTAAGGAAGAGGTCGTAAGTTTCACAGCCCCCACGCTAAAGGGTAACATTGCCCAAGATGCAGAATCCTTTACAATTGCACTCTATGAGCACCTACAAGGATGCATGGATCGTGCCAACCCTAGCAAGACCAAGACTCACTCCCCTAAGAGAAGGAAACCAGTCTGGTGGACCCATGCTATAAACAGGTTATACAACAGGAGGAGGAAACTAGTTCAGAAAAAAAGCAAATCCCAAGAAGGAAAGACATCCCTGATCAGTAGCAGTAAGAAACTAAGGTCCCTCATAAAATCATCCAAGGCTAACTTTGAAAGAAAAATAGCCAAGGATTCGAAAGGTAACCACAAAGTCTTCTTTAGCTATGTCAAGAATCTAAGTGGCAACTTGCAGATATGCTCTGAGCTAATGCAAAATAGCACAAAATATACTGAACCTACTGATATTGCCAACATCCTGGCAGATGGATTCAGTGCAAACTTCACCCCCCCCTCTCACCTTCAAAAGGGCCCACAACAATACCGGAAAAGTGTAGTGTCCTGGAAATCACAGAAGCACAGGTGAAAACAGCCCTTTCAAAAGCCAAAAACACAGCTTCAATGGAGCCAGATGGTGTCCCAGGCTGCGTCTTGCATGAACTACAGAACGGACTAACCCCCCACCTAAACACGCTGTTCAATCTCAGCCTCTCCACAGGCTACGTGCCCATAGAATGGCACACAGCAACGGTTATTCCGCTCCACAAAGGAGGGGCTACAACTGACACTGGTAACTATTGCCCCATAAGCCTGACTAGCCTGGTCTGCAAGGCTATGGAGCGCATCATCATGGAACACATTAACAAAGACATTGGGAACCTCCATACACTTGACCCGACCCAGTTCGGCTTTGTTAAGGGCAGATCATGCCTACTAAACCTGGTTGAGACAGTCACCACGGCCATAGACGAGGGAAAGGTGGTTCACACAGCCTAACTTGATCTCGCCAAGGTGTTCGACACCATTCCTCACTCGGGTATTATAGAAAAACTCACCAGCCTGAACATAAACCCCTACGTCACAAAATGGATTGCCAACTGGCTTACAGACGGAACTCCTATGGTAAGAATAGCGGGCTCCAGGTCAGACTCTAAACCAGTCACAAGTGGTGTCTCGCAAGGCTCAGTTCTGGGACCCCTAATGTTCGGCATATATTTCTCAGAAGTACAGACAAACACAGGAGGACTATGGCTAACCAAGTTTGCCGATGACTGCAAACTGGGAGCCATAATTGACTCTCCGGCTGACACGGACATCCTTGAAAAAGGCCTTACTGAGACAGACACCTGGTGTCAAAGTCATGGCCTCAAGCTAAATGCCAAAAAATGCATAGTCATCCCTTTTGGGAAAAACAAAACACCCACAAATTACCACATAGGCAGCAGCCCCCTTAATACAGAAGAGGTAATAAGACATCTGGGGACCCAGGTAGATAGTAATCTCTCCTTTGACAATCATATTGCCAAAGTAGTTAGGAAATCCTTCTATGTGGCCCATCTAATTACTAAGGGGTTCGCATCTAGAAATAAAGAGGTTATAGTGCCCCTCTACTCGTCACTCATCAGACCCATCATAGAGTACAATGCCCCATTTGGGATGTACCTCACAAGACGCTTCCAACAGCTGGAAAGACCACAAAAGCACCACACCAGGAGAATCACTGGCCTCAAACATATGTCCTATGCAGCCCGACTGAAAAAACTCTGGCTGTACTCAGTGGCATATCACTTATTCAGAGGTGATCTCTGCCTGACGTACAAAGCCATGTCCAACTCCGAATTGATGGACATGCTCCACCTAAAGAAATCCAAGTCACTGTGAGCCACGCGCTCTAGTGAGCTAAACCTCGCCACAACAATAAATAGAACATGCTGGAGGGATAGATTCCTGTCACAGAGACTCCCCGTACTTTGGAACAAAATTCCTAACTACATTAGGCAGAGCCCCTCACTAACACTCTTCAAGAGAAGCCTTGATGAGTGGATGGGTAACAGAAATTACACCCCTGGGATCACTTCATTGGCTCTGCTTGACAGAGGCTCAGTTAATTAATCAATGGGGCGGCGAAAGCCGACACACTCTGGCTAGGCTTAAAAATGCCCTTGGGCAGACAGCCTAGTACCTACCTATGTCCAATGTGTGCGGTACCTTTTCACTAGCAGACAGCAGAGAAGAGAAAAAAATGGGCAAATGAACAGACTGATTAAGGGACAACTCATTCATTACTTTGGGCATAAAATGATTAGCATGCAAGACCACCAAAAAAGGAGGGCAACCCATAAGGTCTTGAAGCTCAGACACCTGTCTGGCAGAAGTAAAGGCTAACAAAAGGACAGTCTTCCACGAGGAATGTTGCAAGGAAGTTGAAGCTGCAGGCTCAGAAGGAGTCTGAGTTAATTTCTCCAAAACAAAATTAAGATCCCAGTGAGGAGGCACAGGCTTCTTGAGAGGCCTAATATGAATGACACCTTTAAGGAATTATTTAGCTTCGACGCTAGAAGCCAAAGGGGGAGATTAAAGCAGAGATAACTGATAAATGGACCTTAACAGAAAAATAAGCCAATCCAGCACTGAGCAATTCACACAGATAGGAAAGAACAAAAGGAGTATCCACAGAAAGGGGATCAGGTTACAGGAAAGACACCAAATAGAAAACCTCTTCCATTTGGATAAGTAAAATTTCCTAGTATTGGGTTTCCTGGCCTCCTGCAGAACCCTAAGCACTTCCTCAAAAAAAACGGTGTCTATGAAGAATCAGATTCCTATCACCCGCAATGTCAGTTGAAGAGTGAACAGGTGGGGATGGATGAGATATCCCTTGTCTTGTGTGAGTAGGTTCACCCGGCGTAACTTGTGATGACTGGCTTTGGCTAAATGCAGAAGAGTGAGGAACCAATGCTGTCTGGGCCAAAATGGAGTCACCAACAAGATTTTGCGAGCATCCTGTTGAATCTTGAATAGGATTTTTGGAATGAGTGAAAGTGTAGCGAAACATCCCCTTCCAAGAAAAAGATAGGATGTCCACCTTCCAAACCAGAGGACCTGAGACTCTGGCACAAAATAGAGGATGTTGTCTGTTCAGAGTGGAGGCAACAAGATCTATTTGAGGAGTACCCCACTGATGAACAACATCCGAAAACACATCCCTGTGAAGCACCCATTTGTGGGATTAAGTTAAGGACCTGCTCAAAGTGTTTGCCACAATGTTTTGACAGAGGGAATGCAGACAGCCTGAAGAGAAACTTGACACGGGGTAGCCAAATCCCACACTTGGAGTGCTAACCAACAAAGAAGAGAAGATCTTGTGCCCCCCCTCCCCATTTACTCCCATACCACACCACTGTTGTATTGTCTGTAAACTCCTTGAGAGGTCCTGGGGAGAAAAAGAGGATGAAAAGCCTGAAGAACCATCAGAAGACCTCTCATCTTTTTGACATTGATGTGCTTCTTCTGTTGATGAGATGACCACACATCCTGCACTTTTAGAAAGCCAGTAGCTGCTCCTCATCCCATATCTGAAGCGTTTGTGAAAAGCTCCTGAGAGGAAAGGGGGGCCTTGGATTTAAATATAACTGCTGGATCCACCAATGAGGTTCCTTCTTGAGACAAGGCAGAAGAGGAACTACAATGGCTAGGGGATATGCATATTGAAACCAAACTGACTTTATAAACCCCTGAAACTTCTTATGTGGAGTTTGGGCAGAGGGAACATAGGTATGGTGAATGCCATGAACCCCAGATCCTTGAGAAATTCCTTGGCTGTTAAAGAGGTTAGAGGAAGAAGAAAAGGAAATAGGTGTTAAGGCCTTTGGAGGGGCAGGGGTGCCAATCCTGCACCCAGAAACAGTCTTGAGAAGGGGTTAGAAAAGACTATTTGAAGTTTATTGTGAACCCCAGGCTTTGAAGAAGAGAAATGGCAAAATGAAGATTTTGCAACAGGATCTCTGGAGAGGATGTATGAAAGGGAAGATCATCCAAGAAAGGAAAGAATTGCATCCCCTGAATCCTGCAAAAAGCAATCAAAGGAGCAAGGCAGTTCAGACAATAGACAGGCCAAGGGGCAAAGCAGAGAATTGAAAATGCAAGGAAGCAACAGAGAAACGTAAAACATTCCTGAAAAAGGGAAAAATTGGGATATGAAGATAAGCATCCTTGAGATCCAGAGACACCATATAAGCCTGAGGGAGAAGAGGGAACAAAGTCTGAAGGAACATTCGAAAGGATGGCACCTTCAGAAAAGTGTTCAGAAGAAAGAGGTTTAGAATTGGTCTTCAAGTACCCTCTTTTCTGAGCACTAGAAACATCCTGAAGTAAAACCCCTCCCCCTTTGAGACACAGGCACCTCTTGAATAGAGTCCTGAGTCAAAAAATCCCGAAGAACCTCTGGAAAGAAAGATAGTTGTTCCTTTGGGGGTGAGGAATGTCCATAAAAGGGGGAAGACACTTCCAGACTACAAAATACCCCTGGGAAATGATGGATAGGACCCAGTAATCTGTAGCCAAACAGGATGAGAGAGAGAAAGGCAAAGAGAAAGAAGAAAGTCACTGGGAAAAACAAAATAGTCAGACAACACCTGGTTTACCTGGAAAGGGAGACTTCTGAGGCACAGACATCCGAGTAGCTTTAGCAGGAGGAGCCCGCTTACCACCCTTCTTACCATTAGGAGGAGGGGAGACTGCCTGCAGACAAAAATGGACTTACTAGAGAAATTTCTATTGAATTTAAGAATGGGAGAAACAAGCCGATGTTTAGGTTCTTGTAAAGCCTCACATTTGTCCTGAAGGAACCTAAACAAAGCAGCAGCAGCAGCTTCACTAAACAAGAGGGACATCCATCAACTCATCCTTAATATCATCCTGCAAAGGTTGAAGCCAAAGCCTGGAATACCGCCTCATCACTGATTCAAAGGCAGCAGCTGCCCTAGAAGAAGAATCTGCTGCATCATAACTACACTTTATGGAATGACGAGCCACCTGAAAGGAAGTTCCTGAGAGAAAGGAGAGAAGACTTTCCCTCAGAGTCTGGAAGGTCAGAATTAACTTGACAAGCCTGGGACAAGAGAGTCAATAAGTACCAGGACATATGGGTGTGATAATTAACAGACCTAAAAGCCTAAGTGGCAAAAGTATAAACCTTCTTGCATAGCCTTTCCATGGTCCTGCTATCTTTATCAGTGGGTACTAACTTGGGAAAAGGAAGCAATTGAGATGACTTGTCAGAGGCTGCAGACATTTACAGTCCTCAGAAACCCTACAGAATCTATCAGGTTTCTTGGGAGCTGGGGGCTGAGAGTGTGGGGCCTTAGAAGCATTAGCTAAAAGCATCTAATAAGGCAGCCAGAACATGAGGAACAGCAGAAGGCCTAGGAGAATCCATCTGCAACAACTCAAAGTACCCCTTTTACCTCAGAAACCTATGTACAATCCCATTTAAAAAAACTCCCATCATCCTTGATATGGTGTCCCCAAAAGAGATTTCTTCAAATAGAGTGTCAGGACTAGTGATTCCTCTTCCTCTGAACCATACTCCAGAGGAAAGGGAATCTAAAAAGAGCAAATGAGAGTTTCTTCATCTGAATCCAGCTCTTCTCGGGGGGGGGGGGTGACAGGAATCAAAACTCCCTGAGGATGTCTCACAGCCACAAAGGAGCAAAACAAACCCTGAGTAAAAGACTGCCACTCACCTTGAGGGTCCTTGGAGTAACATGTTTAGTCTTTTGCTTTTTCTTTAATGG
The DNA here is from genome assembly GCF_019279795.1 of Protopterus annectens. NCBI lineage: Eukaryota > Metazoa > Chordata > Ceratodontiformes > Protopteridae > Protopterus > Protopterus annectens. The sequence goes on along the minus strand of NC_056744.1, from coordinate 1,642,835,510 downwards.
GACATACACCTTATAGAATTTCGAAGGGTCTGATCTACGGCAATCAATGATTGTAGAAGGGACGACTTTGACTAATATCTGAGGAACCCCCTAGACCGCGTGGCGATAATCAGCCATGGTTCCCCCTGAGCATCCAAAACAGACATCTGCAAAGCCTCCTTGAACATGCTTAAGGTCGGATCCCCTTCAGCCTCCAAACCGATCATGGCAAAAGAATCCGATAAAGACAGACTAACCTCTGGGTATTCACTCACCTGAGGAGAAATGTCCGTCAGAGGCTGAACAGCAGAAGACTCTGGTCTAAGCTTCTTGACCACCTTCTACATAGGTGACTGTCTCTTGGAATGAGAGGATCCCTCCATCTTATCTTTCACAAGAAGCTGAAATCACTGGTTCTCAAGATAAACACCAGAGAAGAAAGTCTACTGCGCAGAGTTTTGGGAACAAAGGCCTGTCAAATGGAACAGGATGTATGATCCTGCAAGGGGCCAAGGCAAAATAGGCCCTGTTCATGGTGGTCTTTATGGGGAATCTGTCTCCCACATTGGCATTTACCCATCTTGGATGACATGGAACTTCACAAGCTAAAAGAAAATAAGTAGCAAGGAACCCAAAGGGCACTTATCTACAAAGGCTTGGTGAAACCAGCAAGAGAATGTAGGCAGTCTTAGTGACGATCAAAAGATGGTTTTCAGACTGGCGGCAAAGAAGTTCTGAGGATGGTATGTCCAGACATCACCTTTATGCCCTATGCTACACAAGGAGCATACATGTGATGTACTGCATGCCTTAAAGCATTCTAAGGCTTTGGTATATTGGCCTGCATGTCGGGCCACCCTTGACAGGGGATCCCTAATGTTATGAATACTGCAACAGTGATATGGAAGGACATCTGCAGAGATTTACTGTGCGGGAAAGATTACAGATGTCCTGGACTGGAAAACTAAAAACTGGGAGGATAACTGTGCAACTTTACATAAATATATGATGACAGAAGCTGAATAACTTGGGTAAGGTATTGTTAAGAGAATGTAACTTCCTAGTGGATGAAAACATAAAGAGAATTTGTAGGCTAAGCCACAAAATGGGTAGAAGGCAAAGTATACAATACCTCTTTCCGTGCTTCCACATACTCCTTATTTTATTCCCCTTTTGAACGCAACTCTAATATAGGGATCATCATGAGCCCCTATCTTCATCTTCAGATACCAGGAATAGTAATACTATTACTACTACAAACCCTACAGAGCTTTTAGGTTAAGCAGGCCACAAACATATTAAGACAATGACATTTATTTTACTGCTAATATTTTATAAATAATTTTACTAAGCAGCTATCAGTGACATGGTATAACTGTTGAGTGGTACTTTATTTATAGAGTAAATGCCTACTGACTAGATACAAAGTGCAGAGGATGTAGATGGATTCTAGAGTTGAAGAAATGAGTAAATGTGGAAGATGTAAGAGCCAAGTTTTAAAACTTCAAATAAAAGGAAGTGTATGGATGAAAACACTCAACTCATCTTTCACTGAGAAATAGATTTAAGATTTTTCTGTATTTTTGAATATTTACTCTTTTTCACCCTGTGTTAGCCAACTGACTATCTGACATCCATCCTCTTTCTACTGTGACTCACTTCTTCAACAAGAATGCAAGAGAAAAAAGGAGGATGGCTTCAGTCATATGCAGGACTGGAGGGAATATAAATGTTCTTACCATAACGTTAGATCCATGTTGTCTAATTTTCATCTGATTCAAACATATCCAACCCTTAACAACGATCTTGAAGCTTATTAGAAGCAGAGCTCCGAATTCTCCCCTACACAATTCTCTAGGCTGTACCTCAAATCCTCAGATTGAGTTTGCCCCTATTAATCTGAAAAAATATATTAAGGTAACTATCTAGGGGAAAAAAAACTTTTCCAAGATAAAGGCTACAACTCAGGTGATGTCAACTGGTTGATGAAAGATAATTGCAGTGTAGTGTGACTGTGCACAGACAGGGAGTAACATCCACTCAATCATCACAATGCCATAAGTGACATTCTGGAAAGGGGTAGGAAGGGTGGCAGTTTGAAAGGGACAAAAATCAGACAACATGGATTTAACATTATGGTAAGTACTTAACTTTGCTATCCAATGTTGTTTATTATTGTCCATTCAAACCTATGGGACTAGATCCTAATCTGGGTAGTATCAAGGAAGGACATTGCTGTGTATGGTAGAGCCAAGAGATGAGCGTAAACTGGATTGGATGCCCAACTTATAGTGAGAGACAAATGTGTATACCATTGTCCATATGGCTGCAGTGCAGATGTTATCAATGTATAATCCGCTGTTGAAGTAGAGACTGCTCTTGTTGAATGTACTTTTGGTTTATGTGGTAAAGGTATATTTTTTTATGGTACACAAAGGAAATACAGAGAGCCATCTGGATAAAGTTACTTTGGAAAATGACTTTCCCAGTTTTGGTGTGGCAAAGAAAATGAGCAATTGATCATCCTTTCTGAAATCTTCTGTCTTGTTGGATATAAAATGAATAGTTTCTGAACATCTAACACATGTAGCAATTATTCTCCTTTATTAGAGTACTTTGTAAAGAAACAGGAAGGTGTATAGATTGGTATAAATTAGCTTCAGATGCCATCTTAGGGATAAAAGATGTATTAGTTGTGAGGAAAGCTCTATCCTTGTGAAAAACAAGAAAAGAAGACTGATGAGAGGGATTGCAGTTCTGATATCCATCTGTCTGATGTAACTGTGACCAGGAAAAGTGTTTTCCACGAGAGGAGTTTTTATGTCTGGAAGTGGGTTCAAAGGGAGGCTGGGTTACGGTTTGTAACATAACAGTAATGTCCCATGAAGGAGCTGGGTCTCTAGAGGTCTCAGCAGAAAGGTGCCTTTGAAGAAGACTTTTGAGATCTTTTGGAGATGGTATTAACATGTCATTGCATCCAACACAAAAACTGGTAATTGCAGCCAATTGTACCTTAACAGTTGCCATGCTGAGCCTTTGTCAAAGAGATCAGACAAAAATTCAAGTATGGAAAGAACTGATGCTGAAAAGGGGGTCCAGACCCAAACTGAAAATCTCTTTACTGTGGTAAATGTTCCTCTATTTCTGAGAGACAAAAAGAATACTGACTACTGCTGGGGGAAGCCTGGCATCTCTGGCTATAGTTAAAATTGGAGGAACCATGTGGTTAATTTCATGGACTTCTAATCTGCAGGAGGCAATCTAGATGGTTGAGTAAATAGGTCTGGATATTGACCCAACATCCATGGAGGATGTACTAAGAGACACCATGGCTGTCAGATCCAAAAGGGAGCAATGAGGATTACTCTGGCCTTGAACTGTTTTGCTTTCTGTATGAATTTGTTCAGTAGAGGTACAGAGGAAAAAGCATACAGGATACCCGGGAGCCAAATGTGGACCAGACCATTCAGCAACCCTCCCTGTAGAGGGATTAGGGCAAAATACCTGCTGCATTTGTTGTTCAGATAGGAGGCAAAGAAGTTGCAGCAAGGTTGGCCCCAGCAACTGAAAACTGTGTCACTGTTGGATTAAGAGACCACTTGTCAGGCATTGACATTGTCCTGCTCAGTTTGTCTGTGAGTACATTGGAGGGCCCCAGGATGTGCGTTGCTATCAGAAATTGTGAGCACATCGCTCACTGCCACACCCTCATGTCTCCTTGACATGTGGGGGTATGATCAGATTCCTCCCAGTTTGTTGATGTACCATACCATGGTCATGTTGTCCATCTGTAGCAATGTCACATCCTTGGGGAGGAGGTCCTGAAATGCCTGCAATGCTAGGAGGACCACACTCAGCTCCAAGACACTGATGTGAAGGTTGACCGCTATTGTTGAACTTTAACTATTTTCCCCTTCGAAATGCCCCCACACCCAAGAAGGGATGTGGTCCACGGTCACTGTCGCAATAGGCAAATCCATCTGAAAAGGGAGTCCCTAAGTCACAGACAGGAATGTGATCCACCAAGATAATGTGTTTTTGCAGACCTGTGTAATCCGAATTTTTGAGTGAAGAGGGTATGCGGATTGAGAACATTGGACTGCTAAAGTATATTGCAGCACTGTTATTAAATATCTTACTAATGGAATCATTAAAATTGTGGATGCCATGAGACCCAAGAGACATAGGATTAACCTTGCAGTTGATATATCACTTGAAGAGCTGTTAGCCGAAGTGACTGGACTATGAGCTGAGGCAGACTGAAGTTTGGTGTTTAGGTAGCGTCCTATGAATTCTGTGCTTGAGTTGGAGTCAGCTGACATTTTGGTAGGTCCACGGAAATTCCTAGATGTAATGGGATCCTATCTCGCCTACATTCATAACTGATGGGTTCGGAGCCGATCCCTTGGCTCCGACTCGGCTACTATAAAGTAGAACGAAGTCTCTAATTGGCTGGGCTACCCCTTATCCCAGAATGCACCGTGCCTGCTTCCCCAGATCTCGTTTGCCGCTTTTCAAGCTAGACGTGGTCTCGACTTGGCTGGAGCTAAGTGGTTTATTATTACTTTTTTTGGTCTTTTGACCTAGGGGTTTCTTCACTAATCGAACAAACAGCTGTTTTAACAGCTTTACATGTGTGTGTGAACTTTTTCAGTGTGATTGGAATTTTTTCCACTTACCGGGCAAGGCCCGTTTAAGTTAGAGGGCCTTTGCCCTTATTGTGAGTTAATGTGTTAAAATTGTCTAATTTTAGGTTTGTTTCTCATATTGTATGTCCTACTTTATTGGGCTAAGCCTGTTCTTAGTTACAGGGCTTCGGCCTGTTTTGTGTTGTGTATCTCAAGCCAGTCCCGTTGTTGAGTCAAGGGCTCGTGTCCTATTTTAAGGTTACTTCGTGGTAAAAAAATTGTTGTGTGACAGGATGTCAAAAGAACAGAAGTCTGGTTTTAAAAAGTGCACCAAGTGCAACTACAAAATGTCTATTACTGATAGCCATGCTGTTTGCGTGTATTGTTTGGGACCGAAACATTTACAGGAAACATGTAGTGTTTGTCATGCTTTTTCCTCTAGGGTCCTTCAAGAACGTAAAAATAAATTGATCCTTAAGGGCCTTATTAAGCCCTCTTTTGAGGAAGCTTTGGCTTCTCCTTCCTCTCCAGCTTCTAAAATGGAAAAGGTCGGCTCCGACCAGTCCGTCGGAACCAACTTCCAAGAAGCATAGGTCGACCTCTTCTTCCTCGGCTCCAATGGCTTCGGAGCCTCGGGTGGAAGGGTCTGCCTCGATACCTCTTTCCTCGGCTCCATTGGTGTCAGAGCCGCAGGTTGGGGGATCAAGAGGCGAATCACCTGCTTCGGCTCCTTTGTTCTCGGAGCCGTTGGAGGTATGCAGCTCAGATTCTCCCCCCTCGGCCCTGAAGTCTCCTTCGGCACCGATGCTCATTCATATGGTTCCGGATTCGGCGCCGATGGTGTTGGAGCCGTTTCGGAGCCGGTCCCCTGGTCTATCGGAGCCGAGCGAGAAGTCGTCTCGACCCCCATCTATTTCCTCTAAATCCTCCAGGTTGTCCAACTCAGATTTGGACAGAGTTATCCAGAGACTTTTCCAGTCCCCGGTTTTTGCTAAAATGGTCTCGGCTCCAGCCCACTCAGCTCCGGAGCAGATCCCCACTTCAGCACATCCGATTCCTCCTCCAACCTCCTCGGAGCCGTTGGAGTCGGTGATGGTAGAGCAGAGCAGAGTCGTCCAGTCGGAACCGAGACTCCCTCGGAGCCTCTCGGTTCAAACCATCATTCCTACCCTGTCCTCGGCGTCAGGGTTCGGTACCGGGACTTCCTCGGTCGGGGCCAAGGGGAACACTTTGGAACTGGTAGCTTCGGTGCCTAGTCTTCCCCTCGGAGCGTTGGCCGCAGGGATTCCCGGTACCGTCATGGTCTCTCAGCCGGTATCCTCCGTAGACTCTGGAGGTCCTGCTTTTGAGGCCATGAGGAGTGCGCTGGCCATGTCCTTGCCGGCTCAGCAAGTCTCTACCTCACCGTCCCTAGACTTGGGAACTGGTGCTTCTGGTGTGCTTCATTCCCACGACAGCGGGGCCCCAGGGCCTGAGGATACCCCCTTGGGGGGGTTCCCTTCTCCCGGGAGGTCCTTCTGAATCCGCTTTGGATGAACCTCCAAGGAAGAAATTGTGCAAGAGGAAGCACATTGACTCCCAGGATGAGTCTATCACTTCAGATACTGACCTCGATGATGCGGAGGGGTCCCCAAAATCATCCTCGGATGACGTCTCATTCTCAGATATCCTCGAGATCCTGAGACAGAGAGGCGATTGGCAGTCCAAAACCCCTTCCGCAGAGGAGTCAGTCTTACTCAAGGCTTTTGGGGCCCAGCCCTCCACCTCCTGGGTGTCTCCACCCTTTGATGAATTGCTAGATTTAGTTTCTCGAAGGGTGTGGGAACACCCTGATTCTGTGGAACCGGTGCCCGCCAGGCCTAACAAGTTCCTCTCAGCCCCTCCTCAAAAGGAATTTTTGACCAAAGGAGTTGCAGTAGATGCGATGGTGGTGGCATCTGCCACTCAGCAGGACGTGGCAGAGGCTTCAACGTCTATTCACCCTCCTAATAAGGATTCCAGGAGCATGGATAGGTACGGGAAGCATACCCTTTCTTCAGCGGCCTTTACCCTGCGGTCGCTGAATTACCTGTGTCATTTCACCAGGCTCCAAAGGGACCTCCTCAGAGAGTTAGGAGAGTCTCTTAAGGGTAACCTTCCTGAGGCGTTAGCCCAAACTGTTGGCGCCCAGATGACTACCCTATCGTCGATAGTCAACTCGTCCATGAGGCTCATCTCATATGCGGCCAAAGGGGCGAGTAGAGCAGTGGGAACAGGCGTGGCTCTTAGAAGACACGCCTGGTTGCGCTTGTGTCCCTTTGCGGAGGCTTTTAAGTCTTCCTTCACTGACGCCCCTTTTGATGGGTCCTCCCTGTTTGGACCCAAGGTGAAGGACACACTGACTCGGTGCGAGCAGGAGGGCAAGACCTTGACTGCCGTGGGGGCCCGTTTTTCCGCTCCTTCTAGACCTTACCCCAAGGCCCAGAGAGGAGGGAAAATGTGGTTCAGGAAATCTCAAAGGTCTTTCCCTACTCCACCGAGTGATCCCCCCTCTAGAGGCGGGGGGGGGGATTCAGGAAGATGCCGCCCCAGAGGCCCCTGTAACTCTGGAGACCGCGATTCCTTTCGTGGTTCATCCTACGCTCCCCGTCCCTGAGACGTGGCCCGACTGCGCATCTCCGGAGCCAGTCGGGGGTCATTTTGCGGAACACCCACAGGCTTGGGAATCTATCACCAAGGATCAGTGGGTGCTCTGAACCATAACCGGAGGCTATCTCATCCCTTTCACCAAGATCCCCCCTCTTCCTGTCAGGAAAATCCCGGATGTGCCACCCAGTCAGTGGGATCAAGCAGCGATCGAGGTTTCAAAGCTGCTAAGAAAAGGAGTCATCCAGCCTGTCCCCGCCAACCAGATCGGATCAGGAACTTACTCAAAACTATTTTTGGTACCAAAAAAGACAGGGGACTTAAGGCCCATTTTGGACCTCAGCTCATTGAATCGCTTTGTAAAAAAATCCAAATTCCAAATGGCCACCCTTCAGTCCATTCTCCCGTTATTGGAGAAGGATGTCTGGATGTGCTCTATAGATCTCAAGGACGCTTACTATCACATTCTGATAAGTTAAGAGTCCAGGAGTCATTTACGCTTCCACCTGGGAACCAGTCATTTCCAATTCCGAGCACTGCCCTTTGGTCTCACCACAGCCCCCAGGGTGTTCACCAAGTGTCTGGCAGTGGTGACAGCTCACTTGAGAAGTCTAAGATTCCAAGTGTTTCCCTATCTAGACGACTGGCTCCTTACTGCCAACTCCAAGCATCTATTAGTTCGGGCGCGTATCACCACAGTCAGTTTGGGTCATTCACTAGGAATCACATTCAATTGGGGAAAATCTGTGCTGCAGCCGTCTCAGTGTATTACATTTATAGGCGCAGAGTTAGACACAAGAAGAATGCGGGCATTCTTGCCTGTAGAAAGGATTTAGGTCCTGCAGTCTCAGGTTCAAACCCTGTTACCCAGATCACGAGTTCAGGCCAGACTGATTCTGCAGTTATTGGGCACGATGGCCTCGACTATTCTACTAGTCCCCTTAGCCAGGCTGCACATGCGGGTGCTGCAATGGCTACTGTCGGTTCAATGGTCCTTTCAGGAACTTCCCCTGAACCATTTGGTCCAGATTACCGAAATTTGCCGTCGGGACCTACGTTGGTGGCTGCTTCGGTCCAACCTGGACCAGGGGCGACCCTTTGCCCTTCAGCCTCCCATTGCCATTGTGACCACGGATGCCTCCCAGACAGGGTGGGGGAGTCATTATCTGGACAGGTCTGTCCAAGGCACGTGGCAGGCTCACGAAACGCACTTACATATCAATATCCTGGAAATGAGAGCGGTGCTACTGTTGTTGCAAGCACTTCACCATGCTCTTCCACAGGGTACTATTGCGATACTATCCGACAACATGTCGGTAGTCTGGTACATAAACTAGCAAGGCGGAACCAGGTCCTACCCTCTTTGCCGAGAGGCCATGAGAGTGTGGCATTGGGTGATTTCTACCCAGCGTTTTCTAGTGGCAACGCACATTCCGGGGAAATCCAATGTGATTGCAGACAGGCTGAGCAGAACTCTCCTGTTACCCCACGAGTGGTCCCTCAATGACATGGTGGCTGCAAACATCTTCGCCAAGTGGGGCCTCCCTTGTTGCGACTTGTTCGCCAGTCCTCACAATGCGAAATGCAGGGACTTCTTCACTCTGACTCCCTCTCAGGGGCAGGTTCCCAGGGACGCTCTAGCTCACAGTTGGCCCCCTGGTCTACTTTACGCCTTCCCTCCGGTTCCCCTTCTCCCGAAGGAGATACAGAAGGCGATTTATCTAGGGAGCGACATGATTTTGATCGCTCCACACTGGCCTCGTCAGGTTTGATTCCCCTTCCTTCTGAGGTATGCGGTGGAGGGCCCATGGTTTCTGGACCTAGTGCCCGACCTCTTGACTCATCAGTTGGGACAGTTTCACCCATCCCTCAGATCCTTGAGGTTGGCCGCTTGGTTACTCCACTTCCAACCTTAGTCAGAGATAACTCTTTTTCTCCAGACATCATCCACATTTTGTCCTCTTCTCACAAACCTTCCACTGTTAAACTGTATTCCAGCAAATGGAAGAGGTTTGCTCTTTGGGCCCAGCAACGAGGTATAGATCCCCTTACTGCCCTAGTACCTCAGGTTTTAGAATTCCTGGCTTCTTTGTTTTATTTGGGCTCTTCAGTTTCCACAATTAAAGTCCAACTGGCGGCTATCTCTAATTTTCATGTCTCCCTTGAGCCTTCCTTAATGGCAAACAGGCTTTGCAAATCTTTCCTTAAAGGAGCGTGGCTCCTTCGGCCCCCAATAGCCCATCCTGTGCCCCCGTGGGATCTGAATATGGTTCTAGCTTCTTTAACTGCCCGTCCCTTTGAACCAGCAGCTACTTGTGATTTAAAATTTCTATCTTGGAAAACCGCTTTTTTGGTGGCAATAACCTCTGCCAAGCGGGTCTCAGAGCTTCAGGCTCTCTGTTCTAATCCTCCTTATTTGACTTTTCACAAAGACAGAGTGTCTCTCAAGTTAAATCCCTCTTTCTTGCCCAAGGTAGCATCCCCCTTATGCATTCAACAATCCTTGGAGCTCCGGTGTTTTTCCCAAATTCTCCAATAGCGCAGAATATATTTTCCATCAGTTGGATGTTCACAGACAACTGCGTTTTTATTTAAGTAGGACCAATCAGACACGAAAGTCAGATCAGCTGTTTGTGTCCTTTGCGGAAAATAGATTGGGTCAACCGGTGGCTAAAACCACCATAGCCAAATGGATTAAAGATTGCATCTCCTTCATCTATTCACAGTCCGACAAGGAGCTACCATTCCCAGTCAAGGCTCATTCTACCAGGGCAATGGCTACTTCTGTAGCATTTCACTCCAAATTATCGATAGATGATATCTGTGCGGCTGCTACCTGGACTTCTCCGCACACCTTTATTTCTCATTACAAGATAGATGTGGCTTCTCGAGGTAGAGCTTCCTTTGGTTCCACAGTTCTCAGGAGTGTTTCCCAATGAGCCACCCGGGATTTAGGTGCTAGGGATGCTGTCACATCAGTTATGAATGTAGGCGAGATAGGATCCCATTACATCTTTTAGTTATGTACTTACCATAACCCGGATGTATGGGATCCATCTACTTACATTCATCTCTCCCTCCTTCCCCCTTCCCATTGGACTTAGAGGAAATGTTGCTACTTACTGAGTTTTTTCTCTTGAAGGACTTTAGTTTGTTACAGTTGTTGGTATGTTTCTGTGCCTGGATGTAGGTATATAAAAGCGAACAAACAAGATCTGGGGAAGCAGGCGTGGTGCATTCTGGGATAAGGGGTAGCCCAGCCAGTTAGAGACTTCGTTCTACTTTATAGTGGCCGAGTCGGAGCCAAGGGATCGGCTCCGAACCCATCAGTTATGAATGTAGGCGAGATGGATCCCATGCATCCGAAGTTATGGTAAGTACATAACTAAAAGTTTTAGACAGCAGTTGGAGTACATGATCCCTGTGTGTGATGAGGAGATGCTCCATAGAGGCAGTAAGGAGCCAGTTGTCACAACAAGGAAAGACTTGGATCCCCAGTAGGTGCAGGTGCCCAGCTACTAATGTCATGATCTTCATTAACACCCTGGGTGCTATGGTGAGACCAAATGGCAATACTCTGAATTAGAAGTGACTGACTCCCAGACAGAATTGACAACATCTCCTGGAGTGCTTTGCTTTTTTGATATGATAGCAGTGTCCTGGAGATCGACAGAACACATCCAATAGTCTTTCCTCAGAAGAGGCAAAATGGACTGAACAGTGACCATCCAGAATTTCATCTGTTTTACAAATTGGTTTAGATGATTGAGATCTAAAATGGGTCTGAGGGCCCCAGTTTGATTTGATACTAAAAAGAACCTGAAGTAGACTCTGGACTCTTAACTAGTTGATGGGGTCTGGATAGATTTTTTTCCAACACCTTTGAAATTTCTGTGGCTGCTAAATCCCATTGACTGAGCGAGACATTCTTCTTTACCCATGGTGGGAAGGAAAAGGGAACTGAATAGCCTCTAGACATTATTCTTGGTACCCATGAATCTGATGTTATGTGTCAGGCTCGATGGTGCAAAGACAGATGCCCCCAACTCCAGAGTGCAGCAGTCAGGCAACAGTTTAGGAGTGCTGAAAGGCCTTCTCAGAGAATGGGCTGTGAAAGCCTTGATTATGCTGTCTGCCTCTTGGGAGTCATCTGTTAAAACTGCCTCCCCCCATCAAGGGGAGGTCTGTCACCTTGGGAGTCATAGAAAGGACTCAGCTTTGTGGAACCGCACTTTCTTCTTCGATCTCTGGTTCCTACAGTAAGTTCTTTCCAGGGTAGAGAAGTGCACTCCCATTGCAGAGAGTCTTGCCATCATGTTGGCTCTTGGTGAGTGTTTCCTTGACTTCTGGTCCAAACAAGGTTAAACTACCATAGGGAGCATTGATAAAGGATGATTTGAATCCTCCCACAAAGTTGCATCCAAGCATTGATGACAAGGTGGTGCCTGCTGCTCTGGTCATACCATCTGTTCCATTAGAGAGAAGATGCATGGCCACATTAGAGAAGGATTGAAGAGTGGAAAGCTGAGAGTCCATTGAGATTTGAACATCCAAAGGAAACACCTCTGAGTGACTAGGTGATCTCTTTAGTCGTCTCCCTGAAACATTGTCAAATAGGCTAGTTAGTTCAGCGATCTAAGGGCGAAAATCACTGATGCATATGTCTGCTTTTCAAATCTGTCAATCACCCTAGATTCTCTGTTAGGGGTTGAACAGATGAGCTTTCTTCTGATAGTTCTTTCTATGTGACTGCTACTCCTACCCTTACTCCAGTGCTTCCTATCTGCTGTTGTAGATGTATGGGCTTCACCACATCAGGTTCCTTCCATGCTTATTGAGACAAAAGGTCAATAAGCAGTTCAATGGGGGGGGTGTACCACCCAGGATGATGGTGGTCTGGAATCAAAGGCTCCAGGAATACTGACTGACTCATCCAGAGAAGGATTTGAGTGATTGGATTCCCTGGTGAAGATTAGGGAAACAACCACTTGTTGTAGACTGGGGTGGGTGGGGTATCATGCTATTGGCCCCTTGCAAAAGTAAGGTGTAAATGCAGCACTGACTCCCATTGCAGGGTGCTACTGGGCGGTGCAGAGGATAGGAAGTTAGGGGGGAAACACACTGCAGCAGTATGATGTTGCCTAAGGTGCTTTGATGTCCTCACTAGCTCCCAACATGGGTCAGGGACTTTAAACTTGGTGGACTATGAAAGACTTTGGGAGTAACTGATGATCAGTGGAGTGGAGCTATAATAAATAAATGCACACATGACACAGGAAAATAAAAACCATCACTCGTGGTACATTTTATATATACTGCCCACTTCTTTGTCTAAAACAACTCCATTCTCACAAATCGTGTACATTACTTTTTGCAGTACTAGCACACTGTTCAAGCTTCAGAGAGATACTTTGTTTACTTTTACAACAGACTGTTAAAAGTAATAAAATGGAACAAGATTTTATCCAATGTAAAAAGAAAAAAAAAATGTTAAGAGATGTTGAGGACTATATATAACAGAGGAATGCTCTCACTTGGACTTTTGGTAAGAAATTTATGGCCCAAAGAGATTTACATCCTTGTGCACATTCAGGAGGATTCCCATGCTACTCGTAGATCTTGCAGTGACAGTAACAATGCACACAGAAGCAACAACAACAGGATTTTCATGCATGGAGAAATGGAAGAAACATAACTTTCAATGTAATAGATATCAGCCAACCCAAAAAAAAAAAAAAAAACCCAAAAAGTTATTTACTCATCATCCCAATAAAACAAAAGTTAAGTACTCACCAACCATAGCGATACATCCCCGTGTTGTCCACATTCATTCTTCCTCAACTGATAGTCTCAGACCTTACTTGGCCGCTTTTACCAGATTCGCAGATCCAGCTCTCGAGCTCCTCCCTTTACCCATAATGCCCCACTGTCCTGGTACACCTTAGATCAAGTTTGCTGCCCTAACAGTTACACGTACAAGACACTAATATAAAAGGACACAAGATAAGAGCATACAGAAAAGGCTGGAGCTCAAGGCTGGGAACAAGTGAGTTCCAAAAAGTACATCTCTTAGGCCTCACTAAGAAGTTGAGGGGAATGGAGGGTGGGGAGTTGAAGAATGAAAATGGATAACATAGATGGATCTGGCGAGTATGTAACTTTTCTGATGCTGTCATTTTCATTCCTTCCTCAATTGATGGGACGGAGTTTCCAGCTAGATGAACTTTGGATAGTCGTCATTGAAAGATATTCCAGAATACAGCGGAACTAAATACTGCCCTATTTTTGGAAAGCATGTCTAACTTGTAATGAGCAATAAAGGTATGGGCACTGGACCAAGTGGCAGTTGCACAAATACCTATGAAAGCTCTTGACCAGAAGCCTGAAGAGGTGGCTACGGATCTTGTGTAAAGTGCTTTGGGGGGCTTAGGTAAAGCTAAACCTTTTTCTTTATAGACAAAGTATATATAGTCAGTCAACCATGTGGCTACAGTCACTTTAGAAACTACTTTACTCAGTCTGATCTTGGAGAAATAAAAACAATTTATCAGATTTTCTGAAATCTTGTGTGTTCTGTGTAAATAAAACCTCAGCTGCCACCAATGTACATCCAGAAGCTAGAGCACATATTCTCCTATGAAAATTCAGGGAAAAACACAGGTAAACCAATGCCCTGATTTACACTGGGTTCAAAAGCTACCTTAGGTAGAAAAGATGGATTTGTGTGTATCTTTATGAAAGGTCAAGTATGGAGGTCTTGCATAGAGGGCTTGTAGCTCAGATACTTGTCTAGCAGAGGTAATAGCCACTAGAAAAACTGTTTTCCAGGTTAAAAACTTAAGGTCGCTCTTTGTAGAAGGCTCAAAGGGCGGTTTAGTAAGAGAATAGTCAAATCCCAAAGAAGGGTTGGATCTTCAACTGGGGACCTGAGTAAAACGGTACCTTTAAGGAAGGCCTTGCACAAACTTGAAGCCAGGGAAGAATGATTCTCTCCTATATGAAAATCTGAAATGGACACTAGTTGAACTTTTATAGTAGAGTAGCTCGCCCCATTGTTAAAAAATGAAGGCTAAAAAGTCAAGAACTGCTGAGACTGGGGTGGAGTAAGGATTCAAATCTCTGTGAAGGGCACAGATTGAAAATCTTTTCCATTTACTCTTGTAAATTTTCCTAACAGCAAACTTCTAAGAGGATAAAAGAACCTATCGAACAGCAGAAGAAAGCCTGGGCTGTCTAGCCATCACTGGAACTAGAGAAACCAAGCGATTAACTTGAGGCCACTGACATCTGGATGTTCCATCCCTACTGGGTGAGATAGGAAGCCTGGACATGGATCCAGTATCTAGAGGTGGATAAATAAGTTGAGGCCAGAAGGGAAACCAGAACTGATGAGGCCAAAAAGGTGCAATGAAGATGACTGTGCTCTTCGATGAGGATGCTTTCTGTAGAAGTTTTGGGATTAGTGGTAACAGGTGATAGGCATAAAGAAGACTCAAGGGTCAAGCATGGATCAGAGCCTCTCTCACTGACTCCTACTGTGGAGGGATCAGGGCAAAGAACCTGCTGCGCTTATTGATGGGAAAAGCAAGAAGATCACAACAAGGCTGACCCCATCGACAAAAAGTGTTTTACACCAATTGAGAGACCACCATCAAAATGGACCTGCTTAGTCTGTCTCTGAACACATTGGTTTCCTTTTTATATGCATCGCCAAAAGAAAGTGACCAGAAGATATTACCCATTGCCACACTCTTACTGCTTTTCTTGACATATCGGGTAAGATCTGCTTCCTCCTACTTGTTGATATAGCAGACTACTGACATGTTGTTAGTATGTATAGCAATCATCCCCAAAGGTAGAACATCTTGAAATCCACAATACCACAATTTAAAGGAAATTGCTATTTCAACATAGCCAGGATTTTGGACAAAGGCGTCTAAATAACTACTTAAGGGTGAAGGATACAGTGAAAAGTGGGGATAGGAAGGTTTATTTTGTTAACGAGTTACAACATTTTTAGTCAAGAAGTAGTGGATGCAATTAAACATCACTAGGATTTTCTTCTCAAGGGTAAGATTAGGGTAAAAAATGATATAGATATCCTTTAATTTCATATAAAAAAGAAAGAAATATTAAGGATGTGGTTGCACATAATAATTTTGAGCACCTTGATGAAATTATCCAGAGAAGGAGAAATATATATGGAACTGTCCCATGGGGTGGTTGATGTGGATATATATCGAGTTCCTTTGAAAAAAATTAATGGACTGAAGTTTTCCCCAGCCGGTTATTTTACATGTAGTACAAAAGGAGTGATTTATTCTATTTCATGTAGTTGTAGCCTATTTTATATAGGTGAGACCAAACGTACTTTTAAGGTAAGGCTACAGGAACATATTAGAGATGTTAGAAGGAATAATATGGAGAGTCCTGTAGCCCTTCATTTTAATATACTTCATGGTGGGGAGTTGTGTCATTTAAAATCATGTGTTTTGGAACAAATTGTTGAAAATGATGAGATTATTTTAAAAGAAAAATTGCAATATAAAGAAACAGTTTTTATCTTGAAGTATGATACTTTAGCCCCTAGGGTCATGAATAAGGAATGCAATTGGAAAGCACTTATGTAATTATTTAAATGAAGCAATTGATGTAATTAAGTGTTATATATAAGGGGTGTGTTCTTTTGTGTTTTTGTACTCCGAGAAGGCTGTGGCCAAAGCGCTTGAGATTGTTTACAGAAGTTCATTTTGCTGCTTTTTTCAACTGGCTGAGTGGTGTATATATATATATATATATATATATATATATATATATATATATAATTTTTTAGAACTTCTTGAAATGCCTGCAACACTAGCAGGACAGCTGTCATCTCAAGGACACTGGTGCGTGGATTGGCCTCTTCTGGGAACCATGCACCTTGGACTGTCCAAACTCTCCCAATATGAGAGGTGCTCGTGGTGACTGTAGCTACTGGCCGGGGGAGAATGAAGGGATGACCTTGAGAGACTTCTAAATGAATCCACTAAAGATATTCCTTGCAAACTTTAGAAATCTTGGTTGGGTCACTTAGAGGATGTAGAAGTACAGACCATTGTACTGAAAGAGTCCACTGAAGGACTCGCATACAATACATGGCAAGGGACTAGAGTTATTGTGGCTGCCACTGATCCTAACACTTGGAGGACTAGTCTTGCTATCAGATGAGAAAGGGAGATCACCTTCATGACTTGAGACCTAAGAATGCGAACCCTTGCCAGAGGCAGCGAAGCTATCTGGATGATCGTGTCTAGACAAGCACCTATTAAATCCAGGGTCTGAGTAGAGGGTAAGCTGCAATTTGGTGTAAATAACTGTGATGCCCCAAAATGACATATCTGCAGCAAATAATCCCTTACTCAAAATCAATAGATGAGGGAATGTGGCAATCAGGAGACAGTTGTCTAGATAAGAAAAACACCCAGCATCCCAGCAGTCTCAGGTGAGCCACTACTACCACTATGCATTTGGTTAACAACCTGGGGGCTGCAGTGAGACCAAAGGGCAGTGCTCAGAACTGGTAACAGACTCCCAGCCAGAAGTGAAGGTATCGTCAGGACTGGCTGTTCATTTTGATATGACAGTACACATCTTGAAGATCTGTCGAGCACATCCAGTTGTCCTTTTGTAGAAGAGGTAAAATAGACTGAACCGTGACCACCTGGAACTTCAAGTATTTTACGTACTGGTTGAGTCCACAGAGATCCACAACTGGCCTCAAGTTCCCCTGTTTTCTCTGCACTAAAAATAATTTTGAGTAAGTTCCAGATCCTTGTTAGTCTAGTGGAACTTTCTGGATGACTCTTTTTCTAGCACCTTTTCTATTTCCAAGGCTACAGCCTCTCTCTGATTGGATGGAACATCATAGATCTTTTTTGTTTTTGTGGGGGAATTCGGGAAAATGGTTTGAAATAACCGCTGGAGGTGATTTTTTGCACTCAAGTGTCTTTTGTGATGAAAGTCCTGGCTTCTGGGTACACAGATAAGCACCCCCAATTGCCTCCAGAGTTCAACAATCGGGTAATCCTTCAGGAGTGCAGTTACAGTCTGTCTGAGAAGGCATCTCTGAAGCCCTGGTTCTAAAGGCCACCTCTGCTATGAGAGTGGGCATCTTCCCTTAGTTCTTCCCTGGACAGAGCGGGGAACTCTATCTCCTTTTGATTCCTGGAAAGGCCCTTGGGTCTTGCACACCTACATCTTTCTACTACCTCACCGATTACTGGGGAAGCACCTCTAAGGAGTAGAAAAATGAATCCCAAAAGGCAGAAAGTGTCTTTCCATCTTGTTCACTTATGAACAGTGTTTTTTTAACTTTGGGGCCAAAAAAGCGATCCATCAAAGGGAGCACTGATGAATGAAGACTTAAAGGGTTCCACAAAATCAAACAAGTGCATCCAAGCATACCTCCTGACAGCTACGCCTGAACTGCAGCCCTAGAAATACCCTCAGCAGAGTGAGAGATTAACTTCATGGAAACATTGAAGATGGACTGTGGGATGGCCAGTTGGGAAGAAGCTTTCTTCTGGTCCTCCACAGACATGGACCATGAAAGAGATTAGGAAAGCTCCTTGATCAAATTTCTTTGTAGCCTGGTAAAAATGTGTCAAATACTTCAGTGACCAAAGGACAAAGGTCACGGAGGCATAAATACACTTGCCAAACCTGCCCAATGCCCTCAACTCTCTACTAGAAGGGTGGACAGATGAGCTCAGGTCGGCAAGCTCTCTCTTGGTGGCTGCCACCACCACCACCACCTTAGCATCTACAG
Organism: Protopterus annectens; assembly: GCF_019279795.1. Classification (NCBI taxonomy): domain Eukaryota; kingdom Metazoa; phylum Chordata; order Ceratodontiformes; family Protopteridae; genus Protopterus; species Protopterus annectens. The sequence goes on along the minus strand of NC_056744.1, from coordinate 1,642,817,468 downwards.
GGACTCCTTTGCTCCAGTAGGCCCTATCTTTAGGAGGAGCTAGAAACTTATCAGGTCTCTTAGGGATAGGCTCAGTTGTATAGAGTTCCTTCTATGCTCGGAGCATAAGCTCAATTAAGTCATCAGCTGGAGGGACCACTTGGGAAGGGATACTGGATGACCACCCATCTTTCTGTTTAAAGAGTTCTAGCATCTCTCCAAAGGAGACATCATCAGGTGGAGATTTGGGGGATCCTTCCCCTTCATCAAAGTCAGTGTCTTCAGTGACAGAATCCTGATGGGAATCTAGGTGCATCCTTTTGCATATTCTCTTCAGAGGGACTTCATTAGTGGGATGGTCTGGTGAAGTATCGCAAGAAGTTGGGTAGTCCTGTATGAAGACTTATATGGTGTGGTTGAACTGGCGGAGTAGGCATGATGGGACCAGTGCTCTGAGTCAGTGGAGGGAGAGTAGCATCTGAAGAGGCCAAGGATGTCCTTTCTCTAGGTAAAGAGAAGATTTTCTCCACAACCTCAAAGGCAGTAGGTACAGGAGAAACAGTAACTGATTGCACAGGAGCCAAGGCTATCTGTGTTGACCTCCATAACTCCATGGAATCCTGCCTTGAGGAGGGAGTTGGAGCAGAAGTAGATAATGCTGAAGTGCCATGAAGCAAGGATGGTTCAGACACCCTCGGAGTTAAACCCAACCCCCCCCCCAGAGCCCATGCTTTGCCTTTGAGTGTTCCTGCTCTAAGGAAGTCAGAGCTGGATGACTCAGGGTATCAGCTGAATTTGACAAATGGGGACATCTTCCAAGATCTCGGATCCGATGGCTGAAATCATTGGTCTGATCGGAGGGGAAGACTTAATGTGATGTCAAGATAAGGGCAAGCTTACTGATCCAATGGGAGCCAAAGCTAGAATGACCCCCATCTGAATCTGAGCCCTGAAAAACTTCCTCATCATTTTATCCACCTCTGCCTCAGATACGCTCCTAGAAGACCTAAATAGCAGATAGTGGCCTAGAAGATCTTTTAGGTGTCTCCGTAGGAAGGACGAATGGAGCAGAGGAGATATCTGATCTACAGTGAAATGAGGAAATCAAATGTGAGGAGACTTGAGTCTTAACATAGTAAGATCCCAGGAAGGCGATGGATCAGAGGATTTGGCCCCTTTAGCCGGTGGCTCAGAAGTCGGAGACAAATGGGGAGAATGGACCATGGGTCTGTTTCCTGGGCTCTCTTTCTTTAGGAGCTGAGTCAGGCTTTCTTTTGTTTTACTAGAGGAGGTTTGAGCCCCAGCCATAACAGAAACAGCAGAAGGAAGCAAACCTTTCAGTACAAGCTTATTCTGTCACGTAAAGCACGGGAACTGAACCCCGGACAAATTGAACAGTCTACATCTAAATGGGCAGAATCCAGATAATATACACACTCCTCATGGGCATCCAAGTTAGGGATCTTATGCCCACAGGAGGTACACTTTTTTTAAAACCTGTAGTTTGTCAGCCATAACCAGAAGCTAAACTACTTCTATGATCAAAAAATGATGAAAAGGGAAAATGGAAAGTTTTTTTTTAGCGAAGAAAGAGAAAAAGGGAGACAATGGGTAGAAAGGCAAATAAGTACTATCTAAGAGGAAAGCAAGCTGAGGAAAAACCTCACAAAATGGATATAATGCTCTCTCTTATCCTCCAAATGCTCAAAGGCAAAACTCCGTGTCCGAACAATGTGGTGGCAAACGAGATCTGGGGTGTACCCGGAGAGTGGGGCATTATGGGTAAAGGGAGGAGCTCAAGAGCTGGATCCATGACAGTCTGGTAAACGTGGCAGAGTTGGATCCAGTGTCAGATCAGAAACACATTGGTTGAGTTAATGAATGAAAATGAGAACATGAAATACAGAAATATAAGAAGACAGTTTTTCAAACAGATAGCCCTAATGTGTTACCTCAAATAAGTCACACGTTTTGAGATGAAGTTACTACTCATGTTTTAAATATTTTTTGTCATAGTCTAGATGACTGTTTACAACTTTTATCCTTGGGTTTGAAATTTATACCTATAGTATTGCCAAGACAATATAAAACAAACACTGAACTTTTTAATGTTTATAGAAAGTTGCATTTATTAAGTTTTTGGCAGACTGATACTAACCAAGTTAAGATTATTTGATAGTAATGAAGCAGATACAATGCTTGCAGGAGAAATTAAATAGGCATTTTTTTTTTCTTTTACAGATGATGAGGTGGCCGTATAATGCTTATGTGCCATTTGATTTAGGTTTCAGTCACAGTAAAAGTACTCTTATACCCTCAGGGTGGGAGGATGGCATAATGGTTAATGTGCTTACCTTAAAGAGACAAGGTGCATGGTTTGATTCTCACATGGGGTAACTGGCTAGGCTTCAAATGGCCCAAAAGGGCAGCTAGCCTAGTACTAATCTATGAATCTTTTACTAATGTAGTTTTAAAAAGGCTGGCTTTAGTAGTGAATACACAAATGAATTTGAAATGTAAAGAATTTCATTCACATAAAAAATGTAGTATTTAATTTAAATAAGGATGATTCAAATTTGTGTGCGAAAGAAAAAGCAGATTTAATCATCTGCCCTGCTGATAAAGGCAAGTGTAAGTTACATTTGACTGATGATAAAACTTATTCATGTGTTTCTAAAAATATTTACGAACAGTTTGTGAGTAGTTTTAAGGACGTAATACATAAGGGGATATATGTTTGGGATATTTTTCAGATAGGGACTTTGAGCAATTGGTTCCCCTTCTGCTAGAATGCCTATATTTCACTACATTCCTATGAGTAGCTGATCCTCCAGATCATCCCACTCTTTCTCTACTTGAAAATGTAAGCACAGTAATTCATGATTATTTGTTGCTGTATGCTTATACACTACCTTCTTATATTAAAGATTCTCTGGATTTAAAGTAGTAGTCTGGGAGATGGAATATGGATATGTATTGGATAGTGTTGGAACTACACAACTTATACACTAGCATACAGATGGGCTGCAGGCTATAGAATATTTTGTGGAAGACTGTCCTAAATTTATGAATTTTATGGAACTTGCTGAATTTTGTCTAAGAATAAGGAAGGTAACATGAATTTGAAATTTGTAGGGGGAAGGTAACATGAATTTGAAATTTGTAGGTGATATTTCTGATGATGTAATTTTGCTTAGCAATGCTAAGATGCATGCAAAATTACATTGCAAACCAACAGACATTTTGGATTATGTAAATGCCACTAGTTTTCATTCTGCTAATTTGTTTCCTTACCTTACACTGAAATGCTCAAACAGAGATGACCGTATAGTTGTAGACATGTTTTTTTTTGAGAAAATACAAAATATAGTGGATTTATTTAGTAAAGGCCATTATGGTATACAAACTATTTATAATAAGGTTAAAAAACTCATCCAGGAAGAGATGTTGGGTTGTAATTCTATAAATTCAAAAAGAATCATTGCACATGGAAACAGGAAGCGTAAAAAACAAAGTGTATTTAGTGATTTAATATAACATTTTTATCTGGGTGAAATAGTTAATTTGATTAATGGGAATTGGCCATATACCATGTTCCAGCATCTCTTATAGAGACACATTTATCAGACCTGTTGGTATATAATTACTTCACATACAAGATGGAAATGTATACTTCAGTACCTATAGCCAATAACAGTACTTTTTTATGTCCTGTCTCTTTAATGTGGTTAATCATTTTCCTCATATTAATGGTACAGTTTATATTTCCATTGAAATATTTTCTTAGAATATGAAGCAGGTAGTACATGCTTTAATTAGTCCCTGTGGGTAGTTCTATACTGGTGAAGCAAAAAAGGAAATTTAGTGATAGATTAATAGAACACCTTTGATACACAAGACAAGGTAAATTAATTACAGATATAGTTAAACATTTTTTGAAAGGGATATAATAGAAATTCTGATGTTTTGTTAGCTTCTGTTTTGTCACAGATTAAAGTAAAAGAAAGGGAAGGATATTTAATTAAACACAAATTCTATGTAAGGAGAGTATATGTACTTTAAAATGCAGCAGTTTGGTACCCATAGGGTTAAATAGGGAAGTTAATTTGAGACACTTTATTTTCTTAGTAGTAACTGATTGCTTTTAATTGTTTTATTGAGTGTTGAAGTTGTATAAACAGCAGTATTTGTGGTGAAAACTTCACTTCCTTTGCAGGCTGTTGAGCTGAGACACGATGCAGAGTGGAATAAAGAACTGTGTGCTTTTTAAGTTGTATTTTCTCATTTTTTTTTCATTTGGCTGATGTTAAATATTTCACTTTTTTATTTTGCAAGAGTAGTGTGTTTAAAGGACATTCTAAAGTAGTGTTCAGGAATATTCATAGTACTCCCCACACTTTAATATGTGGCATTATAATACCACCCACACTAATGTTCACAATTGCATTTGTTACTGTTTTTCTCTGCTTTAGTTGATCTGAAGTTACCATTTTTGGATACTCTGATGACACTCTAGGCACTGAACAAGTACTTTGCAATACAGAAGGATGCAGGGTTCACTGTTAATGACTTGTATACTTACAATGAAAATACAGTGCAATGTTGAAAACTTGCTACAAGCCAGTTTTGCTTCACTGAAGTATAAGGATGGTTTACAATGGTGTTTGGTTTTGAAAACGCAATTACTGTAACATTAGCAATTGGTTTTATTTCACCTGAAAAGGGCGGGATCCCGACTGTCATTTCCACTGCCCTTGCCACAGTACTTCCTGATTCAATGCATTTACCATTCTCTCTCCTTTTACCAAAGCAGGCAGCAAATCCTTGCTATTTTTCTCTCAAGAACCAGTTCCTACTCCAGCTGCCTGAAGATTTTACCTTCATGGTGATACTGTGGGCATAAAAAAAACTTTCACACTCTGCATTTAACACACTTACACAGCTGATGTGAAGCTTAAGACATCTACAATTCCATAAACTCAACTCAGCAGCTTATTTACTTGTGTATGCATAACATTAAACATGAGAAAACAATTGTGACACATCCAATATTTGAAGAAGAAATATTGTACTGTGACAGTTTCCAACAAACAGATAAGACCATCTACCAATAAAGTACCATTATGTAGGCAAACTCACCACAAGCATAAAGGCTTGAGTGTGATCACTAGGGATTTTTGGTGCTGGCTGTGTCTAAGTCTAGCTTGACTCTCATCTTTTTGCTATTTCTGTCTAGTGATCCCATGCTAATGGCCACAAACCAAGTCAAACAATTTTTGAAAGGCATTCCTCCACCTGATGCCTCTATTAAGAAAGTAACCCTAGTTTCAGACTTCAATTCATTTTGGATAAAATTAACTTGTATTGTTTTAACCAGCTGAAATAGTACCTCAAAAGTTTCTGACTTGGGGAAACCACTTTCATTACTGTTGTTTCATTGCTAACAGAGTGCCAGGACTCCAGGTTGCTATATGCAATGAGACATTTTTGCGGAGTCATAAAGACCGGGAGATCCTTCACACTAATCCACCATTTATGTCAAACGTTATTATGAAAATAGCCCTGAACCAAGCAATCCAACTCCCGGTTTTATTCTCCAGACCCCATAATAAGGGGAAAAGGATTCTGCAGTCTCTTGATGTGCATAGCCAGTTAAGATACTATTTGTACAGAACAATTAAACAATAAGTATAACAATTATAGAACAATCTGTATAGAAAATTAGACTTTGTCTCATTTCTAGAAAACAAAACAAGCAATGGCTTTGCCAAAGCAAACAATTTAAAATGGCTAGCACACTGCATTAATTTTATTTGATAAGAATTATGGAAGGGGAAATAGGCCACACTCCACAAAGGGTACAGCAGCAACTACTGCTGCCTACTTCAAAGGGGAAGTCTTCAGGACATTTTAGAAGCAGCCACTTGACTCTAGGTTCATATCTTTCCAAAATACTTCAGACTGGATGGGATACACAAGGCAATGGCCAAATATGCAGCTGCTATGAAAGGTATTTTCCAGTCTTTCTCAGAGATGTGAGCTTATCATTCTACTTGTAAAAGCCACCTTTGGGAATTCTCCCTATAGTGATGACTGCAACACTGAGCCAAACAAAAAACATAAGAGTTGTGTAGGTAACAGAATAAGTGTAAATGTTCAAATGTGGCCACTACGCTGTCCCATTTCCATCTCATCTCTTCTCTCCACTGCAGCAGTATTACTAGGGGTCAGACTGGGTACCCATATATACCCTTTCCCCCTTCTTACTTGCATCCTTGACCTTCTCTCCATGTAACAGTATTACTAGGGGTCAGACTGGGTACCCATATACCCTTTCCCCTTCTTACTTGCATCCTTGTCCCCTTCTCTCCATACTCAGATGCCCTAAGGAGGGCTTGAATTCTCCATGTCACAGTCTATATCCTTGGGCAATTCTTTTCTGGTAGCCCATGGCATGGGCATAGATCTGCATGTGTTGGGGTGTATGAAAGAACTACAGAGGACATATGGGGGGCACCGCCTACATACCTAGTATGTGATGATCGAGGTAAGGTGATATCAGCCTGGCCATGTGGGAACAGTGTTCAGTTCTGAAAGTAAGGCTGGGTATTGCACTTGGCCAGCAGCACTGATCCCTGTAAGTTAAGAGTGATAATTTTGACAGTGATCCACACAAAGGACATCTACAAGTCCTGCCCTCTTCCCACCTCAAATAAATAAATTATATATTCACACAGATTAGTTTTCCAAACTGTCAAGCCTATATTTACAAATAAACACTCACAGTTTTGTAAACTCCATACTTTTTATTGTTCTCTTTCTTAGTACAGTCCAACAAACATGAATTAGCTGTTGTAATGTACTACTACATGACTTTCCTCATATTCAAAAACAGTGCTTAAAAAAAACAGACCAAGAGTCTACTGTTCATACAACATATGAAATGTTACCGTCAATGCTTGCTTGGTACAACTCCATACTGAACAATCACAAGGAAAAGAAATTCTCCATGTTGTCATGTAAAAGCACAAGGTTACAATACATGGTACCCTACAAGTCTGTCTGAAACGCAACTCACCGCTATTTGAGAGAGTGAGAAAGGTGGGGTTTAGGTTTCTTACATTGGACAACTACCCAGGTCATTTTTAATACATTTAAAAAAAAGGGAATATAACTTTAAATAGGCTGTGACAGATCAGTCTACACAATTAAGCATTCACCAGCAAATGCTTTACAACTAGGTAAATTTCGGAAATGTTAACACAGGTTAACACATACATCATCAGTGAATAAACTCTGTCACAGTGCAGACTGTTATATACTCTCCACAAGAAAAAGCTACCTTTTTACCTTTAAGTGCATTCCTTAAAAAAATAACATTTCATTTTGACTAAAACATAAAATGAAAAGATGGTAAACCATGACAGAGCAAGCAGTTATGAAGCAGGAGATTTCTACATATTCCAGCTGCTATTGGCAAGGAATCCAACCACGTATATTTAAACTGGCAGTGGCAGCAAACATTCTAGAGAAATGACTTAAACAGCACTGTGGTACAATGCTTAAAGTGATGCTTCAATAACTCTCTGTGAAACAAGATACTTTTCCTCTGCATAAAATACATGCAGCCTTTTAATAACTCCCACATACACAAGGATAATGCATGTGTGACAGTTAAGGAAATAATACTCCCGTTTGCTTACAACATGTCTAAAAGCAAGATTTCTAACAGAGTAGCTACTGAATGTATGATGGAAATTTCATGGCAGAATGTGGAGCTCTTTGGAATGAATATGTAAAACAGGAAAAGGTGGTCTTATATGCGAAAGCTTTCCTCCTTTCCATCAATATGTCGCAGCCGAAGATAGACGTCTGTGCCAATACCCTGCATAGACTGGATGGAGAGGGAGCCACCGAGGTACTCTGCATAAGCACGTGAGGTAGGTAATCCGAACCCAAAGCTTAAAAAAATACAGATAAAATAAGCACACCTGAAGTAATATACATTACAGGAAACAATACTTCAAATGTCATAAAAAATATAGAGAAGTAAAACAAAAGTACCACACTGCATAATACTTTCTTCAAAGAACAGTCTGCTAATGTTAACAATGTAATACAAATTAAAATCAATTGGCCTTCCCTAACATCATGCAGCCACAGAGAAACCTCTCCCTTTGAGTTTACAAGTGCTAAACTGACCCCATCTTACACCCCAGATGACGTGCGTGTGTCCTGATCTCTAATGTAGCATACTAGTTTACACTCCCTTGCTTCCCCAAGAGAATGCTAGTATTCTAAAGGGGTCTATATTAAATTAGCAAACGCTTAGAAAAGCGAACATTAATTCATCAACCCCTTTTAAGCGAAAGCTTAAAATCTCGAACACCCGGAACAGAGATTTTTTTTTCACAGGGGGAAAAAATCGCTGGTCCACAAAAAAAAAAAAAAACTTAAAACATTATATAATGTGGGGGGCTGTGCCCCACCCCACCCTTAGTTAAATATACCAATTCCGAGATCGCACCACAATGGATAAAATGGCGAACTCCCGAACCGGAATAGCTATTTTTTTCCCTGTGAAAAAAATCACTGTTCGAGATTGTAAGCTTTCACTTAATAGGGGTCGATTAATTAGCGTTCGAGAGTTTGCTAATTCAATTTAGATCCTTCTAAAGACTGCAGCAATCTCTTGAGATAAATGAGCCCACCACCCAGCTCTCATGTCTTGTCTGTTAAGCCATACATCACAGTAAGGCCCAGTTCCACAAAACATCTGTGTACTGCTTTCTGCAGACATCTGGTAATAGCAAAAAATCTGGTTTACACTACAGACAGGCACAGAAAGCAGAAGACAGTAAATCCCTAGTACAGTGATCTACCTACTGACTGCAGGAGTCATTATAACCCTCCTAAAACACACAGTCATCCTACCAGGAACAATCCTGTGACTACCAATGATTACAGACAGGGCTAAAAAAATAACACTGTCTGGCCATACTACAAGGGGTGTTTTTCTGTATGAATGAAATCAATGGGACAGCTCCTAAATCAGAGCCCACTACTGTAATGAAAGTACAGTTGTGCAAGTTGAACTTAACATATCAGTACATGTTCAAATGATCACTGCCTTAGCTATATGGGTTATATCTTGGGAAGGATACAATAGCCAGCCAGCTTCCAAAGCTTCAGGGCATCTTTCACACATCCAAACTGCCAAGCAGCTAGAGCTGAGCTGACTAAAAGACAAGTTTTAGTGTAAAGACCTTCACAGCTTTCCTGCCAACAGAAAGAGGACGGCCGACCCCTGAAAGGGCAATGCTAGGAACAAAAAATAAATAAATATCTACATCCTGGCATAAAAAACAAATAAAACAACAGGAGTGGAGGGAGAGGCTAATGAAAGCGGTGGTCATTCGAACATCTACTCTTATGGTTTTACACAACTGTGCTGTGTTCAACATATTTATCACTGCTGCAGTAGCCTTAGCTATATGGGTAGATTACCATAGCTAATTACATTTGGGAGGTGGAAGGAAAAGAGTCCAGGAGCCACTAGAGAATGGTCCTAGCAAAGCCTGCTCTGGACCTAGAGAAGGAATCAAGCTTACAGTGCTTTGGTACAAGAATGAAGAGAGGGCCAAGCAGCAGCTTTTAGAATACTTCTAGAATTCAACTCTTTCCAAAAAGCCACTGATGAAACACACTGCCTGGAATAGACTTGTTACAGCAAGTATAACAAAAGGTGGCTTAGATAACCATTTAGAAATGGTTTATTTTGACACAGGTTCCTCCTTATTACCTTCACAAGAAATGAACAATTGATCCGAAGATCAGAAAAATTTACTTCTGTCAAGACAGTTGTCTGTGGACATCCATGGTATGGAGTGTTCCTTCTTCCTCATTTTTAGGTCCAAGAACGAAAACAGGGAGATGGATAGTTTGGCTTAAAGGAAACTTGGATACCACTTTAGGCGTAAAAGGAGAATTAGTTCTCAAAAAAAAACTGTCCCTATGAAAAATGAGATAGGGTTAACTCACCATAAGAGCTTGAAACTTGGACACCCTTATTGCAGAGGTCAGAGCTGCTTCTTCTTCTTCCGGCTTTTCTCAGTTAGGGGTCGCCACAGCGGAACTCCAGTCTGCTAATGATTGCCAGCAGATTTTTACAGTGCCGAGGTGCCAGCCCGACGCCCAACCTTCAACGAAGGCACGACCATTCCCGCATGTCTTTCGAACTCCACTGGACCACGGGGAGGACATGCAGACTCCACAAAGAAGGCAGTCCAGCCGAGAATCGAACGGGAGATCCTCTTGCTGTGAGGCGACAACGCTACCGCTGCACCACCATGGCTATATTGTGGAGGTCAGAGCAAGCAGTAAAATTGTTTTCCATGCTAAGTACATCAAGTCAGCCAAACAAGCTGGTTCAAATGGAGCAAGTGTTAGCTTCTGTAACACAAAATGAAGATCCCAAGGAGAGGACAATGGTTTTCTCGGAGGCCTCTTATACAAAACCCCTTTCAAGAACATTTTGTCATGATAATGCATTGCACATACTCAGTAAACAAGTACCTAAAGGAATTAAGACCCTATCATTCATGCAGTCAGCTGAATGTGACTGATGTCAAGGGGTATCAAACACACCTGTTGCTTTATGAGTAGATCCAGTCTGTGGGTAAGCTTATGGTAATTTACCCTGGCCATTTCCAAATGTAAGGAAAACCATGGCTGCCTGGGCCAGAAGAGAGTCAACACAATGATCTTGAGGGATTCCTTCTGAATCTTCAGAAGTAGCCTGGATATTAGAGGAAAGGGTGGAAAAGCTTACAGGAACATTCCTGTCCAAAGAAAGGAAAAGTCATCTGTCTTCCAGGCCTTCATGCATGGAGTCCTGAAATAGAATCTTGCCAGTTGATTGTTCTGAGAGGAATCTACTTGAGGGATTCCCCACAGAAGGATCGAATTTTGGAAGACACCACCTAATCTAGCTTCTATTTGTGAGGGTCTGCCCTAGTCTTGCTCAACTCGTCTGTCACGCAATTTTGCTTGGACATAATATAGGGTGCCCGGAAAGTGAGATTGTGTTGTGAAGCTATACCTCAAGCTAACATGGCTAGTCAAAAGGGGATATGAACTGACTCCGCCCTTGCTTGCTTATATAACAGATGGCTTCGGTATTGTCTGTAACCACTTGAAGAGGTCCCTGGGACCAAAAATGATTCAAAGTAGAGTGCCTTGTTCAGGACAAACAGTTCCTTGATATTTATGTCCATGTGCCTGTTCTTGGTGTCCCAAACCCCCTGCACTTTTATCCCTCCTGAAACTCTTCCCCAGACAAAGTCCAAAGCATCTGCGGTGACTGCTTTAGAGCAGGGAGGGAGAAAGGGAGACCAGGATTTAAAGATATCTGTTGTCTCTACCAAAAGATTACTCTTTTGACAAATCCCAGCACTGGGATTTGAAAAGATAAAGGGGATTGATGCTGGGACCAAAGACATTTCAGATATCAGTGTATCTTTCTCACATGGAGTCAAGCCAAGGGTATCATGAGAATCATAGAAGCCTTGACACCCCTAATCTTGAGCTATTCTCTCAAAGAGACAGATGTATACATGGAAAACATTAGAAATACATATAAATAAAGATCTATTTTTTCCTGTGGAAGAAACGTTCTTTGAACTGAGTGTCTAGTTGACATGCCAGGAACACAATCCTGTGTGAGGGGAATCTAGAAAGACTTTGAATGGTCTATTGGAATCCCAGTTTGTGTAAGAGATGCCTCAAACAGAGAGATTCAATGTTCTTTCCACAGTAAAGATTTTGTTGTGCATTCAAGGGAGAATTTAAAATCTCATTTTTATTATCATTTGGGAGGTTCTGAGAATGCAGCCAAGCAAACCGCCTTAAAACAGTGCCAGTGGCAAAAAAAATAGAAGTATCAAAAGTGCCATACACATGCTGCAAACAGTGAAGAAAATGAAAGTTGTATACTTACTATAATGACACATCCATGTTGTCTTTGCCTGGTTCAACCTGTGGGGTATGGAATCTGACTCAGATCAGAGGCCGACCATTTCTTCAAGATTTCAGCTTGCCAGGGTCTGCCTCCCCTACCCACACTCCCCAAGAATACCTCAGATTGAATTTGCCCCTCTCTAACTTATGTATGGCACCAACCTAATCGAAGAAGAACTAAAGACCCCAGTAAAAAGGGACAAATAACCTCCTTCCATATGATCACCCTGTGATGAAGGACTTATCATACAGGCAAGAGCAGGAAGGATAGAAGCAAAGTTCTATCATTATGGTAAATGCATTACTTTTGTATCCAATGTTGTGTTTTCTATCTGGCTTCAACCTTCGGGACAGAGTTCCCATCCACTTAACACCCCCGGGAGGCTCTAAGAAAGGATATTGTACAATACTGTAAAACTAAATGAAACCCTGGACCTAGACAATGTCCAGCTTGTAGTGAGACCTACATACATCAGCTAAAGATGCTCTGGAAAAAAAGCCATGTAAGTAGTCACAGCTCAGGTGGCACGACCTTTTGGTTGTCAATGCAAGGTCTTACCTTTCAAAGTATATGCAAAGGAAATGCAGTCTGATAGCCACATGGATTGGGTAGCATAACTTTAAAAACAGGTTTACCCAATATAGACTTTAAAAAGGAAACAAAAAACTGGTCAGACTTCCAGAAAGACTTAACCCTGTTCAAACAGAATTTCAATTGTCTATGAACATCCAGAAAATGTAACAAGCATTCACCCTTGTTGGAAAAACACTGGAAGGTGAATAGACAGTTTCAGGTTATTTTCAGTGGCCATCTTGAAGAAAGGAATGGTCTCTGTGAGAAGAGACACCCTACTGGAAAGCCAGATATGGGAGATTAGCAGAAATTCGAACATACACACCTGGCAGAAATAATAGCTACCAAGAACAATGTCTTCCAAGATAAAGACATCAAATCTGAGGTAAAAGAAGTCTGAAAAGAAGGGCTTGCAATGACCTACAACATAAAGGGTAAATCTGAAGGAGGTACAGGGTCCCAAACGGGATGGTGCAATAGAAAAGTGCCTTTGAGAAAGGCTTTGGAGATTTTCAAGGCAGCCAAAGATACATTATCGCTGCCAACAAGAAAATTAGATATGGCTGCCAACTGCACCTTAATCGTGGAATAATTGGAACCTGTGTTGAACAAATCTGCAAAAAACTTTAGAAATACCTCCAAGGGAGCTGCAAAAGGTTCCAAACCCTGAGAATCAGTCCAAATAGCAAAACATTTCCACTTACTAGCATATACACTCCTAGCAGACATCTTCTGGAAAGAGGATAAGATTTATACAATGGTATCTGAAAGATTGGGATTTCTGGCTATCAAGGGAACTGGAGAAAGCAGGTGGCTAAACTGAGGGTCTGAACACTGGGTGGGTCCAGGCCTACTGGATGGGAAATGAGATCCGATACCCAGGTTGAGTATCTCAGATGAAGCTACAGGAAGGGGAACCATACCTGCCGAGGCCAAAAGGGAGTGATAAGGATCACAGTCGCTCTGTAGCAGACTTCCTTCTGAAGGAACTAGTGGATATGTATACATGAGACTTGGAGGGCAAGCATACAGGACAGCATTTCTGGTTGACTGTCCCTGAGGAGGGGACTAAGGTATAATAGCTGCTGTACTTGGTACTGGAGGAGGAGGCAAACAGGTCACAACATGGAGTGCCTTAGTGCTGAAAAATCCAAGTGGTTACACTTGAATTCAGAGACCACTTGTGAGGAAGAAGAATGTTCCTGCTTAAGTTCCTGCTTAGGTTGTATGCCAGAATGTTGGATTTGCCTGGGGTGTGTGTTGCAGTCAGAAACCGCTGGAAGGAAACCGCCTACAACCAAATCCTCATGGCCTCTAGACATAGGGGGTAAGTTTGGATTCCCCATTTTTTTCAGATACCAGACACATTATCCATCTGGATCAAAATCACACCGTTGGGAAGAGCCTCCAGGAAAGCCTGCAATGCAAGGAGGATGGCCAGATACCAAAGACACTGATGTCAAGGTGGGCCTCTGAGAAAGACCAGGTCCCTTAAACTGTCCTCTCTTCAAAAATCTCCTCCACCCAAGAAGGGGTGTGTCCACAGTGACTGTGGCCCGTGGTGGACAAAGAACAAATAATCTTGCATTGGTCACAGATGTAGACTCCAGCCACCACTGAACCTGATCACAACAAACATTCGCCAGCCTTATGGGAAAATCCACTGGATGCATCAAATAAGACCACTGCACAGCTCTCATATAGCACCTCACTAGACGGACCAGACCTATGGAGGCTGCCATATGACCCAAAAGTTTTAGAAGAGCATGTCCTGTCAGTTATTTGTAAGCAAACAAAACACAAAAGGCTGACTACAGTGGAAGTTGGGATATGGTATCCACGCGGCAGCCTATAAATTCTAGTGTATGGGCAGGATGTAGATTTGATTTTTGATGATTAATGGTGATCCCCAAGGAACAACATAGCTGGAGTAAGGTATCCCTAGCTGTGATTATGGATGCTCCCATGGGAGCCATGAGAAGCCAACTGTCCAGGTAATGGAAGACCTGAAACCCCTGCAGCCAGAGCAAGGGGGCACTGATGAGACAGAATGGTAGTGCTCTGAAATAGTAATGACTGGCTCTTGGCCAGAAGTGCAGGACCCTCCTGGAATGTCTGTCTATCTATATATGATGGTAGGAGTCCTTGAGGTCTATCAAGCACATCCAGTTGTCCTTCCTCAGCAGAGGTAGAAAGGACTGCACCATGACCATCAGAAATTTGGCCTGTTTTGCAAAGGGATTTAGTTTGTTCTAATCCAAAACTGGCCTGAAGTCTGAAGTCCTTGTTTTTCTTCGGTACTAAAACGAACGTTGAGTAAATCCCAGGTGCTCTTTGGTCTGGTTGGAATCGATTTGTCAGCAGCTTCAGAATTTCTACGGCTGCCTGCTGTCTCTCGACAGGGTGGAACATCTAGGAGACGTCTGGGATTGAAATGTGGAATTTCTAAAAATGGAATAGAATAGCCTCTTGAAATGACTCAACACCCATGCGTCCAAGGTGATAACCTCCCAAACTTCTGGGTGTACAGCCAAGTGACCACCCCCGACTGCCTCCAGGGCAGGATAGTCAAGCACTCCTTCAGGACTGCTGAAAGGGCCTCACAGAGAATGGTCCATGGAGGCCCTGGTTCTACGGTCCACCCCTGTCATAATGGTGTAAGAACTGTGGTTATACCTCCCCCTCACACTGTGGGAAGAACTTTCAGAAGGAGAGTCTTGGAAAGACTGCTACATCTTCCTAAAGAAGAGACATTTTACCCCTTTTGATTCCGTGAAAAGGTCTGCTGGGGGTAGCAAACTCTACTGTAACTGTAGATAGTGTCTTTCCATCTTCCTTACTCCTAATCAAAGTGTCTTTAAACTTAGGCCCAAACAGTAAGGAACCAAAGACAGCATTGATAAAGGATGCCTTGAAGCAGTCCGTAAAGTTGCACCTCATCATCCAAGCCTGATAACGCATGGCAGTGCTGCTGCCATTAATTCGGGCCATTCCATCAGCCACACTGGAAATGAGCCTCATAGAAATATTGATCTGAAGTAGGCACTTCATTTGTCAGCAACCTTTGGGATACAGATCCGATCTCCGATCCGAGCCGGCAACTTCTACCACAGCATAGATCCGAGCTCCTAGCTCCTCCCTTTACCCATAATCCCCTGCCAACCCTGACTGACCTCAGATCTAGTTTGCCGCGCTTCAAGCTACAAGCTAGGTTCCTGAGCTCCTGGTTGATCGAAACTTTGTGAGAAAAAAATTGCTATTTTCTTCCTTTTTTCTTTTGCTGTGAGTGAGAGTGAGTGGTTAGGTACCCTATCTAACTAAATTTTATTTTTTTTTGTGATCCTTTTTCTCCTCCCTTCCTCGCTCGTTGCAGTGTGTGTGTGTGTGTGTGTGTGTGTGTGTGTGTGTGTGGTGTATAGGGGTCTAGTGAGTGTGTTTTCTCTTTATTTAAAATTTCAGAGGCCCCTAAAGCCATTTTTTCTAAGTGCACCAAGTGTGGCCATAAGCTTTCACCGGCGGATGGCCACACTCGGTGCGTTAGGTGCCTTGGGGTTGAACACCTCTCCTCTGGATGCACGATTTGCACGGCGTTCAACCCCAGGGCACTTAAGGACCGGAGGTCGAAGCTGATTCTGGCGGACCTTTTGCCCCCAGATCAGGCTCCGGCCTCCGGTACTTCTGTGGCCGCTATCCAGCCCTCGGTGGCGGTCACTCCTGCCCCCCTCCCTCCGGTCAGGACTCAACCTCCCGCTTCAGCTCCAGAGGAGAGGGAGGCCAAGAAAGACAAGCGGAGAGAGAAGCACCAATAGCGGCGGGCCAAGGACTCCTCCTCGGCCCCGCCCGCCAAACGGGCTTCTCCCTCCTGGGCTTCTGGATCACCTCCTCCTTGGATCCGATCCCCTTGCTTCTCACCGGGACCCGAGGAGGGGGTGACCCGGTCCTCGTCGAGGTCATCGATGTGGTACTCCAGGCCTGCCTTGGTGGCCTCTTCGAGGTCCACTTATAGCATGTCGGATGCAGACATGGACCGGATGATGAAGAGATTCATCCAGGTCCAGCTGCAGATGGGAGTGCTCTTGCCTCCCCCCCTCCGGGGGGAGAGCTTGAACCCATTCTTTGCTCCAAATCGCTCCTTCTCCGACCCGTTTTCCGGGTTCGGAGCCGAGCCGCGTTGGATCCGGGGGTGGGTCGGAGCCGAGAGTGCTGGGCACTTTGGCTCCAACTGTTCCCTCGAGTTTGTCGGATCCGACCTCTCGGAGCCATGGGCCGAGCTTCGGATCCGAGGGATTCGGTGTGCATTCGGCTCCGTCCCTGTCGGAGCACACAGGTCCCTCGGATCCGATGGTCTCGGCCCCGGGTCCGGTCCCCGCTTTGGATCCGGGTGGGAGTCGACTCTCGGATCCTATCGAGGGTGGCTCCCCCTCGGCTTTCGCTGCGGTGGAGAGGGCACTGTTGAGTGCATCCGGACCTCCGGTCCTGGCTTCGGCTCCCCCCTGCACTCCCTCTCAGCTGGTCCCGGCTCCCATCACCCGGCCTTTGGGGCAGCCTGCTTCAGCGCCTCGGGGTGTTCCTTCGAAACTTGACATTGCTGGTGAGACTTCCTCGGACAGCCTCCCTGAGGAGGTTCCTCACAAGTCTAAGTGTAAGAGGAGGCACGTGGGCTCCCCCGAGTCCCTTACAGAAAATACGGACTTAGATGAAGGGAAACGCTCCCCAAGATCACCCTCCGAGGATGTCTCCTTTGGAGACATCATGGAAATGCTTAGGATCAGGGGGGGGTTGGTCTGCCCCCAAGTCTTCCTCCGATGAGTCCGTATTCCTAGAGGCGTTCGAAGCAGGGCCATCTACCTCTTGGGTGTCCCCCCCCGACCCCCTGGTGGACATTATTGCCACCAGGGCTTGGAGGGAGCCGGACACTGTAGAGCCAGTCCCCAAGCGTCCGGACAGGATCTTGAGTGCCCCTGCAGAGAGAACCCATTGGAGCAGAGGTCCCCCTGCGGATGCCATGTTGGTGGCGGCGGCCACCAAGAGAGAGTTGGCTCAGGAGAGCCCCACGGTCCACCCACCGAGCAAGGAGTCTCGTGCAATGGACCGCCTTGGAAAGCAGGCCTTCAGTTCGGCAACCTTCTCGATGAGGGTGCTGAACTATATGGCACATGTCATCCGGATGCAGCGGGATCTAATAAAAGAATACGCTGCCTCCCCCCGGAGTCCATGTCGGAAGGGGACAAACAACTGTACTCCTCCCGAATGTCCACTCTATGGTCCATTTCTAACACCTCTATGCGGCTTTTGTCTCACGCCACTGAGGGAGCCGCTAGAGCTGGCGGAGTCAGCCTGGTCATGAGGCGACAAGCCTGGCTCCGACACTGTGACTTCTCGGAACCCTTTAAGGCGTCATTCGTGAATGCCCCCTTTGATGGTTCTGCTCTGTTTGGCAAAACTGTTCGCGACACTTTAGTCCAGAGCGAGGAAGACGTCTGCCGTTGGAGTCCGCTTCTCTGCTCCCAAGAGGTCCTTTTCCAAGAACCAAAAGGGTCAGAAGAAGATGTGGTTCTGGAAATCGCATCAATCCCAGTCTGCTCCGGATAACCAGTCCTCTCGTGGCAGAGGACAGGGAGGACACCGCCCTAGAAGCAGAGGGGGTCCCAGGAATTTTGGGTCCAGAGAACCCTTCTCTGAGAGGCCCACGCAGAACTCCTGAGGGGTTGCCCGGCTGCTCCACTCTGGAGGCAGTCGGGGGGCGTTTTTCGAGGCACCTAGCAATGTGTGAGTCCATAACAACAGATCGCTGGGTGCTTCGCATCATATCCAGAGGTTACCAAATTCTTTTTATTGTAACCCCCAAAATCAGAAGCCTCCCCGACGTACCACCCAGTCAGAGGGAGGCGGCTGCTACAGAAATTCAGCAGCTTTTACAAAAAAGAGCCATTCAACCCGTCCCCCCAGATCAGCTCGGATCAGGGTTTTACTCCAGGTTCTTTCTGGTGCCAAAAAAGACGGGGGACTTGAGGCCCATCCTCGACCTCTCTCTCTCTTGAACCTGGCAGTACCCAAAGAAAAGTTACGGGTGGTCACGCTGCAATCTATTCTCCCCCTGTTAAGGGAGAACGATTGGATGTGCTCGATAGACCTCAAGGATGCGTACTATCACATTCTAGTGGACAGACGCTCCAGGAGGTTTCTCCGCTTCCGGCTGGGAGCCAGTCACTTTCAGTTCAGGGCCCTCCCCTTCGGTCTCACCTCAGCCCCCAGGGTGTTCACCAAAGTCTTAGCGGCAATAGCGGCCCACCTGAGACTCCACGGAATTCAGGTCTTTCCGTACCTGGACGACTGGCTCATTACCGCCCCTACAAGGCATCTGCTCTGTTCATGCAGGGATTACTTCCTCAATCTTGCTCCACATCTAGGATTGACAGTCAACATGGCCAAGTCCTTTCTGGCTCCTACACAGGTAATAGATTTCATAGGGGCGAGACTGGATTCCAAACTAATGCTTGCTTTTCTGACTCCAGATCGGCTTCAGAACCTGAGGTTGCATGTACAGGCCATCCTCCAACTTCAAGCTCCACCGGCGGAATTGGTCATGAGGGCTCTAGGGTCCATGGCGGCAGCAATTTCTCTGCTGCCCTTGGCCCGTCTGAATATGAGGGTCCTGCAGTGGACCCTTCAGGTGCAATGGTCCCTGTCTCGCAACCCTCTGTACCATCCCATTCCCCCTAAACAGGACTTGCAGAAGGTCGCTCGGGTGGTGGCTCCAGTCCCCGAGCCTCCACACGGGACGTCCATTCTCGATGCCTCCTCCCATCGCCACAGTGACCACGGCCGCTTCTCGCCTGGGGTGGGGGGGGGCATTATTCAGGCAGAACGGTCCAAGGCACGTGGAACGACATAGAGACCTCCTTGCATATCAATGTCCTAGAGATGAGGGCGGTGCTTTTGACGTTGCAGGCACTTCACGACCTTCTTCCGATTGGGACGATTGTGGTACATATGGACAACATGTCAGTGGTCTGGTACATCAACAAACAGGGGGGAAAGTACAGTTGTGTACACCTACCATAAATGTAGATGTTCGAGTGTCTTCACTGTTGCAGTCATGACTGTAGGGTTCTCCCCTGCCGGCAGGCAGCCCTCGGTCGGCCAGAATTCCAAAGTCTGGGTCCGGCGTCGGTTGTTCAACTCTGCTCCCTGACGTCAGAGCGCCAGGAGTATAAAGCTGACAACCGATGCCATCTTCTCCAGTTTTTCTTACCCCAGATGTCAGGAGTCCCAAAATGAAAATGGTCCCAAAACCTTTGCAAATACAGCTCAGAAGAATGGTGAAAAAAGGAACCACACAAAAGTAAAAATAAGAGGGGACAGGAGGGAGGGAAACCCAGACTGCAACAGTGAAGACACTCGAACATCTACATTTATGGTAGGTGTACACAACTGTACTATGTTCATCGTGTTTCACTGTTGCAGTCATGACTGTAAGGTAGAATCCCAAAGCTGAAAGAAAGGGAGGTGGTCATAAAGAAGAAGGGGCGGCTAAAAGGCCCTGCAAGTCTGCAGAGACAAAGCCTGCCCTAGACTTAGAGTAGAGAGGCAAATTGTAGTGCTTAGAGAAAGTATGCACTGAACTCCCAAGTTGCAGCTTCCAATATGTCCTTGGTAGGAACTCCCCTGAGGAAGGCTGCAGAAGTGGCAGCAGCTCTGGTGGAATGAGTCCGTATGGTCCCTGGAATTTGCTTTCCATGGTGTGAATAACAAAATCTGATTCCATGTGCAATCCATTTAGAAATGGTTTGTTTAGAAATGGCTTTACCTTGGGAACTTGAAGCATAAGAAACAAACAATTGTTCAGATTTTCTGATGTCCTTGGTTCTGTTCAGGTAAAAACGTAGTTGTCGATGTACATCCAAGGAATGTAAGATCCTTTCCCCTTTATTTTTTAGGAGTGGGGAAAAAGGTTGGCAAGTGGATAGTTTGATTTAAAGCCACTTTAGGCATAAAGGTCGGATTAGTCCTCAAAGATACCCTGTCTTGATGAAAAGTAATATAAGGTTCCACTGCCATAAGAGCTTGTAACTCAAACTCTCCTGACAGAGGTTAATGCCAACAGGATAGCTGTCTTCCAAGATAAAAACTTGATGTCAGCAGAAGCGGCAGGCTCAAAAGGAGGCAAGGTTAGTTTTTCCAAAACATAATTGAGATCCCAAGCAGGAATAGGAGGAGATCTAGGAGGTCTTAAGTTCTCAGCTCCTCCGAGGAACTGTCTCATGAGCTGGTGGGAAAAGAGGGGAGGCTCTGTATTATAATGAGCAGAAATAGCTGAAGCATGGATCTTAATGGAAGAGAAAGAGAGACCCTTATGTAAGAGATCCGTCAAGTAAAGCTGAATTAAAGTAATGTTAGGAAGAAGAGGATCAAAATCCTGAGCCTGCATCCAGGAACAAAATCTTTTCCATTTTCCCGCATAAGATTTCCTAGTGCTAGGACATCTAGCTTCCAAAATGACATCCATAACCTGCTTGGGTAGGAATGAAGAAATCAAAGGCCCTGGATTAACCAGACCGCCAGGCTGAGAGTTCTGACATTAGAGTGTAGAACCTGACCCTGATGTTGGGACAGAAGGTTCGGAGACTGAGGTAAAATCCAAGGGGGCTCCAGGCATAGGTTTATTAGAGTTGGATACCAAAACTGCGGAGGCCAATTTGGAGCCAACAAGATTATCATCTTGGGTTTGTCCTGTTTTATCTTCAATAAAACTCATGGAAGAAGAGGTAGAGGCGGAAAGGCATATCCCGAGAGGTTCCTCCAACTGAATGACAGAGCATCCACTTTCCAAGCCTCTCTGTGGAATGTCCTGGTGCAAAAAATCTGCAGCTGATGATTTAGATGGGATGCAAAGAGATCTATGTGAGGACATCCCCATACTGCTGTTATCATCCTGAATATTTTGGTGTCCAGCATCCACTCGTGTGGATCCGAAAGGTTTCTGCTCAAACTGTCTGCCAGTAAGTTTTGTTTTCCTGGTAGAAACTGAGCTTGAAGATCCAGATTGCAAGTTAGAGCTGTGTTCCATAAATCCATGGCTAATCTGCAAAGGGGGTAGGAATGAGATCCCCCTTGCTTGTTTATGTACCACATAACTGTGGTGTTGTCTGTCCGTATTAGTAGTTGTCCTGGCTGTATGAGATTCCTGAAGGCCAATAGAGCTTTCTGAACGGCTAACATCTTCTTTAAGTTGATATGCAGGTGCTTCTGATCCTTTGTCCAAAGGCCCTGCAGACAATTGCCCTGAAAATGGGCTCCCCAAGCATAATCCGAGGCGTCCGTGGTTAGAATCTGAGAGGCAGGAGGTAGACGGATGGGCTTCCCTTTGTTTAGAGCACATGCCCTGGACCACCAAAGAAATTCCTTTTGAAGGCAAGGAAGGACAGGAATCAGTATGTCCAAACTGTGGTAATGCTGAGACCATACACTTTTTAGGTACCACTATTTTCCTCATGTGTAGTCTTGCATATGGTACGAGAAGGATGCAGGAGGCCATGTAACCCAAAGCCTGCAGGAATTTCCTTGCAGATAGATGGGTCAGAGTTGCCAAGGCCTTGAAAGTTGATGCCAGCTGTAATTGTTTTTCAGATGTCAGAAAAGCCATCTGGGTTGTAGTGTTTAGAAGAGCATCCAGAAAAGTTATCTCTTGTGATGGTGTCAAATTTGACTTTTTTACATTTACAGAGAATCCCAGGAATTTGAGGAGGCTTTGTACAAAATGTAGATGCTGGAGTAAGACATCCTTGCTGTCTGCCTGAATTAGACAATCGTCCAGATAAGGGTATATTTGAATTCCCTTGAGTCTGCAGTAAGCTACTACTGGAGCCAGGCATTTGGTGAAGACCCTGGGCGCAGTAGATAATCCAAAGGGCAGCACAGAGAATTGAAAGTGCCTCGATCCGGCCTTGAACCTGAGGTATTTTCTGCGATCCTGCCTGATGGGAATGTGTAAATATGCCTCCTTTAAATCCAAAGTCACCATCCATGCGTCTTTGGACAGCATTGGAAGTAACTGCTGTAGAGTAAGCATCTTGAATTTTGGAATCTCTAGAAAGGTGTTCAAGACCGACAGATCCAGAATGGGTCTCCATGAATTTTGCTTTCTTGGGACTAGAAAGAGCCTTGAGTAAAACCCTTTTCCCAACTCTGAAAGAGGTACCAGTTCTATGGCATTCATAGCCAAAAGAGCTTCCACCTGGTTTAAGGCCTCCGTCCATTGATGTTTTGGAAGGTCTGGCCATCCGTTTGACCTTGGCAAAGTATGAAAATGGAATTTGTAACCTCTTAAAATCACATCCAAAACCCATTTGTCCTGGGTTATTTGAGTCCAATTTTGGTAAAAAAGAGAGAGTTTTCCTCCGAGAGGGGCTTCCAGGCAAGACGTTCCTGCAGCCCAACCTAGGGAGTCATTGAGTTTGTTTCCTTTGAGACTGCGGTCTGTCCTCTCCTCCCCTAGGGGTAGAAGCAGTCCACTGCCTTGGTCTATAAGCAGCCTGTGTTTGAGGCCTCCCTCTGGAGCGTCTATATCTACCCCTTTGAGGCCTGTCTGAAGAGGGAAAGGACCCGTTTTTTGATGGCCAATTCCTGCTAAATCTAGGAGGCTGTACTTGTAAGAAATCTTTAACTGTTTGCATGGATTTCGCCTTATCCTCCATCTTTTTAATCACGTCTTCAGCTTTAGATCCAAACAAAACATATGCTGAACAGGAGCATCCAATAATTTAGCCTTTACTTATTCAGGTAAATTCTATTCCTTTAGCCATGCATGCCTTCTAATGACTGTGCCAGAGGCCGCAGCCCTACAAGAAGCCTCCAAGGCATCAAATCCACAGTGTAAAACATGCTTCCCAACTTGTTCAGTGGCATGCAATAAGTCATGTAATTCCTTATCCTCTGCACAGGCAGAAATGGAAGTAAATTTTTGTTTTAAGACAGATAAGAGAAATTGCTGATATTTAAGCATATGAAACTGACAGTTTAAAGCCCTAATGGACAAAGTAGCAGAAGTGTACACCTTTTTGCCCCATCTTTCCAAGGCTAGAGAATCCTTTTCAGTAGGAATAGGATTTTTGGCAGTAGCGGCCTTAACACCCTTAGGACCCTGTGAAATGGTTTCAGGGTCAGCAGTAGGATTCTTGTATAAAAACTGATGGGAATCAGGAACCCTGTAGTACCTATCAGGCTTAACAGGAGCAGGAGGAAAGGAATCAGGGGTTAAATTAGCCTCCGAAAAGGCATCATCCACAATATCCAAAACAGGAGGAATAGCCAGGGGTCTATGTTGGGGTAGAAGAAGAAAATCCCTCTGTCTTTTCTTGGATTCTGAATACTCCTGTCCCTCCCAGTGAAAATGTTCCCTCATTTCATGCAGAGTTTCCCCAAAAGAAAAATCCTCAGGAGGAGAAGCTGAAGGAATGGATTCTTCCGCATCAGAATCCTCATAAGGAGGGAAAGAATATTCCTGATCAGAAGAAGAAACTGAGGAGACAGAAGCCTGATCAGAGGAATCATAACAAACATCCTGCCTTGGCCTTTTGTCTGGAGGGGGATGAGAACCCCTAATCATTGTGAGTAAATCCTCCGCCATCTTGAGTAACTGTTTCTGTGACTTGGGAGCCGGTTCAGAAGAGGCCTGTACTGAAGTCTTTGATTTAGAAGGAGTCTTTGCCTTTGTCTTTGGCTTTGCCTTTACTTGAAGCTGAGTAGGCCTGAAAACCCCTTCGGAAGCCGGTACCTGCACAGCGGCTCTGGACCCATCCGAAGGAGCATTGTCCGAAGGTCCTGCAACAGAGATATTTAAAGGCCTGGTTGGCTCCTCATGAGAGTCCGTTTCGGCTGTCAGTTCTGAAATGGCCGATGACAGGGGCTGCAAAAGCACCTCACTGACGATGGATGAACCTGAAGCTGGCTCTACATGTGCACTATCATCAGATTTGGACCTCGGAGACCTGTCTTTATCCTTGCGACGCTTGTGAACTCCGGTAGATGGAACCTTGTCCGATGATATTTTGTAGTTAAAGCGCTTACCGAAGTAATGAAAAGCAAAATCGTACCTTCGCTTGATTGTACGCTGATTGAATCTAGCACAAAACCGACAACTAGCTACGTTGTGGTCAGGGCCTAAGCAAGGAATACAGTAAGAATGAAAATCCTTATGAGGTATTTGCTTCCCACATGAAATACAATTATTAACTTTTTCTGACATCGGAGTGGAGCAAGAAAAAAGTTTCCCCAACGGGGTTCTAAGCTTTGAGTGGAAATATTCGTCAGGAGTCTACCGACCGGCACTTGCGAACTGCTATCACCGCACGGCAAGAAAGACTGGAGAAGATGGCGTCGGTTGTCAGCTTTATACTCCTGGCGCTCTGACGTCAGGGAGCAGAGTTGAACAATCGACGCCGGACCCAGACTTTGGAATTCTGGCCAACCGGGGGCTGCCTGCCGGCAGGGGAGAACCCTACAGTCATGACTGCAACAGTGAAACACAATGAACATCCAGGTCTTATCCTCTTTGTCGCGAGGCCATGAGAGTGTGGGAATGGGCGATATCCACCAACCGCTTTCTCACTGCAACGCACATTCCGGGATGGTCCAACATCCTAGCAGATAGGCTCAGTCGTACAATCCTGACTCCATACGAATGGTCTCTCAATCCTATAGTAGCACAGCGAATATTTGTCCAATGGGGGCAACCCTGTTGCGATCCTTTTGCCTCTCCCTCAAATACCAAATGCAACAGTTACTTCGCCCTAATCCCCCCTCTGGGGGAGTCCCCGAGAGACTCTCTAGTACATGCTTGGCCTCCCGGTCTTCTTTACGCTTACACTCCACTGCCCCGATACTAAAACTTTTACAGAAAGCCAGTCGGTTGGGGAGCAAGATGATCCTCATTGCCCCATTCTGGCCTCGTCAGACGTGGTTCCCGTACCTATAGTCTCACCTGATTCATCCGCCCTGGATTTTGGATCCTCTTCCGGATCTCATTACTCACCCCCTGGGTCTTCCGACCCCCAATCTGGTCAACCTCAAGCTGATGGCTTGGTTGCTCCAGTTCCACTCTTGATAAGGACTCCCGGAATCTCCTCACCAGTCAAAGCCATTCTAGTAGCAGCACACAAGCCATCCACCAGAAAGGTCTATCGGAGTAAGTGGAAACGCTTTTCCATCTGGGCTGTCATTTAGATCCTTTTACAGAGCCTTTAACATCGGTTTTGGATTTTCTAACTACCCTTTTTCATCAGGGGGCTAGCTGTTCTACAGTCAAGGTGCAACTAGCAGCGATTTCGCACTATCATGTAGGGCATGAGTCTGGCCCTCTTATTGCCTCCAAGCTCTGTAAAGCTTTCCTTAAGGGTACCTTCCTCCTCAGACCTCCTGTCAGGGAGGTAGTACCCCCATGGGATTTATCTTTAGTTCTACAGGCCTTGACAAGCCCCCCCCTTTGAGCCGGCGGCCACGGTTGATCTCAAATACCTCTCTTGGAAAACGGCCTTTCTGGTGGCCACTACTTCAGCTAAAAGAGTCTCTGAACTTCAGGCTCTCTGTGTCAAACCACCGTATTTGACCTTCCGTCAGGATAGAGTTTACCTCAGGATCAATCCGTCTTTTCTGCCTAAGGTATCTTCCGAAGCAAACATTAATCAATCTATTAATCTTCCCGTGTTCTTCCCCAACTATCAGAACAAAGGAGAATATAAGCTGTATTCTTTGGACGTGCACAGACAACTGTGCTTTTATATTCATCGAACGGCTGGTCATAGACAATCCGACCAGTTGTTTGTCTCCTTTGCCAAAACCAACCTAGGCAAGTTGGTTTCTAAAGTTACCCTGTCACGATGGATAGCTAGTTGTATTCTCTTAGCATATCAGAGTTCGAGAAGGCCTGCACCTCAGGGAGTCTGCACTTATTCTACTAGGGCCGTTGCTACATTGGCTGCTTTTAGATCTAGGGTTCCCTTGGATGATATTTGTTCCGCAGCCACTTGGGCTTCATCCCATACCTTTATCAGTCATTACAAACTGGATGTTGTCTCCAGAGGTAGGGCGTCCTTTGGCTCTGCAGTGCTCCGGAATATCCTTCCATGAAGGCCACCCAAGATTCAGGTAGCTGGGGAATCTGTCCCAAAGGTTGCTGACAAATGAAGTGCCTACTTCAGATTAAGAAGTTATGTACTCACCATAACGTTCCATCTGAGTAGGTATCTTCATTTGTCTGCGACCATCCCACCCGCCTTCCCCCTGACCAATATGATTCTAAGTAGGAGTTGTCTTACATGAGTCCCTTCCGGGACACACTAGCAAGTTGTTATATGGGGCAAACTTGATCTGAGGTCAGTCAGGGTTGGCAGGGGATTATGGGTAAAGGGAGGAGCTAGGAGCTCGGATCTATGCTGTGGTAGAAGTTGCCAGCTAGGATCCAAGATCGGATTCGTATCCCAAAGGTTGCAGACAAATGAAGATACCTACTCAGATGGAACGTTATGGTGAGTACATAACTTCTTATTATAGACTGTAGTGTGGACAACTGAGTCTCAAAAATCTTCTGTGCTTCTGGGGACTGCTGTGTCTTGATACTTCTTGACACTTCTGATACTATATCACATTGAAGTCTTGTCAATAGAGAAAGATAGTCAAGAGCCCTTGGAGCAAATATAGTTGAGGAATAAGAGCACTTTCTCAAACTATCCAGTGGCTGGGAGTCCCTATTTGGGGGATAGACCATGGAACTCTCCTCTGAAATGTCCTTTTTAGTGGTGGTGGCCATGATGATAGCATTCACAGATGGAACCTTACTGTTTCCTTCCACTCCCTTCACGGCACCAGGTCAATAATTGTGCCAGGAGGTAGAGCCATCCAGGGTGTGGACAGGCCACCAGTAAGGCCTCCATAAACACAGACTCCTCTGGAGAATGGGTTTCAGTGGTCCAGCCCCCACACTGGCAAAGAAGCTCCAAAAGACGGTCAAAGGAGGTGTCACTGTGGACCACTCTCCTTCCTTGATGTCATTATTTTTGTCATTATTTTCCATAAGGGATTCCTCAGGGAAGTCCAGGTGCTTCCTTTTGCACCATCTTATCCATAGGTGAAGAAGCAGAAGAGGAGGAGGAGGAGGCATCAGCCAGGAGGAGAGCCTTGAGGACCAGCCAGGCTTTCCTCTCACTGATAGCCTAAGCACCAAACCCCCTCACAAATGAAACAAGGGATCTCCAGATCAGCCGCCCTGGCAATAAATGCACAGACCACGTGCATCTTGCAAGGGAAATTTGTGCCCACACACCATACACTTCTTGACAGCTTTCTGATCAACAGCTGTAAAGCAAAAGAGACGAGCACTACCACCAAACTCTAAGACATTACAAGAAAATTCACCCAACATACACACAAAGATCAAAAATATCAGATAACCTAACTACCTATACCTACTATACTAAAAATCCTACAGGATAAGGGAAAAAAGGGAGAAAACAGAGACCAAATCCTACATAAAAGGATACACTCCAACGATGGCACGCTGAAGCTGCTATCCTGGATTGGCAGCAAACTAGATCTGAGGTATTCCTGGTGGAATGAAGGATTGTGGATAGGGGAGGTGGAGCCTGGCAAGTTGAAGTCTTGAAGAAATGGCCAGCTTTGGATCAGAGTTGGATCTGATAATCCACACGTTGAAGCCAGATGGAACAGATGTCAATCTAAGTGATTTAAAACACATTTTACTGACAAAAATAAACTGCAGATAAAACATTCCTCATACTTTCACAATTTGTCAAGACAAACTATCATATGAGTCTGACAATCCAAAATAGTTAAAATCAAAGTTGCAGAAGTATCCACTTTCTTCCATACCCATCAATAACTTTCCCATCTTTATAAGAAAGAGAAGGACTGGAATTAACCAAGTCCTTAGCAGCAGTGCAATTAACTAAAGCTATAGCTCCTGGATCAGGTTTGGGAACAGTGTACAAAATTTAAAGGACTGAGGAACTTCATACATCACATCTGCCTTTTTAGGGGCAGCTGGCTAACTATCAGGAATGCTGCAGGCAGTAATGCACACATCCTCCAAAGCAGGCAGAAGAGGAGGAATGGGTGTAGATTCTAGAAACTCCTTTGACAACTTTTAGTATTTTTTGAGGGACTGAAAAACCTTACATGTTCTACCACTGAAAACACAAAGGCATTCTAGCAATAGTCTCAAAGAAAGAAAACCCTCACAGGTAGAATTAGAAACTGATCTCTCCTCTCAGTTTGAATTAGAAATCTGAGGGGAAAAATCCTATTTCTGTTCCTACATCTTCCTGTTCAGATTCAGAATCTTGAACCTCAACAAAAGGAGGCATCCCACTTTCTTTAACCAGAAACTACTTTACAAGAAGGATCAACAGCCCGAATTAAACGCCAAGCCAGAGTAAAGTAAACAGTTTAATTTCCCTCCATAAACAGAGTAAGTGCACATGCTAAAAAAAAAGATGACTTTCCAAGAAAAGGAAATTTGAGGATGGGTAGATGCATGCTTGGTTTTTTGTATCTTTTTGAAAGGAAAAATTGGGCCAACATTGTTACAAATGGGAACAGCTGCTTCCCCAGGAATATGCTTCTTCCAGGACTGGCAAGAAAGGCTCTCCTTTGCCCAATGAGGGGACCCAAAAAAATGCAGAGGGCACGGCTAACCCCCAGTCCATATTGGCTGCACGTTTTACACCAGAGGGTTCCAGGGTAAAAGATGATTGCTGTGAGGTATAACAAATGGACAAAGCAGAGTCACCCACCTTTGGCTAAGGCAAACTGACAAGCTTGCTGTGGTGGCAAAGGATGTTTGCTTCCCTTTTACTTTGTGGCTGAAGGACAGACCATGGGACACGTAGTCTGCTCCTTGGTTAAGCAAAAATGGTGACTCATTCCTGGATAAGATAAGCAACAATTGCCAGTTTTTGACAGAAAAAAAACACAATATAAAGTAAATTAAAACACTATGCCAGTCCCACAAAAGAAAACAAACCACAATTTCTCCACAGAAAGAAATGTTCTAAGTTAGTTGACACTACTTTTATACTGACAGAAAAATGAATGCTCCATTTAAAAGTACATTAGACTCGAGAAAGTTCACTGAAACACAACACTTCTAACTTTTGAAGAGGAAAGTAATAAAGCATCAACAAAATTAAGAAAATAGAAGTTTTTTCCCCAAAGGAAACTTTTGTGCCAAGCAAAGGAAAGCACAAGCCAACCACCGAACCTTGAAAGCCTCGGAGGAGTGTACTCTTTGGTGTTAGTAAAGCTCTGAAGGGCTTTGCAATCAAACTTGTTTTTTAGTCAGATCAGCTCAAGCTGCTTCACAGTCTGGGCCATTGAAGGTGCCCTGAAGCTTTGGAAGCTGGTCTACTGTTATATCCTTAGCAGAATATAACCCGTATAAGCTAAGGCTACTGCAGAAGTGATCAATACAATTAACGTTTTGGATTGGTAATGCACAAAAGGCAGGTTTAGAGTAACTAAAAAGAGCAACTTTAACACAAATGAAAAGTACAGACACTTACAAAACTAGTTATAAAACACTTCTTTCCTTGAGTTTCCCCCAAGCCATTTTTAGGTAATCAGTGTTAAATGGATGAACACATTTTAGCCACTGAATTGATTATTAACAAGTGAATAAATGTGTCTGTCTGAGCTAACGGTCACCAAAACCTAAATAAACAAAAGGTATTATTTTTAATTTACACTAAAAACAATGCCTGACAAATTCATTGTACAAAATAATAGTTTAGTACCCATGCATTGGCCCAGACTGGCCACTGTTTACCATGTCCACCATGTTGCCAAAGAGTGTGCTCATGCGGTCCTGATTACTTGACTCTGCTGTAGTAAAGTGGTAATCCATGACTTGGTTGAGGTGACTGTGAGGTATTCCTCCTCCCCTGTCAGAGATCCTATCAACAAGTAAAGTAAACAGTTTAATTTCCCTCCATAAACAGAGTAAGTGCACATGGTAAAAAAAAAAGATGACTTTCCAAGAAAAGTCTGGGTGTAGAAAAGGATTTTTCCAAGGCACAGTCTGGGAAATTACAGTGAAGACTGGCATCCATCAGACAGTCCTTACAAAGCATAAATATACTCCAGTGGGAGACATTACAGTCGGTAATATGAGAAGCATAAATAAAGAGGACATGACTGGTAAACCCATGCACAAAGAAAAATAAATACAGAAAAGGGCAATCTGAAGCTTGCATATGTACCTACAACATAAAAACAAAGAGCTCGGAATTTTATTCAATTCTGTCAGACAACAGGATAGAATCTCACAATCTGCAATCATGAAAAAGAACAAAATACAGCCCAGCAAAACTACCAGGTCAAGAAAATACCCTACATTGATAATATCCTTTGTTTTTTTGGATTTAGTAAACTAAAGGATATGCAATTGTGGTACAACTGCAGAAAATATTTTGCTAGCACATTAAACAGTTTTGTGTAATTTCATAGAAGCTGCTTTAAATGAAATCACCTGTTGACAAAAATTATCAATACTAAAAAAAAAAAAAGTTTCACACAAACAAACAAAAAAAAAACAATAATGACTTTAAGCCCCCTTACCCCCCAACCCTGGGTGTCCCACAAGCATGGGGAAAGGGAAAACACTTAGCAAGTAAAAATTCCAGCAAAAACTCTGTAGCAACAAAATTTAATTACCAGGTAAACTAAGAAATTACATATACACACAACAAAGCACAAATTCCTGTTACTGTATTTTAGTTAAATTGACTTTCAATGCTATTTATTCAACAATAAATAACTCAAAAACACCAGCAATTCTATGCACATCATTTCATATCAAGATGCAAGTAAAGCAAACATAATCGTGAAAACCAGCAAAACACTGACTATGTAAAGCTAGGCATATGACTAGACCTGGGGTATGAGATTTTCAAAGAAAAAATTAACATAATTTATATTACAGTTAAGGAAACAAAAAACACCTTTACAATGGCAGTTAAAGCAAATAATTAAAGACTATGATAGCTTTAACGAGATACTTACTACAGCAAAAGGTATAAGGTTTGAACCTTTCCACCTCCATTTGCATACTCTCTAAGCAAGTCAGTTTGCCAGACAATGCCCCTAGGTTGCCCCTGAAAAGTGACACTTGTGTTCTGTGGCCTTACCATACACAATAGATCCTTTCATTCACACAGGTCCTTGTAGATGCTTGTCAGATCTTTTCCAGCAACATCAGTGCTCCAACCTTGAGCTTCATCAACTTTTCCCCTCCCATAAGTCATCATTCCCCCAACTTACCTCGGATCTCAACTGATGCTTGAGATTCAAGAGAAGAATATTAAACTGGAACCACAGCTTAAGAACATTCTTTGCAAATAGCACAATCCTTTATGTCTTATAGTAGGACAGGAGATGGTAGGTGGTGCTACGGAAAACTCTCTCTCAAGTTTATTTTTCAGAAAATTTACTTTTTTTTTTAAAAAATAAGTCACATAAAATGTTTATGTCAAAGGAAAACTGAAAAAAGATGCATGATTATGCAAGATATCGTTTCATACAAGTAGTAGTTTTATACATTTCAAGTGCCTTACAAATGCATTTTCTCTATTAGCAATCTATATTGTACTGACAGCCAACTGAAGGCAAAGTAAGTGGTGAAGGAGTTACGGGATGTTATGTTTAAAAGTTAGTTTTAGAAAGTTAATGAATTGTGTCAGGTATCAGTGGAAACCAGATAAATCAACAGTACACTCTGGCTTTCATGTCTCGGAAATAGTGTGCACCAGTACTGAATATTACAAGGTTAAAGCCCAATACATCTTAAGCACAGGTGGTCTATGTCTTTAAAAGGCATATTTGTGAAGTGTTCGTGTGAAGCTCTAAGCAAGGACCATGGATACATTAATAATTAAATGATTTGTTGAAAGTAAAGTCAGAGTTCTGCATGCATGAAATTGATAAAAAAGCTATACATGTTGCACTTTTTCCTTTCTTCTTTAAGACTGATCTAAAATTATGGCAGACAATCTCCCAGCGCTGTTTTTGGAACAAATAAGTACTTTGTACATCGTGAAGCATTATTCTTGTCTGAGACTAAAAGGTAAAACTCTGTTATTTGAATTTGTACTATGACATTTGGCGCCTTAAGACTAGGATTCTGAACTCTGGTATTGCTGCAAGGCAGTGTGGAATAAATTACAAGGGCCCAGCCCAGAAAGTTCTTCTGTGAATTCCATGCTGCTTTGTACGGAATAATCAGAAACTCAAATACATATTTAGGCTGTGCAGACATGCTACACTAGGTGGGAATTTTTTTTTTTTCATTTTAGATAACTGTAGTTAAAAGAGTAGAACGAGTGAATAACTGTTTTGTTGGATGGACTGTTTGATAGGGGTATGAAAAAAAAATAGTGCGAGGACCCCACAGTAAATAATGAAAAGTTTATTAATGTGTATGCTCATACATTAGAAAGAGATGCGCCTTGTGTCCAGGGCAGTACCCTCAAGGAAGAAGACTAAAATGTACGTGGTAGGAGAGATTTCTTTTGTTTGTGTGTTGTGAGAAAAAAAAAAGAGATTTAAATCAAATTCATGTACCTATTAGCGTGCTGGGACATACGTGGGTGTGCTGGTAAATCAAATTCATGAGCCTATAGCATGCTAGAACATAGAAGGTGTGACTGTATGAAAGTACCCTCAGAGGGTCCAAAACAGTTGTCAGTTCTGGACACAGTACCTATCCACCCTGTTATCTTGATTGCAGTGCTGGAGCTGTAAGGTTTGAGATTGTCATGGGACGAAAGCAAGTGAGTGCTGTGGTAAAAGGCTGATTGAAATCTTTCCTCTGTCAGTGCTGTATGACAGACTCCCTACCCTTCCCTCCGTGAATGGTGTTTGAACTTGTGTAGTCATCTTAGGTAAATTACCAGGATCCAGAATCTACAAGGTAAATCTTAATAGGAAAAATAGGAACAAAGTTAAGTAGAGGCAGGATGGAACCCATGCAAAGGGAACACCTGCATGTTTTATGTATCATAATTATGGGAAGGAAAGTTGTAAGTATTTGAATGAGTGGTTTCAGCTTACTAAAAATTGCCCTAGTGAAATATTTCCATTAAATGGAACTTATGGTAAGAATAAATTAGGGAATACGAAGGGCATTTTGGAAGAAAATAAAAACAAGGAAAGTGGGCAACAATGGGCAGTATTTTATTCTTGGTATACTGAAGCTCTTAAAAGAGAAAAGGAATCAGCATTAAGGGAATTCCAGGACATTAATGAGAAGTTACTACAGCAGGTAAAAGAGGTCAAGAAGGCAGTAGAGACCAGTAAAAAGGGATTCCTTTATCCTCTCTTGGCAGGTTTGGAAGAACCTGGAAATAGCCAAAAAGCAGAGACTTCAAAAGAGGATGATAATCTTCCAGTAGCTACTGCACCCCCACCCCCACATGTACCGCTACGGGTGTCTCCTGAGCAAAATTCTGCTGCTTCTCAGACACCTGCATTCTAGACAACTGTCGAATGGCCACCAGGTCAGGGTGGTACTGTTACATCTCAATCTAGTTCCCCTGTTCAAGCCTCATCTTCAGGACCGGTATCTGCAATCACAGTTTTTCTTCCCCCTCCTCCTCCCTCTCATTTTCTACCTCTCCAACAGGAGCACTAGCATTTGACACTCCTGTGGCTCATCCCACATGCTCACATAGTACAGGACAAGAGGCCATTACCACTGGAGAGGATCTTTTGGCACCACTTAGAAAAATATCAGGGGCTAAAAATAGAGAACTTGTTCATCACCCTTGGATCCCTGCAAAAAATTCCCAAATATTAGAGGAGCTTCGTTAAGATTTAAAGAGAAATTAAAAACTACAATATAATGTTTATATATAACCCTACTTTGACAGATTTAAACCAACTGCTTTGGGTAGTCACTTCAGATGAAATAAGAAAACAGTTACTTGCAAATGCTGAAATAACAAATTTTACTCTCACAGGAAATGCACTTTTAGAAAAAAGGGTAGGGTTGTTAAATAAAATTACAGAAGTATGTCAAGTTAGGACAGATTGGTCTAATATACAGGCATGTAAGCAAAATAAAGGGGAAGACCCTGCTGATTATTTGAGCTGCATAAAAGCAAGGTTTGCTCGACCTTCACAAATACCAGACCCAGAAGAACAACCTAAGCCAGCTATTGCAGCTTCTTTTGTGCAGGGACTGCAAGCCCCTGCACAAAATCAAATAAAGCAAGTGCTCCTAGACTGGCAGGGAAAGCACTTGGAGTCCTTATTAAGTGCTGCAAATCACTGTACTGAGTATCAGGAAAAATGTAGAAAGGATATTGAGGATAAGCTGTTAATTGTTCAATTAAGGCAATTAGAAGCCCCAAGGCAATGAAGCAGAGGCAGGGGAAGGGGGGAAGGAGCTGCTAGGTGGTTTAGTGAGCGTGCTGGCCAAGGGGAACAAGGTAAATCTGATTTCTAACAACAAGATGTCAGTGACCCTCCTGCCTCATCTGATGGATCTTGCTTCAACTGTGATGAAGCGGGATACTGGAGAGGGGAATGCCCATATAAGCAGATACGGAGTCCAAGATCCGGGACTGAATGGCAGCCAAATTATAATACTGCATCTCCCCGCCACCTCCTCAAATTGCAAGGAGTCAGGAATCACCATACTATGTCAGAATAATGAAACAAAAATAAATCTTGATCCTCTGCTGCCAACAGATCAAAGGGGACCCTATGTTAAGGTAGAAAAATCAAAGAAAATTCCTATCCTAGTGGACGATGGAGCACTGGCTCTGTATTAAAAGTTACTTCAGCCCCATAAATACCAGTATCAAAACAATGTAAAAGCAGTTGGGGTGACAAATGCTACTGTTACATATCCTATTTCACAGCTTATACTTATTTCTTTAGGACCAATTGAGGAAAGACATTCTTTTGAGTACTACTGTACTGGTGAATTTGCTAAAGAGAGATCTGTTATGCAAACTGGACTGTACCATTTACTGTACAAACACACAGCAACACAAAATATCCATAAAATACAATCAGGAGGCAGTCACTGGAAACAAACTAACTTTTAATGGTGCTACTGGTACCTCGGCAAACAGCCTTCAAGGAATAAGTTAAGCCACCAGCCATTCCCATTTTATGTCAAACTGCTCCAATTAAACAATAATTTCATCACCCAATAATCTACTACAAGAACCTAGATGTGAATTTAAATGTATAAGTTATAATATTTATATATGATGCTTTGTAACTTACTGTATATGAAAAATATTTTACTCCTTTTTAAGGGTATGTTTGTTTAAGCAGGTTCTTGTAGTAGATTATCGGATGATGAGATGATTGTTTAATTGGAGCAGTTTGACATAAAATGGGAATGGCTGGTGGCTTATGTTATTCCTTGAAGGCTGTTTGCCGAGGTACCAGATGCACCATTAAAAGTTGGAGTTTGTTTCCAGTGACTGTCTCTGGAGTGTATTTTTTGGATATTTACTGTACACCAGAAGGGGTGTAGTTGAATGTTCCAACAGAATCACAGGGCAAAGTATTAGCAGACTGAGCACAAGCCGAGTGTTGAAGGTGTACAGATAGCTGAAGAACTGTTGCAGCAGATACCTGCTAACTTACGGGCTACACATGCTAATAAAGTAGGTATATTAAAATCTGCTTAACCAGTAAAAATAAAATTGAATCCATCTAAACCTCTTTCTAGAGTTCTGCATTATCCACTAAAACCAGAGGCAGAGCAGAAAATTAAACCTGCAATTCAGTCCTTAATACAACAAAAAATAGTAGTGGTATCTAAAAGCCCTTCTAATGCTCCTTTTCTCCTTGTGAAAGACGTGAGGGTTGTAAACAGTGCATATTACCAACTTTTCCTGTGTTTCTAAACCCAGCAACAATACTGAGTTGCATACCACCTACAACAAAATATTTTCATGTGATAGCTCTGTGTTCAGCATTCTTTTCTATACCTATCCACCCTGAAAGTCAGTTTGTTTGCCTTTATGTATAAGGGACGGCAGTATACATGGACATGGTTACCACATGGTTACACTGAATCTGCATTATTTTCTCAAATTCTAAAAAAAGGATTTGGAAGGTGCAACATTTCCAGGTGGGTCTGTGTATATGTAGATGATTTACTAGTAGCATCTGATTCATTTCAGCAGTGTCAGCAGGATACAACACATCTTTTAACTATCCTTGCAAAAAAAAGGACATAAGGTGTCAAGAGAAAAGTTACAGCTATGGTCATCTCAGGACGTTATCTTTGTCATCTGATATCTCAGGGTAGCAGCAGATGCTACCATCGCGTATTGAGGCAACAACTGAAGCACCAAGACCAACGACTCGGCATCAGCTTAGATATTTCTTAGGTATGACAGGATACTGCAGACAGTGAATTTCTAACTATGCAAAAATTGCAAAACCTTTGACAAATCTTTTAAAACAGGATATAACAGAGCCCCTCCCATAGAATAGTAAGGAGAAAAATTAATTTCAAAATTTAAAGCAAGCTTTAGCTACTGCCCAACCTTAGGGTTACCAGATTATGGAAAGACTTTCATTTTATTTTGTCATGAAAGAAATGGGTTTTCTCAGAGAGTGTTTGCACAGAAACATGGGGGCGACTATCATCCATTAGCTTATTATAGTACAGCACCTGATTCCGTTGCAAGAGGATTTACACAATGTTTAAGGGCGGTGGCTCCTGTCGCCATTCCAATCAGTCCTGCACATTCACTGATGCTCAGGCATGATCTTATAGTAGCCATCCCTCATTCTGTATCATCTTTCATACTTAAAATAAAAACTCAACCCTCTTGGCTGCACGTCTAACTAAATATGAATTTACACTTCTTTCTGATCCTTCTGCATCTCTCGTCCTGTTCTAAATCCTGCATCTTTGTTACCTACTGCTGAAGGTGGCGAACAGCATGACTGACTTATAAGTCACTCCTGTACCCTACATTGAACTAGATTTATTTGTGGATGGTTCCTGTGAAAGAGATCAAAATGGAAATTTGGTCAGAGAAATATCGGTCTACACCAGTAATGTTCTGCTTCAGCAAAGAATAGAAGGTACACATTCTGCCCAGGGTAGCTGAGTTAGTGACTTTACAAAGGGCTAGTGAGCTAGCCAAACAGAAGTTGGTAATGTCTACACAGACAGTCGCTATGCCTTTGGCATAGTACATGATTCTGGGCAACTTTAAAAACAGAGGGGATTTTAAACCTCATCAGGAACTCAGATTAAAAATTCTTTTAGATGCTTTTTTGTTACCTAAAGAATTAGTAGCAGTTAAATGTAGTGCCCATCAAATGGGTATAGATATTGTTTCAAAGAAAAATAATTTGGCAGATCAAGCTGCTAAGCAGGTTGTAGAAGGGCTCTGTGCAAAATTACATGTGATGTTATTGCAAGAATCTAACAGTAATTATGTGTTTAACTTTAAGGGAGTGTCAATTTTGCAAGCTGAAGCATCACTGGGAAAAATTCAGAGCTGGTTTAAAGATGGATGCAGTAAAGCCACCGATGGGTTATGGCAACATCCACATGGCTGACTCCTTGCTAACTTACCTGATAAGGGCATATCATTTACCAGCACATGCAGGTAGGACAGCATTATTTAATCAAACTACCCAAAGCTGGTGTGCCTTTCATGTTTCCTCTTTGATACTTTAGTATGTTAATAAATGTGCAGTATGTTTAGAGCACAATGTTAGCAAAAGTGCAAACATTAAAGATGCATATTTACCACCACCTTAGGGATCTTTTGTTAATGTGCAGCTGGACTTTGTCCAGATGCCAAAGGCCCATAATTTACAATATAAAATTGTATTTCCTCCACTGAGCAGTAGTTATGGACCTATTCCTGTACTGTGGTGCGGTAGTCATGGACCTTAGGGTTAGGGCTTGGGTTAAGGATAGTGGATAGCCCTACTAGCTATCCACTATCCTTAACCCAAGCCCTAACCCTAAGGTCCGTGACTACCACATCACAGTGCAGGAAATGTCCCATTCGACTTAGTGACTTTCGCGAAAGTGCACTTTCATTGAAGTGCACTTTCTCATTAGTGAGACACTACTATTCTATTTCGAAATAGTGCAATTTCGATCTACGGTAGTAGACCCAAACATATATATATATATATATATATAGGTGGTGGTATGCATGTTTTCTGCATGGGTAAAAGCTTACCCATGTCAAAAGGCAGATTCTGTAACAGTTGTTAAAAAATTTATTTTTAATTTCTTTCCTGGGTTTGGTGTACCCTGCACTAACAGTGATCACAGAATACATTTTAATAACTCTCTGACCTGAGGGCTATGCAAGATTTGTTACAGTAGTTTAAGTCTTCACTGTCCCAACCATCCATAGTATCTGGATTAGTAAAAAAAAAAAAAGTCAACAGGACCCTTCAAAATAAGACCGCATAAATCTGTAGTGAAACAAATCTTAAATGGCTAGAGGCACTTCCCTTATCATTAATGTGTATGAGGAGTACCCTAAATACTACAAGGAGATTGAGCCCCTGTGAGATATTAATGGGGAGACCCATGGCCCTTCCAGCTACTCCCCCTGTGTCAAATGAAGAATTAACTAATGGATGATGTTATGTTGTCTTACTGCCCAAAATGCATGAATTTCTTGCAGCAGTACCACAGAACTGTAAGAAAAGCTCCTCTTCAACCTCTTGACCAACCCTGCCACCAACTGTGGCCTGGTGATTGGGTTTATGTTAAAACCTTCTAGAGAAAGAACTGTTTGAGTCTGAAGTGAAAAGGCCCTTTTCAGGTCCTGCCTACTACCGTCAATGCAATTTTCTGTACAGGACTTCAAGCTTGGTTTCGATTACATTGTAAAAAGACTTGTCATGTGAAAGTCCCAGACAAATCATCTTTATCAGCGAAGAAAGATCGAAAGGCGTAGGATGAACTATCTGCCTCAGTGAAAGATTAAAAGAAAAAAATCAACTCAAACAGCAGTGTATGATGAATCCAGTGACAACAGTACTTTTATTTTGTTTTGTTGTTTTCTTTTATAACCCACAAAGTAGAATGGAGCAGGCAAATGATTTTGTAAAAGCACCAAAATTTATTATAATCCAAAAGGTTAAAATGCTATTTTGCTATAATGCTATTGGACATTTTAGCATTTTAAATAAAGGGACACTGACCCCATCTACCACATTTGTGTGTACCTATTTTTGGTTGTGTCATGGTTATTACATTTTTATATTGGTTTAAGATGCACCATATATACTATGTTAATTAATGCATTTATTAGCTATGTAATTTACCTATTATGTAAATTACCAATTAATTCATTACCCAGGTATCATAAAAAGCAGTTTACTATGAGCATTATTTGATTCTGAAGAAGTCTAACAGACGAAAGCGCGCTCAATCTTGTGTTGTTTTTATGGAGTTTTTGATGTTCGATTAATAAATTTCTTTTTGGTGACCACTTGGTTCGTGACCATTTTACATCTTTTTGAACTGTTGGGAGTGTGTTTTTGCCATCCTCTGAGAGTTTGCAGGAGGATACCCTTTATTGTACAGCTAGCGGGCTTGGTAAGATGGCATCATATCCTAGAGCAGTCAAGACACATTCATTTAAAGCTGCAATGCACTAAAAAATAATTGTTACTTCAACACCATGAAAATGTTAAAACCTTTTAAAATACTTCATAAATTTGTAGTCATAAACTGTCAAAGCTGTATAAATATGTAATGACATGACTGTGAATATAAATAAATACATACAGAAATAAATGTAAATAAATAACTAAACTATGTGAATACATATATTCGTATAACATAGTCAATTCAGACAGTGAGTAGATGAATGAGATTATTACACCTTAACGGCTGTAAAATGTGTTTTAAAGTCTATTCAGAGCTTTTATTTTCAAAAGACTACTGATATTCAAATTATCATTCAGCCCTGGCCAATACATGGCATTCAATCTAATCTGCCATCCTAATTCCATTATGTCCAGCTGATAAGACCATGCTCCACCTCTTGCACTAATTGTGACAATATCCAATATGATAAATTTAAAAACATGGTCAAGCCATAATGTGTTTTGCTAAGGCATTCCCTTCCCATGAATCACGTATGCTTCTAAGGTGTTCCCCTATTCTATTTTTGAATTTGCGCTCAGTCTTGCCCACGTAGAAACACAGGCACGAATTACAAACAACGCAATACACAACCCTCTCAGTTGAACATGAAAACCTACCTCTCAGCCATATTCTAATTCCATTAATTACTACACTATTGTTAATTTCCATAATATTCGGGCAGACTTTACATCTTCCACATTTATGCCTGTATCCTTCAGAATACTCACCATGTCCTATTTCAAACATATTTTTAAGACACTGTCCTTACGCACATAGGAGCATCACCCAAAATATCTCTCGTCTCTTTATCACTCCTAATAATTTCCCAATTTTTTATTAAAATATTTTTGATATTATGTGCTTCATTATTATAAGTGGTCAAGAAACTATTTTCATTAGTCTTCTCACTCACTAGTGTTGTGACCGTAATTGTGTTGGTGTGGGTTTCCATCATACTACCATCTCTACCATTCGTTACTTGGTTCATGTTACTCATCTGGTGTTCAACATTCTGACTTCGTTCATCTAAAATAGGGGTAAAGTGCCCAGATTTTCTATTGTTGTTAACTTCTTGCATAATCTGATCAATTAAACTACTAGGATATCTCCTCCTAAGAAACATACATTTCAGCAAGTTGCATTCATCAACATAGTTGTCCCAAAGTGTCATCATCCGGGCAGCGCGGACAAATTGCCCTTTTAACACTGCTCGTTTTTGTCTGAAGGGATGACAACAGCTGAAATGTAAGAAACTGTTAGAATAAGTCTCTCTTCGAAATATTCTAGCAAGAAATCTGTTCCCAGTTTTATCTTTTGTTAAGTGGACATCTAAGTATGCTATACTAGTATCACTGACAGTGTGTGTAAACCTCAGGAAACTAGTTGTTTCATTTATGAATGCAAGAAAGTTATCCAAAACATCTCTGGGCCCTTCCCATAATATAAACATATCATCCAAGTAACGCATGTATGTTTTGCAGTATTAAAAGTAATTAGAGTATTTAAGATATTGCTTCTCCCACATCAACATAACAATATTTGCATATAGGCCCCCACATGCGGAGCCCATTGCTACACCTTCCTTTTGAAGGAAATACTGTCCTTCAAAGAAGATGAAATTGTTCCTTAAAATTATGTCTAACATCTGATGTTAAGTTGTCTATCTCGCCTTCATTCTTGCTGGTTGGGTTCGGAGCTGATCCTCGGCTCTGACTCAGCCATCTTCAAAATCTCGAGAGCTGCATACTGGCTCGAGGCCACCCCATATCCCATGATGCCTGGCGCTAGATACCCAAATCTCATTTGCCGCTTCTGCTGCAAGGTTGTCTTACTGGCTCAGGTCGTATATTTTCATTTTACTTTTTGATAAAAATTATTAGGCTTGTTAGTGTAGATTGTTTATAGTAGTTAACCTTCCTATCTATCTATATATATATATATATATATATATATATATATATATATATATATATATTATACTTGTATCTGTAATTCTTTCTTGATCCTTCCCCTATCCTTTCAGAAAACTCGTTTTAGTTAGAGAGTTTTCCCCTCCCCCTTCATTTTTTAGGTAGCCGTTTAAATTACAGGCTAACCCTTTTGTTCCCTTTCTCTATTTAAAAAAAAAAAAAACCTTTTGGCTTTTACCTAGTTAGTTTTATTTAGCTTATAAATAGAATATTGTCAGTTTTTCTTGGCTGTGTTTTGGGTGTCTTAACTTAGTGTGTGTGTGTGTGTGTGTGTGCGTGTGTCTGTGTGTGGGTAGTAGTTACATCCTAGTTTTTTGTGTGTTGTCCCAGGTATTCTAATTCTTTTTCAGGGATGTCCAAGGATACCAAGGTGTCCAAATTCAAGAAGTGTGACTCATGCTGTCAGAAGATGTCTCTGACAGATGGTCACACTTCTTGTGTCTATTGTCTGGGCGCCGTGCACCTGCAGGACTCTTGTTTGGTTTGCCATGCCTTCAGCCCAAAAGT
The DNA here is from genome assembly GCF_019279795.1 of Protopterus annectens. Classification (NCBI taxonomy): domain Eukaryota; kingdom Metazoa; phylum Chordata; order Ceratodontiformes; family Protopteridae; genus Protopterus; species Protopterus annectens. Next base: position 1,642,774,735 of record NC_056744.1, on the reverse strand, counting down.
CCTGCAGGAGTGTAAAAATAAGTTAATCCTACAGGGATTACTTAAGCAGGATTCACCGGCTAAGACACAGCCCATGAAGGCCTCTAAGCTACCTAAATCTTCGGCTCTCAGTTCGGAGCCGTCGATAGGTGAAGCTGTTCCTTCAGCCTCGGTTCCAGCCGGAACCGATTTACCTGTCTCCCAGTCGGTTCCGACTCTCCCTTCAGAGCCGATGGGAAGTCGAAAGAGATCTAGGTATCCCTCCCTCGAGTTGATACGCTCGGCTCCGAGATCTCCTCTGCTCCAGTCGGAGCACAGTCATCGGTCCCACTCTTCTCGGTCCTCAAGACTATCCGATCATGACTTGGAGAGAGTGGTCAGTAGGCTGTTAAAATCGCAGGCCCTAGCAAAAATGTTGTCCAGCCCCCCTCATCAGGTGTCGGCTCCGTCCATATCTGCAGTTATTCCTCCTCCGACTCCTTCCTTGAGTTCGGAGCCGGAGTTCATTGGGGGTTCAAGTCGTGGAACCGTCAACACCGATACCTTCTGCTTTGGTTCCGTCTTCGGCTCTGATCACTTCTTTGGTACTGTCCTTGGAAGGGTCTGGGCGCTGGGACTCCCTCGTCGGCTCCGAGGGGGCGAGTGGCATCGGACCCTTGTCTGACCCCGTTCTCCCTCTCGGAGCTTCGGCGCAGGTGAGCTCGGCTCCTACATTGGCTTTGGAGCCGTCCCCCTCAGTGTGGAGAGGGATTCTGGTCTCTTCGGAACCAGAGCCTTCTCGGCATCTGAGCAGGGACGCCTTTGAGGTCATGAGGAGTGTCCTAGCCCCTGAGTCAGCCCCACGATCATCCCCACCGGCTCCTCCTGGCATCGGACCCTTGTCTGACCCCGTTCTCCCTCTCGGAGCTTCGGCGCAGGTGAGCTCGGCTCCTACATTGGCTTTGGAGCTGTCCCCCTCAGTGTGGAGAGGGATTCCGGTCCCTTCGGAACCAGAGCCTTCTCGGCATCCGAGCAGGGACGTCTTTGAGGTCATGAGGAGTGTGCTAGCCCCTGAGTCAGCCCCACAATCATCCCCACCGGCTCCTCCCACTATGGTGCCTGCGTCTGCCCCTCCTTCAGACCCCAAGCGTGGGGAACCAATGCTCCAGGGCACCCCCTTGGGTGTATCTTCCTCTTCCGAGGCCTCCCCTGATCATTCAGAGGAGCCACCTCATAAGAGGAAATGCAAGAGGAAGCATGTTGACTCCCCTGAGTCTGTCACATCAGATACCGACTTGGAGGATTCGGAAGGGTCCCTGAGATCCCCCTCTGAAGATGTCTCCTTCTCAGACATCCTTGAGATGCTTAGGCAGAGGGGGAACTGGACTACCCTAAGCCCCTCCGAGGATGAGTCTGTATTCCTGGATGCGTTTGGATCCCGAACTTCCACCTCCTGGGTGTCTCTGCCTTTCGACCCACTGATGTCCATGGTGGTTCAGAAGGCGTGGTCAGCTCCAGACACAGTGGAACCGACACCCAGAAGACCCGCTAAATTCATAACGGCACCACAGGATAAACAGTTTTTGACCAAAGGTGTCCCTGTTGATGCCATGGTGGTAGTGGCGGCCACAAAGAAGGAGTTGGCTGAAACTTCTTCATCTGTCCATCCCCCTAACAAGGAGTCCAGGATGATGGACAGATATGGGAAGTGGATGTTCTCTTCAGCGACCTTTTCTATGAGGTCTCTGAATTATTTGTGCCACTTTACCCGCCTTCAAAGGGATCTCCTTAAAGAACTTGGAGATACCCTCCAAGATCCATCAGCTGAGGGGGCCCAGGCTAAGGCAGCCTCCCAGCTGGCAACTCTTAATTCAGTGGTGAACTCCTCCATGAAGCTCATTTCTTATGCAGCCAATGGTGCGAGTAGAGCCGCAGGCACAAGTGTTGCTCTAAGGGGACACGCTTGGATGCGGCTATGTAACTTTGCGGAACCTTTCAGAGCGTCTTTCATCAACACCCCCTTTAATGGTTCCTCTCTTTTTGGATCACAGGTGAAGGACACCCTTACAAGGTGTGAACAGCAAGGCAAGACTCTCTCTGCCGTGGGAGTCTGTTTTTCCAGTCCTTCCAGACCATATCCTAAGTGTCAGAAGAGTGGAAAGATGTGGTTCCGGAAATCTCAGGGAGCCTTGCCGGACACACGTGGTGAGTTCCCATCCAGGGGCAGAGGAGGGAACAATAATAGACGCTGCCCTCGTGGCAGAGGGGGACCGCAAAACCAGGGCAGCACAGAATCCTTCTCTGAGAAGCCCTCCCACCATCCCTGAAGGGTTGCCTGACTTCCCACCTCCGGAGGCAGTCGGGGGAAGATTATTGCTGTACCCAAAAGCCTGGCAAGACATAACACAAGACAAATGGATACAGTCAGTTATATCTGGAGACTACAGAATACCCTTTGTTCGCACTCCCGTAGTGTTAAACAAGTCCCTTCCAGATATTCCACCCAATCTAAGGGATCAAGCAGTACAAGAAATTTCAGAACTGCTAAGAAAAAGGGCCATCCAGCAAGTCCCAGCAGACCAGCAAGGATCCGGAATTTACTCAAGGTTCTTTTTGGTACCAAAAAAGACAGGGGACTGGAGACCCATTCTGGATCTCAGCAGACTGAACAGGTCTGTACAAAGAACCAAGTTTCGGATGGTCACGCTACAGTCCATTATGCCCTTTCTGGGTCAGGACAATTGGATGTGCTCTATAGATCTTCAGGATGCGTACCACCACATCAAAATGGACAGACGCTCCAGAAGATTCCTTCGCTTCCAGCTGGGAGCCAGCCATTACCAATTCAGAGCTCTGACCTTTGGTCTCACCACAGCCCCCAGGGTGTTCACCAAATGTATGGCAGTAGTTACCCCTCACTTGAGACGGCAAGGATTCCAGGTGTTTCCATATCTAGACGACTGGCTCCTTACTGCTACCACCAGGCATCACCTTCTGCGAGCCAGAGACTACACTACCGAGATTTGCTCCAGACTATATATCTCAATAAATTTCAAAAAGTCTGCATTGTCCCCCTGTCAGTCTATCACCTTTATAGGCGCAAATTTAAATACAAAAGACATGTCAGTGATCCTTTCACCAGACAGGGTATTAGTGATTCGTCAACATGTACAGGTCTTATTAGCATGCAAAAGAAAAAGCCAGGTTTGTCCTCCAAACTCTAGGACTCATGGCAGCAGCGATCATACTTGTTCCTCTAGCTTGTTTTCACATGAGGATCCTCAGTGGCTGCTTTCACCCAATGGTCCTTCCAGCAGCTTCCCATGTCTCACATGATTATGATCACAGAAGCATGCAAAAAGCACCTTGCCAGGTGGATGGTCTCCACATCACTACCCCTAGGCAGACCATTTGTACTCCCCCCCAGTTGCTATGGTTACCACGGACGCTTCCCTGATCGGGTGGGGGGGGGGCAGGATAGACCAAGGCACCTGGCAACCTCACGAGTACCACCTGCATATAAACGTCTTGGAGATGAGGGCTGTGCTTCTAGCGTTGCAAGCTCTTCAGAACTCTCTTCCTACCGGGACCATTGCAATTCAAATGGACAATATGTCAGTAGTGTGGTTCATCAATAAGCAGGGCGGAACCAAGTCCTACCCCCTATGTTGAGAAGCACTCAGACTCTGGCAGTGGGCGATCTCTTCCCAACGGTTTCTGATCGCAACGCACATCCCTAGGAAGTCCAACGTCTTAGCAGACAGGCTGAGCAGAGCAATTCTCATGCCTCACAAGTGGTCCCTGAATAAAGTAGTTGCGGACCAAATATTCCGCAAATGGGGCCAGCCTTGCTGCGACCTTTTTGCCACCCCCTTCAACAGCAAATGCAACAAATTCTTCTCTCTCCTTCCACTTCCTGGACATTCCCCAAGAGACGCTCTAGTCCACGATTGGCCTCAGGAACTTCTTTATGCATTCCCTCCGTTTCCCCTTATTCCAAAACTGATGCAGAAAGCTACCGTATTGGGCTGCAAAATTATCCTCATTGCTCCTTACTGGCCTCAACAAATATGGTTCCCGTTCCTGCATCATCTTCTCGAGCAGCCTTGGACTCTGGACCCGGTTCCAGACCTTCTGATCTGTCAACCGGGCGGGCTGCATCAATCCCTGCAATCTCTCCAGCTCACTGCTTGGTTGCTCCACTTCCAACCTTAGCCAGGCTTCCAGATATCTCCCCATCTGTGCGGGAAATTATTTTATCATCGCACAAGTCTACCACTAGAAAAACTTACGCTAGTAAGTGGAAACGTTTTTTCTTCCTGGGCAGAGACTAAGAGTATAGACCCCTTTTCAGACCCTATACACCACATTTTGAAATTTCTTGCAGAACTCTTTCATTCTGGGTCCGCTTCTGTTACAATTAGAGTTCAGTTAGCTGCAATTTCAAATTTTCATATTGGCCTGTCGGGAAATAATATCATGTCGCATAAGCTATATAGAGGCTTTCTCAAAGGGACCACTCTGCTCAGGCCTCCAGTGAGAGATCCTCCACCTCCGTGGGATCTACATTTGATTTTAGCTTCGCTAATATTGCCTCCCTTCGAACCTGCAGCATCTTGTTCCCTGAAGTTTTTATCTTGGGAAAACTCTCTTTCTGGTAGCCATTACTTCAGCCAGAAGAGTTTCGGAACTGCAGGCTCTTTGTACCTGTCCTCTGTAGTGTTCCACAATGATAGGGTTGCTCTCAGGACTAATCCTTCCTTCCTTCCTAAGGTCTCTTCAGAAAATAATTTGAATCAGTCCATAGACCTTCCTGTGTTTTTTCCCAACCATTCCAACAGAGCGGAATATAAGTTGCATCAATTAGATGTTCACAGGCAACTACGTTTTTATTTGCATAGAACTAAAGATATCAGGAAATCGGACCAACTTTTCCTTTCTTATGCTGAGGGTAAACAAGGTCTTTCAGTCTCAAAAGTAACCTTGTCCAGGTGGTTGACTTCTATCATCACATTTATCTATCAGCTGAGGGATAAAGAATTACCTGTTAAACCAAAAGGTCACTCCACCAGAGCTTTAGCCATTTCTGTGGCCTTTCAGGCTAGGTTGCCCATGGAATCTATTTGTGCTGCGGCTACGTGGGCCAACCCACATACTTTCATTTCGCATTATAAGTTGGATGTGGTTTCTAGAAACAGAGCAGATTTTGATTCCACTGTTCTGAAGAGTTTGTTCCGATAAGCCACTCAGGATTTCAGGTGCTAGGGACGCTGTCCCAACCAGCAAGAATGAAGGCGAGATAGACAACTTAACATAAAGAAGTTATGTACCTACCATAACACGTTCCATGTTAGTTGTCTTCTTCTCGCCTTCTTTCTTGTGTCCCACCCTCCATCCCCCTATCCTTGTAGACTGAGAAGAGTTCCTTATGTTTTTTTTCACTGGCTGAGTCTTCTCTGGCTATTCCTTTCTGTCTAGTAGCCTCTCTGGAGGTTTTATATATTCCAGGATAGGATCCTTTCCTTATTATTTCTGCAGTTAGACTTACCAAATGAGATCTGGGTATCTAGCACCAGGCATCTTGGGATATGGGGTGGCCCTTGAGCCAGTATGCAGCTCACGAGCTTTTGAAGATGGCCGAGTCGGAGCCGAGGATCGGCTCTGAACCCAACCAGCAAGAAAGAAGGTGAGAAGAAGACAACTAAATTGGAATGTTACGGCAGGTACATAACTTCTTTTTCAAATAAATTAATTCTGTCCTGTCCTATCCCTTTTGAGTGTAAATATTCACAAAACCACTGTAATCCAATATCATATGGTATATACAAGTTAACTACATCTACAGTGACTAACAAATAATCTTTTTTATATCTAATACTATTGATTTTTCTTAAAAAATCCCAAGAATCATTGCATAAACTAATTTCGTCCCATACATATTTACTTAACCTCCTTCTCCAAGTATTTCGCTAAAGGGTATGTAATAGAGCCCCTTGCATCAACAATTGGTCTCACTGGTGGTTGGTGCATATCCTTATATATGTTTGGAACTCCGAAGATACTAGGAGTAATATATTGGGTATTCTACTGAAAGATAATGCAACTCTGTGATGGATATTAAATAATCAATAAACATGTCCTGAATGAAGCTTTTAATTCTCCTATAGGCCCCATTCATTTCATTCAGGGAACTCGTAATGTATGTTTCTGAATTCAAAATTTCAAACATTTTATTGTTATAATCTACTGTATTCATGATAACAGTTCCTCCACCTTTATCTGGTTTCATAATCCTTGTACCTTTATTGTGGAGAAGAAACTTGAGTTCAACATTTTCATTCACATTTAAATTAACTTGTGTGCTAGATGTTCTAACATCCCTGTTAATAATTTTATTTAAATCACATAAATCAAGTTCACAAATTCTCTCATAAATAGTTAGGGTGGGGTGTAGTGGTGGGTTAAAAGTACTCAAAATCTTAAAAGGGTCTTTTACAGACTCCACTTTTTTAAACATGACATTTAAATTAAGTTTCCTAGTATACTGTTTTAAATCCATCAGTGTATGAAGCAAATTAAATGAATGGCAGTGAACAAAGGTAAAACATTTCGCAAAAATGCCACACATTGTCTCATTCAGTTTTATTTCTGAGAATTTATACACCTTAAAGTCATTCTCTGAGTTGCTGCATAATTTTAAAGGTGGGAGAAGGTATCGACCATCATAATTTATGTCACCTGTTAGTATCTGTTTCCCGCTCCAACCATTTCTGTTCATCCCTTGGTTGTGACCTCTTCCTTTCCCCGATTGGTAATTCTGTAGCTGGCCCTTGTTCTGATATTGCTGGTTCCGCTGTTGATTCATAATCCGCTTCGAGCGTCTCAGCTGGATATTCCTCCTCATTTAAAAAATCGTCGGACAAACCCAAATCATTGGTTTCGTCATTAGTGTTGTTACTGCCATTATCTTGGACATTCCTATCTCTGTTAAACTGCCACTCCTGAGATTGGGGGGGGGGCAAAGATATGCTGTATTATTGGCATAATCTTTCTCGTCCCTAACCAATTTCTTCAGTTTTCAGTGTTGTTGAAGTAATTTTTGTTTTTTAGTGCATTACAGCTTTAAATGAATGTGCCTTGACTGCTCTAGGATATGATGTCATCTTCTTTTAAATTTTGTAGGTTAGGGCAATTAACTGTATCTGATGAAGTCTCTTTAATTCTGTAAAAACGAGACGAAATAGCTTATATTTGGACATTTTAGCATTTTAACCTTTTGGATTATAATAAATTTTGGTGCTTTTACATAAACATTTGCCTGCTCCATTCTAATTTGTGGATTATATAGTGTTTCTTGTTCATTTACCGTTTTCTTTTATAAACTGATCAAGAAAAAATAGTTTCCTGTTGGATCTTCAACAATATGCTGTGGACTTAAATGTGACAAACTTTTGGGTGTGTTCTCATATACCTCATCATTCTAAGGCAGGGATTCCATAATTTAAATCCCTGCATCATAGTGACATTTAAAAAGAAACTTGGTGTAATGTAACTGACTTTTCAAAGGTTGTCTCTCTCTCTCTCTCTAGCTTGCAACCTCAAATCGTGCAGACACGTTGAGCCAAAAATAAAACTGTACCAGTGAAAACCAGCAAATGCAATGACACTACACATAAAGGTGTGTTAAACTCTCTACAACCAAAAAGCTATGACTGGGGGCATGACATGGGCATGATAAAGGATCGTTACTACATTTGTGGTGATTGTGCCTACAAACTGGTCTGAATGTTGTTTTGTGGGCTACATTACTCCTGCTACTCAACATTTTGAGAATATTCCAGCAGACAGAGAAATAAATGGGCAATTCAGTGGGCAGAGCAAGTATTTTCAGTCTCTATTCCAGGGTACGGAGTGCGAAGGACATTGCTCGAAATCACCATGCTTGCTCAAATTCTTCAGGAAGTTACAAGCCACCCTTCGCATCACATCAGGATGGTAAACTGAAAAACGACTAAAATTCAGTCTGTGGTATTACAAAATTGTCTGGCACTCTACAAAATGCTAGCTGCTGGGGGGGGGGGGGGGGGGGGAGTCATGTGCCCTCATGAGAAGTCATTCCTATATTAGTAACTATAACAATGAACAAAAAAGTTAGCTAATTTCATGGAGCAAAGAGTCAAAAGATCTGGACAGCATAGTTAAACAGTGAACACTCTTTGAATGGCTGGGCAGTGCATTTAGTAACCTGGAAACTAATATATTACAAGGTATCATTACAATAATTGGTCTTATTATTTTACTTGTTTTAATATTTTCTGTTCTAAAGGTTGCGATTACAAAATGCTTAATCTCACCTGCATGCACAATGCCACTTATAAAACCACTGTAGATGATAAATATTTTGTAGGCCAAAAAATTAATATAGAATTGTGCGTGACACTGTCAGAGGGAGGGACTGTTATGGAAAATTGTGTGTCATATTTATTCTTCATAAAATGCATATTAGCTTGTAGTTCCTTTACAAATGAGTCAAATAAAATGTTTGCAATATGTTTATGTCAAAGGAAAACTGAAAAGCAGATGCAAGACTATGCAAGATATAGTTTCATACAAGTAGTAGCTTTATATATTTCAAGTGCCTGACAAATGCATTTTCTCTATTAGCAATCTATATTGTACTGACAGCCAAGAGAAGGCAAAGTAAGTGGTGAAGGAGTCAAGAGATGTTACATTACGTTTAAAAGTCAGTTTTAGAAGTTAATGAATTGTGTCAGGTATTCGTAGATACCAGATAAATCAACAGTAGGCTCTGACTTTCTCAAGCTGGGGGATGTGTCTTTGCAAGGATGTCTGAGAGAGAGTGTGTACTAGTACTGAATATTATAAAATTAAAGGCCAATAAATCTTAAGCATGGGTGATCTATGTTTTTAAAAGACATTTGTGAAGTGTTCGTGTGAAGCTCTAAGTGAGTATCAGTGGTACATAAAATAATGTAACGTCAAAGTTCTGTTTGCATAAAATTGATTAAAAAGCTATATACATGTTGTACCTTTGTTCTTTGACACTGATTCTGAAGATTTTAGCAGGCAGTATGTTTATGGAATAAACAAGTACTTTGCACATTCTGAAGCGTTATTCTTGACTAAGACCAAAAGGTAAAATTCTATTTTAATTTGTACAATAACAAGAGGATTTGCTGCATCAGAGAGACATGAATGAAATGATCTATTACATCATTTTCATATCAAAGTCATTCAGTCTGTCCAATCCAACTTATGAGTCCTTGTCTACAATCTTCCTAGGCAGCCTCATGACTTCAGATGTTTCAAAATAGGGGAGCCAAATTAAGCCTGGACTCTGGAAGGGCAGTCCAACTTGTAATGGTTGATAAAGGTTTGCATAGAGGACCAGGTACCAGCATCACAAATTTCACCAACTGAAGATGATGTAGCTATGGCCTAGTAGAATGGGCCTTGGGCATACCTGGTCAAATCCTTTTCTGATCAGTATAAATGAAGGTAATACAATCAGACAACCACCTGGTGAAAGACATTTTGGAGACCTTCTTGCCCAGCTATTTAGAGGCAAAGGAAATGAGATGAGCATCTTTCCTTAATGGTTTGTCCTGTGGATGTAAAAATGTAACTGTCTCTGTACATCTAGGGTACGCAAAATGTATTCTCTCTTTCATTAGAATTGGGAAGAAAACTGGAAATGAATAGGTTTGGACAAATTAGACTATGTAGTCACTTTTGGAATAAAGGCAGATTTGTCCTGAGAAATGCTCTGTCCTTATGAAAGATAATGTGAGGGAAGAGGCACATAAAGCTTGCAGGTCTCACAGTCTCACAGCTGAAGTAATAGTCACAAAAAAAAACAAGTTATGTACTCACCATAACGTTCCATGTTTGTTGTCCATGATTTTGCCTTCATTCTTGCTGGTTGGGTTCGGAACCGAGGATCGGTTCCAACTCGGCTGCATACTAAAGCTCGAGAGCTTTCACTGGCTCGAGGCTACAACCTATCCCAAGATGCCCAGCGGCTATTACCCAGATCTTGTTTGAGAAACTAATCACTAAGCTATGCTAACCCAGACCGTAACTGTAACAGATGCGCTGCTCAAAATTGAAAACACATGAAGGAAATCCGACCATTAACAGCCAATTCTGTAGCTTCCTCTCGATCCTCCAGGAAGGGGGAAAGAAAGGATGGGATGCAAGAATGAAGGTGAGATCATGGACAACAAACATGGACCGTTATGGTGAGTACATAAAGTACAGTTTTGTACCTACCATAAATGTAGATGTCCGACAGGTATGCATCTGCAGTCATCACATATGGGTTTGTCCTGCCTCAGGCAGCCCTTCGGTCGGCCGGATTCCAAAGTCTGGGTCTGGCCTCAGCTGATGTCGCACTTTCTCCGACGTCAGAGCGTCTGGGGTATAAAAGCATCAGCCGACGCCATCTTCCTCAGTTTTTCTTGCCCCAGATGCCAGGTGCCCTCTAGGAAGGCTTAATTTGGAGAAATGCAATAAAATTCCAAATATTTGCAAAAATATATATATATATATATATATATATATATATATATAAACAAATACACCATAATAGATTCCCTCAGCTAGCTAATAGAGGGGTAAGCACCCTAGGAATACCACAGAGGGGAAGGAGGGAGGGTAAACCTGACTGCAGATGCATACCTATCGGACATCTACATTTATGGTAGGTACAAAACTGTACTATGTCCTTCAAGGATGCATCTGCAGTCATCACATATGGGTAGAATACCATAGCCAATCTGGGGGTGGAGGTACTAAGTAAAGGATGGTGTAGTTAAGATACCCTGCAGGACTGCCGTAGCAAAACCTGCTCTGGATCTGCAGTATAAAGGTAAATTGTAATGCTTGGCAAATGTATGCACGGAGCTCCATGTAGCAGCTTCTAAAATGTCCTTGGTAGCCACCCCTCTTAGGAAGGCTGTGGTGGTGGCTGTGGCTGTCGTGGAATGAGGTGTAATGTTAGCTGGCACAGTTTTTCCATGAAAGGAGTAACAAAAACGAATGCAATTTCCTATCCATTTTGAAATTGTCTGTTTGGAAATTGCTTTTCCTTGTGCCCCAGCAGCATATGCTACAAACAACTGGTCAGTTTTTCTGTAACTTTTAGTTCTGTCCAAGTAGTAGCGCAATTGTCTGTGTATGTCCAGGGTGTGCAGAAGTCTCTCCCCTTTATTTTGTGGTTGTGGGAAGAATGTAGGCAAGTGAATAGCTTGGTTCAAAGATACCCTGGATACCACTTTTGGCATAAATGTAGGATTGGTCCTCAAAGAAACTCTGTCCTGATGAAAGATAAGAAATGGCTGCACTGCCATTAAAGCTTGTAACTCAGATACTCTTCTTGCTGAGGTTATGGCCAGAAGGAAGGCAGTTTTCCAAGACAAAAACTGTAGATCTGCCGATGCTGCTGGTTCGAAGGGAGGAAGTGTTAGTTTTTCCAACACGAAGTTAAGGTCCCAAGTAGGTAGAGGTGGTTTCCTTGGAGGATTGATGTTTTTGATTCCTCTTATAAACTGTCTTAGGAGAGGATGAGAGAAGACAGGTGGATTAACATTGTATTCTGCTGAGATTGCCGAGGCATGTATCTTAATGGAAGAGTAAGACAGGCCGTTGTGGAACAATTCTGCCAAATATTCCAGTATATGTGCCATGTTCATCACTGTCACATCTAGGCCCTTTGTTGTGTTCCAAGTGTGAAATATTTTCCATTTTGCTGAATATGCCTTCCTTGTGGAAGGCCGGCGAGCTTCCATAATAATATCCTTCACTCTCTGGGATAGGTTATCCTGAGGAGGAGTCATGGTATTCTCCAGGCAGTTAGCTGCAAGGTTTTCAGGTTGGAGTGTAGAGTCCTGAAATCGTGCTGCGTCAGTAGGAGTGGCCATAGGGGTAGAGGCCATGGTTTCGTCTGTGACATGCTCTTTAACAGTGGGTACCAGTGATGTCTTGGCCAGTTTGGAGCTATCAGAATCACTCTGGGCTGCTCTGTCCTGATCTTCAGTAGGACCTTGGTCATTAATGGGAGAGGTGGGAAAGCATACACTGTTAGAGCTTTCCAGCTGAAAGAGAGAGCGTCCACTTTCCATGCTTGAGGGTGGTATGTCCTTGAGCAGAATTTTTTCAGTTGATGATTGTGGGGGGAAGCGAACAGATCTATTTCCGGCCTTCCCCATGATTGTGTGATGAGTAAGAAGATGTCTGGGTGCAGCATCCATTCGTGTGCATCCATGGTAGTTCTGCTTAATCTGTCTGCCAGTATATTGTCTTTCCCTGGCACAAACTGGGACTGTAGCTGTATGTTGAGTTTCAAGGAAAGTTCCCATAGATTCATTGCCAGTCTGCAAAGAGGGTAGGAATGGGTGCCTCCTTGCTTGTTTATGTACCACATAACTGTGGTGTTGTCTGTCCTTATGAGCAGGTGGCCTTGATGAAGGAAAGGTTTGAAGGCCTCGATTGCGAGTATCACTGCCAGCATCTCCTTTTGGTTTATGTGCATGCGCAGCTCTCTTTGTGACCATAGCCCTTGGATACATCTGCCCTCCATGTGTGCTCCCCAACCTTGGTCTGAAGCATCCGTGGTGATGGTTTGGTTGGCTCTTGGCTTGCTGAAGGGCAACCCGCTGTTCGACTGGCAGGCTTGAGCCCACCACAGAAATTCCTTTTGAAGGCATGGAATGAGTGGGATCAAAGTTTCTAAGCTGGGACTGTGCTGAGTCCATAAACTTGTTAGGTACCATTGTAATTTTCTCATATGCAGTCTTGCTTGCGGAATCAGAAGAATGCAAGATGCCATGTAACCCAGGGCCTGCAGGATTTTCCTTGCAGTCAGCTGAGTTTGTCTAGTCAGATTCTTGAAGTAATCCGGTAGTTGTTTTTGTTTTTCTTCTGTGAGAAAGGCCATTTGGGTGGTTGTGTCTAGATCCGCACCCAGAAAAGTTATTCTTCGGGATGGAACCAGTCTTGATTTGTGGATGTTGACTGTATATCCCAAGGCCTGTAGCAGGTGGATGGCATAGTCCAAGTCCTTTAACAAAGTTTGCTTGCTGTCCGCTTGTATAAGGCAGTCGTCCAGATATGGGTAGATTTGAATCCCCTGAAGTCTGTAGTGTGCAATTACTGATGCCAGGCATTTCGTGAATACTCTGGGCGCAGTAGATAAGCCAAAGGGCAATGCTGAGAATTGATAATGCTCTGACCCTGCAAGAAATCTGAGGTGTCTTCTGCAGCTTTGTCGAATAGGGACATGCAGGTATGCCTCCTTGAGGTCTAGAGTCACCAGCCAAGACCCCTTGCCCAGCATGGGAAGGAGTTGCTGTAGAGTCAGCATTTTGAATTTTGGCACAATAAGGTAAGTATTCAGTGCGGACAAGTCGAGAATAGGCCTCCATTGATTTTCTTTTCTTGGAACAAGGAATAATCTGGAGTAAAATCCTTGGCCTTGTTCTGAAAGAGGTACCTTTTCTATGGCTTTCATTTGCATTAAGTTGGTAATTTGCTTCAAAGCCTCTGCCCTCTGATTTGGTGGCAGGTCTGGCATGCCTTTTCTTTTTGGCAATGTGTGGAAATGGAACCTGTATCCTTTGTCTATTATTTGCAGTGTCCATGTGTCCCTTGTAATGCTGTGCCAATTTTTTGAGAATAAAGAAAGCTTTCCGCCCAAAGGTGCTTCTAATTGAGCCCTGGTCGGCGGAGTCAAAATAAAGTCATTGAGTCTGTCCTGGTGTAGCAGTTGTAGTTCCTGCACTACCTCTCTGGTTGGGAGGCTGCCACTGACGGCCTCTGTAGGAGCCTCTAGCTTGCCCTCTACCTCTGGCACGCCTATTCCTGCCTCTCTGAGATCTGTCTGAGTCTGGAAAGGACCAATTCTTAGTAGGCCAATTTCTGCTGAATCTCGGTGGTTGGACTTGCAGAAAGTCTTTGACTGTTTCCACAGATTTTGCCTTTTCTTCAAATTTCTTTAAAACCTCTTGAGCCGTGGAACCAAATAATTTTTGCTTTTCCAAAGGAGCATCCAAAAGCTTAGCTTTAACATGGTCTGGCAGAGATTGTTCCTTCAGCCAGGCATGCCTACGTATAACTGCACCTGTCATAGCTGACCTACATGAAGCTTCCAATGCATCATAACCACACTACAAGAAATGGTTACTAACCTGCTGGGAGTTATGCACCAGATCCTGAAGGGATATGCGATCAAGGGGTTCAGAAGAGGACAGTTTCTTATACAATTCATCTAACAAATACTCTTGGTACTGTATCATATGAAATTGACAATTTAATGCCCTCATGGAAAGATTTGCAGAAGTATACACTTTCTTACCCCATCTCTCTAATGCTCTGGACTCCCTTTCAGAGGGTAGAGGATTTTTAGCAGTGGCAGCTGCAACCCCTTTTTGGCCCTAGGAAATAGTTTCTGGATCAGCAGAGTGGGCCTTGTACAGGTGCAGATGTGAGTCCGGGACCCTGTAGTACCTATCAGGTTTGGCAGGAGCCGGAGGGAGAGAGTCAGGGGCTGTACTAGCATCAGAGTACACATCATCAATGACATTCAAAACAGGAGGTATAGCTAAAGGCCTATGCTGAGGTAAATGTAAAAAGGTCCTTAATCTCTTCCTAGAATCAGAGAATTCCTGACCCTGCCATTGAAAATGTTCTCTCATAGAGTGTAAAGTCTCTCCAAAGGAAAACTCTTCAGGAGAGGAGGCCGAGGGAATAGATTCTTCAGCATCAGAATCCTCGTAAGCCGAATAAGCCTCCTCCTGGTGGTCTGACAGAGCAGAGCCATCAGTGGACTCATCTGAGGACTGGGGATCAGAGGGCTCAACCCTGGGCCTTTTGTCTGGAGGTGGTTGAGAGCCCCTGTCCGGATGAAGTTGGGAACCTCTAATTAGTGAGATTAGATCCTCTGCTAGGCTAAGAATCTGAGAGCCAGAAGAAGGTCTCTGAGTGGAAACCTTGGGAGGCAAAGCTTTAGTAAGTTTAGCAGCTTTAGCCCTAGAAAAAGCCTTAATGGACATGGAAGCAGGGGGTCTGGCTGCACCACGTGCAGGAGTAGACTTGTCTAAAGGAATGGTGTCGGAAGGTTCCTGGACACCGGTTTCAGTAGGTAATTCAATAACCGACTCGGCCGGGGCCTCCGGGGCCGAGGTAGTCGGTTGTGCGGTTTCGGTAATAGGAAGTACCAAGGACTCTGTTTCAGCCGAGACCGAGACACTCGCGGTAGGCCTGACCGTGGTTTCAGCCGAAACCGCGGTCCGCGTGTGTCGGTCCTTGTCCTTCCGTTTTTTAACTAAATGCGAAGTCAGAGTCTCCGACGGCATTTTATAAGCAAAAGTAGCCCCAAACAATTCCTCTGCAAACTCCGACCGACGTCTAAGAGTTCGTCGGTTGAAGGAAGCACAGGCTGAACAGGCCGAGACGTCGTGGTCTGGGCCTAGGCAGGGGAGGCAGTAAGAGTGGAAATCCTTATGAGGTATTTGTTTCCCACAAGTTAAACAATTATTAACTTTATCTGACATCGGCTGAGGCAAGAAAGAGTCCCCAATGGGGTAATTAGCTTTTTCGAAGTCTTCGGTAGCTGAATCACAGGAGCTGGCCGACCGGCACTTGCGAACTGCTTCTGCTTCGGGCACCACGCGGCAAGAAAGACTGAGGAAGATGGCGTCGGCTGATGCTTTTATACCCCAGACGCTCTGATGTCGGGGAAAGTGCGACATCAGCCGAGGCCAGACCCAGACTTTGGAATCCGGCCAACCGAAGGGCTGCCTAAGGCAGGACAACCCATATGTGATGACTGCAGATGCATCCTTGAAGGACATCTTCTTTATGCTATTTTGTCCTATCTTGCCTTCATTCTTGCTGGTTGGGCCAGCATCCCCAGCACCTTCTTTCTCAGGTGGCTCAAGGAAAAAAGCTCTTCAGAACAGTGGAACCAAAGGATGCCCTGTTCCGGGAGGCCACATCTACTTTGTAATGAGTGATAAAGGTATGAGGGTTGACCCATGTAGCAGCAGCAGCACAAATTGAATCCAAGGGGAGTCTAGCTTGAAAAGCAGTGGAAGTGGACATAGCTCTAGTTGCATGCCCTTTATTTTTTCCTGGCAGCTATTAAGGTGAGAGTTGCAGACATAAGTGATAGTATCTATAAGCCATTTAGATAAGGTGACTTTTGAAACTGGAATACCTTTCCAACAAACATTTGGTCAGATTTCCTGAATTCTTTGGTCCTGTGCAAGTAAAAGCGTAGCTGTCTATGTACATCCAATTGGTGAAGCTTGTAATGTGAAGTTGTTCTATCTCACTGTTCATTCTTACAGATGGGTTCGGAGCCAATCCACGGCTCCGAGTTGGCCAACTACAAAGCTCGAGGTCTTCAGACAGCTCGAGGCCAAGTCCCTATCCCATGATGCACCTTGTATTACCTCAGATCTAGTTTGCCACTGCAACAGGTCTCTGGTTTCTTCACAGCTCGGGCCAGTATAGTTTTTTCTTCTAAAAAACGTTTATCTTTATAAACTTTCATAATAGTTTTTATATTTAATAACTTTCAAAACTATTTCAACTAGTGTGTAGCTTAACTTTTGATAGTCCTTTTATAGCCTTTTTGGCCTTCGTTTATCAGGCCTTTAGTATCGCCCTTCCCTTCTTTTTGGTGTGCCTTTTTATAGCTTAGAAGACTGTTAAGTAGTTTAGAAGTGTGTTTAGTAGACATTTATAGCTTATTAGAGTGTTTCTAGAACATTAACAGTAGATTCTATTTAGCATTATACAGCCCATTTATTTTTTAAGGGCTGCTTACTATTTAAAATACTTGTGTGTTCATTGAATTTGTTGAACACGTGTCTGTGTGCGTGTTTCAATATACCTTTACTACAGGTTTGCTTGTGTGCATTTACATTTTTCTCATGGCTGACCAGGATAAGAAGAAACAACCCAAGTCTGGGTTTAAAAAAATGTCCAAAGTGTGGAAAGAAAATGTCTGTGACTGATGGTCATGTTAATTGCGTTTACTGTTAGGGTGCTTTGCACTTGCAAGAGAGTTGCTCCATCTGCCATTCTTTTAGTAGCTGCGTCCTACATGAAAGAAAAAGAAAGTTAATTGACAGAGGCCTATTAAAATCATCCTTTCAAGAAGCTTTGGGTGACCATGATAAAGCTGATAAATCTTTCAAATCTTCCAAGTCCTGTTGTCTTCATCATCGAAGCATAGAGTTGTGGATCCGAACATATCAAAAAAACCTTCAACTTCGGCTCCACAGCCTTCGGAGCTGAGCATCTTTATCCTTTTGGAGCCAGTCCCCAGTCCTGGAACCGGTCTCCGCACTACTGAAGTCACCAATCTTACAATCGGAACCACCTTCGATCCATTCATCTCAGTCCTCGATAAGCCTATCTGATCTGGATGCGGATCGTGTGGTGCAGAAGTTGTTAAAGGCACCGGTGTTTACAAAATTTTTACCGGTTCCAACCCAAGTCGTTTTGGAACCAAAAACTGTTCCTCCATCTACTTCGTTTTCTCCTCTGAGACATACCGGTCCATCTGAGCCAGAGGAGTTGGACCTGATGATTGTGGAGTCTTCGGAACAGACACCTGCTTCAGTGCCATTGGTTCCGATTACTCATACTTCCTTGGTGCCCATCGAGGAGTCTAGGAGCCAACATTCACCGGTCGGTCCAGGGAGGGTAGTCGGACCGATCTTTCGGTTCCGACTTTACCTCTTGTGGCTTCAGCTCGGATAAGTTTGACTCCTACCTCTGCATTGGAGCCCACTATTCCGGTGCCGAGGGAGTCATCTGTTCCATCTGACTCAGGGATTTCCTCCCACCAGAGCAGAGGTGCTGTAGAGGCCATGAGGACAGTAATGTCCCCCAGGACATCCACAGCTTCAGGACCAACCACCTCTTCCCCCAAAGCACCTGCATCCACTTCTGCCTCACAAATCCCTTTGAAGTGTAGAGACCCTGAGCCTAAGGAAGTCCCACTGGATGGTCCCTTCTCTTCCGAGACCTCACCAGAAGCTCCCACTGATAAGGTTCCCAGGAAGAGAATTTGCAAGAGGAAGCATCTAGATTCCCTGCAGGAGTCTTATCACATCTGACACCGACTAGGATTAATCAGAAGGGTCCCCACGGTCCCCTCTGAAGATACCTCATTTGCAGATATCTTGGAAATCCTAAAGCAGAGGGGTGGCTGGAAGCCCACCAACCTTACTGAGGATGAGTCGGTCCTCCTGAAAGCTTTTGGGTCTCACTTGTTGGGAGTCCCTGCCCTTCGATGAGCTTATGGAGCTGGTCTCATGAAGGGTGTAGGGGTTCCGGACACCATGGAGCCTGTCCCTAAGAGGCCCAATAAATTTATTTCCGCCCCTCACGATAAGACCTTTCTTACAAAGGGAGTGCGCCTGTTGATGCCATGGTGGCGGCGGCAGCCACCAAAAAGGAGATGTCGGAAACTTCTTCCTCTGTCCATCCTCCTAAAAGAGACTCTAGGATCATGGATAGATATGGGAAGTGCATGTTTAGTTCAGCGACTTTTGCCATGCATTCACTGAACTACCTCACACATTTTACAAGACTGCAAAGAGATCTCCTAAAAGAGCTTGGAGATACTCTACAGGGTACAGTAGCTGAGGGAGCTACAGACAAGGTTGTGTCCCAGCTTGCTACTCTTAATTCCATAGTGAACTCTTCCATGTGTCTGATTTCATATGCAGCTGAGCAGGGCAGTGGGTACAGGAACTGCTCTTAAGAGACACTCCTGGATGCGCTTATGTTCCTTTGTGGTGCCCTTTAAGTCATCCTTTGTCAACACCCCTTTTGATGGCTCATCTCTTTTCGGGCCCAAAGTTAAGGAAACTCTGACCAGGTGTGAGCAGGAAGGAAAGACTCTGTCTGCCGTCGGAGTCCGTTTTTCCACCCCTACTAGACCCTACCCCAAGGTTCAAAAGGGAGGAAAGATGTGGTTCCAAAAAGCCCAAGGAGCCTTTCTGGACATACATGATGAACCCCTCTCCAGGGGCAGAGCAGGGGGCAATAGACGGGGTCCACAAAATCGGGGCGACAGAGACCAGTTCTTTGGGAAGCCCTACCAGCGCTCCTGAAAGGAGGCACGACTGTCCTACTCTGAAGGCAGTCAGTGGTCGCTTATCTTTGTATCTAGAAGACTGGCTAAAAATAACAAATGACAACTGGGTACAAAGCATAATTTCCAGAGGATATTTTATCCCCTTTGCCACTCCCCCCCCCCCCCCCCCAATAACAAAAATCCTGGACGTTCCACCCAGTTACAGGGAACAAGCAACAGTAGAGGTCCAAAGGTTGCTAAGAAAAAGTCACCCAACCAGTCCCAGCAGACCAGATAGAATCTGGAACTTACTCAAGATTCTTTTTAGTTCCAAAAAAGACAGGGGACTGGAGACCTATTTTGGACCTCAGCAGAATAAACAGATCTGTCAAGAAGGAGAAGTTCCAGATGGTCACGCTACAGTCGATACTTCCTTTCTTAGGGAAAGACAATTGAATGTGCTCGGTAGATCTACAGGATGTGTACTACCACATAAAAATGGCCAGACCATCCAGGGATCATCTGCGCTTCCGGCTGGCAGCCAATCACTACCAGTTTCGAGCCCTGCCCTTTGGTCTCATTATAGCCCCCAGAGTGTTCACCAAATGTATGGCAGTGGTCACGGCTCACCTGAGGCGTTCGGGATTCCAGGTGTTTTCGTATTTAGACTATTGGCTCCTCACCGCCACCAGCAGGCATCAGCTTATACAAGCCAGGGACACGACACTTACTCTTTGCAATCGACTGGGGATTACCATAAACTCAGAAAAATCTGCCTTGTCATCATCGCAACATATCGTTTTTATCGGAGCAGAATTGGACACCACCACCACTTTAAAACTTCCATCAGAAAGGATATCAATACTTCGTCAGCAAATTCTGAATGCCATATTCAGAGACAAGGTGCCAGCCTCAGAAGTGCTAAAGTTGCTGGGGACAGTGGCAGCTGCAATAATAGTGATTCCAATGGGTCATATGCACATGCGGATTCTGCGATGGCTCCTGTTCACACAATGGTCCTATCAAAAACTCTCAATGTCTCATCTCATCATTCTAACAAACTCTTGCAAAAAGGATCTTCAGTGGTAGTTGACCTCTCTCCAATTAACGATAGGTCGTCCTTTTATCCCACCTTCACCATCGGCCACTGTGACCACGTATGCTTCTCTGATCGGGTGGGTGGGAGGGCATTATCAGGGAAGATCAGCCCAAGGCACATGGACCATGGACCGAACAAGAGACATTTCTGCATATCAATGCCCTGGAGATGAGAGCGGTACTCTTGGCATTGCAGTACTTTCAAGACTCTCTCCCTCTGGGGACAATTGCGATTCAGATGGACAACATGTTGGTGGGCTGGTATATAAACAAATAAGGAGGAACCAGGTCCTATCCCCTTTGTTGAGAGGCCATAAGAGTGTGGCAGTGGGCAATCTCCACCCAGCACTTTCTGATAGCAACTCACATCCCAGGGAAATCCAACATGATAGCAGACAAACTGAGCAGGGCAATCTTGTTGCCTCACGAGTGGTCCCTCAAAGAAGAAATAGCAGAAAGAATATTTCGCAGATGGGGCCAGCCTTGCTGCGATCTCTTTGCATCCCCCATGAACACAAAATGCAGAAGCTATTTTGCCCTAATCCCCCCCACCAGGAGATGCCCCAAGAGACGCACTTGTACACGATTGGCCTCCGGGTCTCCTTTATGCCAATACCACTGATATCCAAAGTGTTACAGAAAGCCAAAGCCCTGGGAAGGACCATCATTCTTATAGCCCCTCACTGGCCTCATCAGATTTGGTTCCCCCTTCTTTGAACTCATCTATTGGAAGAGCCGTGGATTCTAGACCCAGTTGCAGACCTTCTGATGCACTCGGGGGCTCTTCGTCCCTCCCTTCAGTCCCTGAAATTCACAGCTTGGCTGCTCCATTTCCCAACATAGCCAGGTTCCATAATCAACTGAAACACAACATATTTTAATATCTTCTCATAAATCATCTGCGAGGAAGATGTTCTTCATGTTTCACTGTTGCAGTCATCACACTTGAGTTATCTGCCTGCAGGTAGCCCTCAGTCAGCCTCAATACCAGAGACTTAGTATTTCTGCGTCAGTTGCTGTCACTTCAGAACTGATGTCAGGTCATCAGGGGTATATAAAAACAGGCAGCAAACGCCATTACATCAGTCTTTCTTGCCGAGGAGTCCGAAGCAGAAGCAGTTCGCACGAGTGCCGGTCAGCCACTACCGGAGTTGTTTCCGAAATTGAATCATCCTGAAGTCTTCTAAAGCTAAGTACCCCACTGAAGATCCTTTTTTCTTGCTCTAACCAATGTCAGAAAAAGCTAACAATTGTCTCGCCTGTGGAAAGCAAATACCACACCGAGATTTCCATTCTTACTGCATCACCTGTTTAGACTCAGACCACGACGTACCTCACTGACAGTTTTGTGCTTTGTTCAATGCCTGAACTATTCGTCGTTGGGCCTTTATTGTCGCTAAATACTTTCGCTGTCGATCTCTGTGTTCCGAAACGGCTTTTGTAAGCCATCAGACTGCCGAACTTCCGAAAAAACGTAAGGATAAAGACAGAGGCAGACTGCACAGGTCCAGATCTGCCGACAATGCTTCCATTAAGCTAGTTGCCAGTTCACCGGTACTCAGTGAGGTGCTTTAGCAGCCCCTGATGCTCGCTTCGATGTATTCGCAGGCCTTTACCGAGACACATTCGGAGTCCGGTATGCCACGAGATTCTTCTTTGACTACTGAACCTGCAGATGTCTCTACCTTGGATGGGTCCGGAACTGCTGTGCAGTCACCAGTTTCCAAGGAAGTTCTTCGCATTACCGATATTTGACCTAAACCGACTTCTTTTGCGTCTTCAGTTCTAAAACTGCCGAGTTTCTAAGGCCAAGAGTACAAGCTACTCCTAAAAAACTGAAGACCCAAACTAAAGCACCTGCTTCCTTGCCACAACATCAAATGCTTAAAATGGCAGAAGACCTGATTATGCTGATTAGGGGAAGCCAGCCTTCCCCTGCTAAGAGGAAAAAGAGACCTGTCCCCAGCAGCTCTAACAGACCAAGAGTCCGATGACTCGGAGGTTTCTGAATAAGAAGACATGCCTTTATCTGCTTATGAGGATTCAGATGCAGAGGACTCCATTCTCTCTGCTTCCCCTCCAGAGGATTTTTCATTTGGTAAAACCCTTCATACTTTAAGAGAGCATTTCCATTGGGAATGTCAGGATTATCCTCAGTCCAAAAACAGACTCGGAGAATTTTTAGATTTGCCACAACATAGACCTTTAGCAATCCCTCCAGTTCTGGATGATGTCTTTATGGAATCCAGTCTAACTCCTGAAACTTTACCCCCTGCTCCAAGGAAACCAGACAGGTACTGCAGACTCCCTGACCCTCACAAATTTCTTTTAAAAAATCCTACTGCTGACCCAGAGGTCATTTCCCAGGGGCCTAAAGGTATAAAAGCAACCACAGCTAAGAATCCCACCCCTTCAGACAGGGATTCCCGAGCTATAGACAGATGGAGTAAAAAAGTATACACCTCTGCAACTCTCGCCATTAGGGCATTGAATTGCCAGTTTCACATGCTGAAACACCAGCAACATATTATGGAATTTATTAAGCAAAAATTATCTACCTTTACAGACTGTGTAGAAAACAAAGAATTACAGGAGCTTATGCATTCTGCAAGCCTAGTTAGCAAGCATACCTTACAATGTGGCTTTGACACCCTAGAAGCATCTTGCAGGGCAGCAGTCACTGGTTCTGTACCGAGAAGGCATGCTTGGCTTAGGGAACAGACCTTGCCAGACCATGTCAAATCAAAATTACTAGACGCTCCTTTGAACAAGGACAATCTGTTTGGCACCAAAGTAGAAGTTCTAAAAAAGATAGAAGAAAAAGCTAAGTCTATGCAGACAGTCAAAGAATATTTGCAAGTGCAGCCTCCAAGATTCAGTAGGCATTGCCCCTCGAAACATTGGTCCTTTCCAGCCCCCTCAAGGCCATCTCAAACTAGACCCAGGGGAAACAGACCCCCCCCCCAGATTACAGTCTCAGGGTATGCAGAGATCTAAGCAATGGAGTGCCTCCACTTCTAAAATAGGGAATGCTAAGCCACCCCCTTACAGTAAGATTTCACAATGACTTCTCAACTCCACTCCTCACCTCTACCCCCCATGCCAGCAATGGTACCCACTACTGCACAGCCTGTCACCGATGCCACCATGGCACCTACCCCAGATCTCAACCCTTCTCACTCAGCAGGAGGGACAGATCTTGCATCCGCAACTGCAAACCCTGAATCATACAGCCTGGCTTATTCCTTGAATTCTCCCCCAGTGACCAGCCTAAGCAAGCAGGTGATGGACATCATTTTTGAAGCCAGAAGACCCAGTACAAGGAAATCCTATGCTGATAAGTGGAAAAAGTACTGTTCCTGGATTCAATCTAAAGGAGAGGACACAGCACTGCCCTCTTTACCTCTAATCCTGGATTACCTAGCTGATCTGCTCCACAGAGGCCTATCCTTCTCCTCCATTAAGATCCATGCCTCTGCCATCTTGGCTCATTACAACACTGAGCCATCTCTCTTCTCTCACCCTCTCATCACACAGTTCCTGAGAGGGGCAAACAACTTAAAGCCACCAAGGAGAGCACCCACCCCTGCTTGGGACCTTAACTTTGTATTGGAAAAGCTCACGCTACCCCCTTTGAGCCTGCAGCATCAGCAGAGTTAAAATTCCAGTCTTGGAAAACAGCCTTGCTTCTGGCCATCACTTCAACTAGAAGAGTGTCTGAACTACAAGTACTTATGGCTGTGGAACCCTTCATTATTTTTCATGCTGACAGGGTCTCCCTGAGGAATAACCCTTCGTTTATGCCTAAAGTGTTGTCCAGTGTGGCTCTCAACCAATCTATCCATTTGCCAACCTTCTTCTCTAATCCTCAAAATAAAGAGGAAAGGATCCTGCCCTCCTTGGAAGTGCAGAAAGAGCTCAGATTCTACCTTGATAGGACTAAGCCCTTCAGGAAATCTGACCAGTTAACTAGTCAGTTTTGCACCGGGGGCAGAGGGCAAGGACATTTCAAAACAAACAATTTCCAAATGGATAGCACACTGTATCAATTTCTGCTACAATCACCATGGGAAACCAACCCCTCAGGGGGTCAGAACACATTCCACTAGGGCAACTTCTACCTCTACAGCATTCCTCAGGGGAGTCCCTACCAGGGACATTCTGAAAGCTGCTACCTGGAGTTCTGTACACACCTTCACCAAGCATTATCACCTGCACATCTTCTCCAAATCCAGGGCGGGTTTTGCAACAGCAGTCCTGCAGGGCTTTCTAGCCAGCCCCAACTCTTCCTGACTGCCTCCACCCTTTCTTCACATTTGGGAATCAACCCAAGTGTGATGACTGCAACAGTGAAACATGAAGAACATAGTACAGTTGTGCACAATTACCATAAATGTAGATGTTAGAGTGTATTCACTATTGTAGTCCTGGTTTCCCACCCTCCAGCCCCCTTGTCTCCCTCTCTCCTCTCTATGTCCATTACTCACCCCTTACAGGGCTTTTCCTATTTACTTTTTACTGGTGATGTTTTCCCCACCATAACTTAGCTCCCTATTTGGGGGGCTCCTGACTTGTGGGGCAAGAAAAACTGATGTAATGGCGTTGGCTGCCTGTTTTTGTGTTCCTGATGACCTGATGTCAGTCCTGAAGCGACAACAACCGACACAGAAATAATAAGTCTCTGGTATTCAGGCCGACTGAGGGCTACCTGCAGGCAGATAACCCAAGTGTGATGGCTGCAACAGTGAATACACTCGAAAATCTACATTTATAGTAAGTGTACACAACTGTACTTTATACCTCAGCATATGGAAGAGATTTTCCATGGGCTTTTCAAAATAACATTGACCCTTACCTAGCCCCTATTTCCTCCATACTAGAGTTTTTGACTATGCTTTTCAACAAGGGAGTGGCTGCAGCCAGCATTCGTGTGCTGCTCGCTGCGATCTCTAATTTTCATCTGGGTACTGAAGGCTTTAATGTAATGTCACACAAGCTATCCAAAGCTTTTCTCAAAGGGACCTTCCACCTGAGACCACCTGTCAAATCCCCTTATACACCTCGGAATCTAAATTTTATGCTGTCACGCATCATTCTTCCACCGTTTGAGCCAGCTTCTTCATGCGACTTGAAATTTTTGTCTTGGAAGACTGTCTTTTTAGTGGCCATCACATCTGGCCAAAGAGTTTCAGAGCTACAGGCCTTGTCTATAAAACCCCCTTATCTGATTTTTCATTCTCTTAGAGTTTCACTACGAACAAATCCTTCATTCTTACCTAAAGTATGTACTGAAGCTAACCTTAACCAAACCACAGAATTACCATTTTTTTTCCCCCAAACACACCAATAACTTGGAGTACATGCTGCACAAACTTGATGTTCACAGACGACTTCGATTTTACCTAGATAGAACCAAAGAATTTAGAAGATCTGAACAACTTTTTGTTTCCTTTTCAGACTCCATAAAAGGTAGATCTGTGGCAAAAACCACTCTGTTGAAATGGTTAACTGACTGCATCACCTTCACTTAACTCAGCTGCCAATATACCTCTGCAACACAAAATAAAAGCTCATTCAACCAGAGCTGTTTCCACATATTCAGCCTTTACTGCCAAGCTATCAATAGATAGTATTTGTGCAGCAGCCACTTGGTCAAAGCCTCATACTTTTATCACTCATTACAAAGTCGATAAGGCCTCCAGGGACAGGGCTGCCTTTGGTTCCACTGTCCTGAGGAACACATTCCCGTGAGCCACCGGAGAAAGACAGTGCTTGGGACGCTACCCATCTGAAAGAATTAACGGTGAGATAGAACAACTTCACATAAAGACGTTATGTACTCCCATAAAGTTCCACGTGAGTTGTTCATCTCACCTTCATTCTTACTTCCCACCCTCCAACCCCCTCCAGGCTTTTTTCGAGGACCGAAATTCATGTTTTATCATGGTTGCTGTGTCTTTTATATAGTTTCCTTACCTAAAATAGGGATAGAATGGCATAAGGTATTGTTAGAGGCAGCAAACAAGATCTGAGGTAACACAAGGTGCATCATGGGATAGGGACTTGGCCTCGAGCTGTCTGAAGACCTCGAGCTTTGAAGTTGATTGGCTCCAAACCCATCTGTAAGAATGAAGGCGAGATGAACAACTCACATGGAACACTATGGTAAGTACATAACTTCTTTTTCTGCCTTGATGCCATGATCTGCAAAAAAATACAGGTAACTTGATAGACTGATTCAAATTGACCTCAGAGCAGACTTTTGACAGAAAGGAAGGATTTGTTCTGAGGGAAACTCTGTCTTTGTGGAAAATCAGACAGGAAGGATGGATAGACAGAGCTTGCAGTTCTGAAACCCTCCTAGCGGAGGTAATGGCTGTTAAGAAAATTGTCATCCAAGACAAGAACTTCAGTGAGCAAGAGGAGGCTGGTTCAAATGAGGGAAGAGTTAAGGATGATAATACCAAATTTAGGTTCCACGGAGGTGGTGGTTCTCTTATGGGGGGGGGGGGGTCTTAAAAGGAATGTGCCCCTGAAAAAGGCTTTGCATAGTCTATTGGGACATTACATTAGATCCCATGTCTCCCACATGGTAATTAGATATGGCAGCTAGTTGAACTCGTATCGTGGCTGCCGCTGCACCTTGATTAAATATTTCTGTTAAAAATTCCAGGACTACAGATATAGGGGCTGTAAAGGGATCTATGTGGTTGTTGTCGGCCCAAAAAGAAAACCTCTTCCACTTGCTTGCATAAAGTTTCCTAGTTGTATCCTTGTATGACGAAACCAGAATGTGTCATACTGCTGGGGATAGTTCTGGAAGCCTGGCTAAGACTGGAAGTGGAGTAACCAAGCTGTCAACTTGAGGCTTTGAAGAGACGGGGTGAAGCTTTCCTGACGGACGAGTCAGAAGATCCAGAACTGGGTCCAGGGTCCAAGATGTGGGAGTTGAACTCACCTGCACTGAAGCTCTGAGTGGGAGAGTCGGATCAGACAAGGGTCCGGTTAGACTCCCCCCCCCCCCCCGGAACTGACGAGGGAGTCTCAGCCCCCAGACCCCTCCATGGATGACAACATGGTAGTAATCAGAGTGAAGATCGGCACTGCAACTCCAGGAATGGATTTCGGTTCTGAAGGTTCCATCACTAGGACTCCAAAAAACATAAGCTCCACGAGGAAAGGACCACCACCCAAAGGACAAAATGATTTCTTTTATTAACACACTTCTGGTACCTCGGCCTCTCGCCTTATAATGGAATACATTTCTAATACAATCCTGTCCCTACATACACACATATCAAGTACCAATTAATTAATTAACTAATTAACCTAATTTACAAAAATTCATAGAGTAATTGCACTTTTCCACATGACCAAGTTTACAACCATAATGTTATACATTTTGTTAAAAATGCTTTGAAAATATTTTACACATTATTAAATACTATCTGCATTTTTACATACATTTTTAAATATTTTTAAATGCATTTTTAAATACATCTTTAGATACTTTTTCAAATACATTTTCAAATACATTTTTAATTGCATGTTTGTTTCCCATTTTTTAAACAGTCAAATTATTCTCTAAATTAATTCCATTGGGAAACAATGTACGACAATTAATACTCAATCCACTCTCAAGTTTATTTAATTCTTCGAGCCACTTCCTATTTACATTGAAAAGAATTTGCATTCTCTGTTGGACACTTGTGACACTGTCCTAAAAGATACTAGGACCTTCTTACATTACATATGGCTACTTCTGATTTGAGTGCTGATTATCTTTTGGTGACAATGGATGCAGAGTCACTCTTTACTGTGATCCCCAATACTTGGGGTATAGAAAATGTCAGGAAATGTATGCATGTGAACCATTACTGAGGACAAGAACAATTTAATTCGTGCCCTTTTAGAATTTGTTTTAGAAAAGAATGTCTTTTTGTTTGAAGATCAATTTTATGCACAAAAGGTTGATGTGGCAATGGGCACAGCTTGTGCCAACAGCTACGCCAACCTTGTGTTGGTACAATGGGAGAGAGACATATTATTTCAAGCTGGGGGCTTCTCTGAACATATCTTATGGTATGTAAGATTTGTTGATGATATGTTTTTTGTTGTGGAGGGGGTCAGTTGAGAGTCTCACACAGTTTATAGAGTTTCTACATCAGTCTACAGATTTTTTAAGAATTACTTTTAAATATTCTTTTGATGAAATTGAATTTCTTGATGTTAAGGTGAACAAAACTGATTTGACTAGCCTAGTAACTAGTATTTATAGGAAACCCACAAGAAAGAATAATCTGCTCCACAGAGATAACATGCATCCTAGGCATGTTACCCAAAATGTTAATGGGCAGGTGTACAGGGTCATGAGACTCCACAACAATGACGAACAGCTTGCTGAGGCCCTGGAGACCTTGAAAATGGATTTTCTAGATAGAGACTACAAAGAAGAAGATATTGACAGTTGTATTACTGATGCGTATAAAGAGAGGGGGGGAGCAGGCCTTATTACGCTGCTGCACCTAACACTGAAGCCATAGCTACAGAACAAAGGACAGGATTGATTAGATTTCCTCTCACATATTCTTCTGATGTTAGTAGTATATGTGATATTGTCAAAAGGAACTGGGGCATTTTGGATACTGTAGATGAATTAAGAAATGCCACAGATACTGTTCCACACTTTTCTTTTAAAAATAACAGATCCTTGAAAAGGCATCTGTGCTACAATACGTCTACTTTTAACAAGGTTTTACAGTCAGAGAGACATGGTACTTTTAAATGCAGGAAATGCACAGCCTGCAAGTGTATACACTCTAGTCCTACTTACATGCACCCTAATATGCACTTTAAAATAGACCCAAACTTTTATGCTGATTGCAGGACTAAGAACATTGTTTATTTTAGTTACTGCACTTTCTGCCATGCTTTTTATGTAGGCATGAGTAACAGACAACTCAAAGACAGGGTGCTGGAACATCAGAGAGACATTAGTAACAAGAGAGACACCAATGCCCTTGATAAACATATTATGTGCCATGGACAGGAACATAATTTTAAATTCCTTGTGCTAAAGATCATTCCTGAGAGTTTAAGAGGGGGAGATCTTAGGAATCACACAGAATCTGCAGAGCAAAAATGGATTCTGTCTCTTAATGCTGATAAAATACCAGGTCTTAATAAAGTTCTCTCTCTTAAGCCTATTTTAAAAGCTATACCTCTCAAACACTGAGTATAGCATTGTTTTTTTTACATATTTTATATATATATTTTTTATCTTTTTTTATATGTTTCATTTGCCTGCTTTCTTGCTGACATTTTTCTCTTAGATAATTGATGCTTTTATCACTGCTTTAATTGACTAATTTAACTTATGGTATTTAACTGCATTTGTTATAGTTTAGAACAGTCTGATGAAGCGGTGAAAGCGCTTACTCTCTTTTGTGTGCATTAAAGTTTATTGTTTTACCTTCAGCTGTGTTAGCATCGGTACTTTTTGTTTTTCTTAGTAGTTACTTGTTACTGTACTGATCTATTTTTATTCTCAGCATACTTTTTACACTTTTGGATCTCTTGGTTGAGAATAAAGCATGGCAGAAGGCAATGATGCTGAAATGACTTTTAATCCTGCCAGGAAAGCTTCTTCTGTCAACAAAGTGGCTAGTGATCACCTTAACATTATGGAAATTGTATCAAACACCCCCCTTGTTACTGACCTTACCTTGACTTCTACAGATGATTTGGATATAGACAAGACTTACCCACTTTTCATGAACAAATTTAAAGAACTGGAAAATAAGCTTTATACATTTAAATGGCTGCAATGGCAGCAATTTCATCTGGAAGCATCTTTAAAGCATAAGGTTGTACCCAGGGGCCTAAGAATTCTCAATATGCCTAGCTATGGTAATGTATATACAGACCTGCTGATGAAATGGCAGTCATTTAACTTGCAAGCAAGCTCTGGCAACTTGGAACTTCTTATGGAATTATTTCTTCCAGAAGAGAAAGAACTGCAATGTGAGATCTCAGTTCTGCAGGATGAAATTTACAGTTCCTTTCCTGCTGATATTATGGGGGACAAACTTGATAACCTCTATGACAACATCCTGGCTTATGAGAAAAGGTTGTTACAGTCTACTAAAATAAAGAAATTGCAATGCAACATCAAGGATTTTACTACTGGAGCGTTTTTTTGCATGGGGTAGAAGTAACTTATGGCATTTAACTGCATTTGTTACTAGTTTAGAACAGTCTGATGAAGCGGTGAGAGCACACCGTGAAAGCGCTTACTCTCTTTTGTGCGCATTAAAGTTTATTGTTTTACCTTCAGCTGTGTTAGCTTCGGTACTTTTTTGTTTTTCTAAGGACCTCTCTGGTAGCCTGTTATACCTGCTGGGCGGGATGCCCAATAAAAGCCTTGCATGCAGGGGCAGTGGATGGGAAAACGGAATGTAGCAACCTCTGGATGTAAGCTCTCTTAACCTCTCAAAGTGCATGATGACCTGCCATGCTGTGGGGTGTGCAGACAGAGAGCCCCGGACTGCCTCCAGAGTGGGTTCAGGCACCTAGGCAGCGAGACATTTCCCCTGTGGTACATTTGACTGGGGACAAATGGCTGAAATGACATTCAGCTGCAGAGAAATATGTCTGTTTGCAAATTCCCTGTGGGCAAAGAGAAGAATGTGTTGTCATACCTATAACTTCAATAACCAAATGCACAGGGGGAAAATAAACAGCCATATTTCTCTGCAGCTGAATGTCACTTCAGCCATGTGTCCCGAGCCAAAATGTATCGCAGGGAAATGTCTCGCTGCCTAGGTGCCTGAACCCCTCCAGAGTATAGCAGTTGGGCAAATATTCAGAGATACTGCTGCCTGTTGTCTGAGAATAGTCCATGCTATCCCTGGTTCTGTGGACCTCCTCTGCCACTAGGCCGACATCCAAAAAGAGGCTACCTCTGCCCATAGGAAAGTCAATCTGCTGATGTTTAGACTTTCAGAACTAAAGTGAACGAAGCCCATTTTGGTTCCTACTATAAAACTTTGTTAGGCTTTGAACTTTACTCAGACGGAAAATAACATCTTGTCATTGCTCACACTTCTGCATCCTTTCCTTTACAGAAGGTCCAAAGAGACTGACGGAATAATCGTGAAAGATGCCATGAAACTGTAAAGTCACACAAGTGCAGTCAAGCATGGCTCCTTACAGCAATGCCCAAGCCAGCTGCCCTGGCTGCTCCATCTAGTGCATTATGCATGAAGAAGTTACAAATGATTGGCATTGTACATATGGTTGTTTCTAATTGTTTACAAATGTCCAATGTCAGTGGATTCTTCAGAGTAGCTTGGACTTGCAGAGCCAAATACCTCCGGAATCTATCTGTACGAGTGGTGTAATTCACAGCCCTCAACACAAAGGTGCACAAAGTGTACACCTGCTTCCCTAGCCTATCCATCACCCTGGAGACTCTAATAAATGAGTGGATACAATGAGAATTTTTCAGATAATTCTCTTTTCATAGCCACTGCCATAATAATGGAATCCACTGCAGAGGGTCTAGCCCAAAACTGGCAATCTTTAGGGGGTCTGAGTATTTTATCAGGCTTGCTGGGAACTGTCTGACAACTGTCTGGTTCCTGCCATGACCCCCAAGCTGCTAGATCTACAAGCTTATTGGCTGGGGGACCACCCTGGATGTAGAGGGTGTCAAACCATAAGCCTTCATTAGAGTGTGTGTGTGTGTGTCCTGTAGGCCAAGCTCCCTTTTAGCACATGACCTCTAGGATATTGCCAAAAAAGGCATTCTCTGGAGGTGACAGTGAGGAGCCCGCTTGATCCTTAGAGTCTGAATCAGAGGAGAGAGTCTAGGTGCTTCTTTCTGTCTTTCTGCAAGTCCCCTTTTTGTGCGGCAGGGATGGCCTCATCTAACTCCTCTTAAAGATGGTTACTGCCCCCCCCCCCCCCCAAAAAAAAAAAAGCTTCCATTAACACAGTAAAATTATTCGCTTAGCGGTTCCCAAGACTATTTCACCTTACTCAGGCCTACATTCACATCGCTTTAAAGATCATGGCTAGTAAAATCGTAATTGTTTGCATATTGCAAGCCTCACTAAACAGTTACAGGCTCAACTTGACCTTGCTGAAACTTAATTGTATAGAGACACTGTATTTAACTTGGCATCTATGTAACTGCATAGGGTGTGTGAAGAATACAATGTGTAGGCTAATCTGCTTTCTTTTACTCTTTCTGAACTACACTTTATGCGATAAACATGTTGATCCCAATTCTATATTTTAAAAACATGAGTGCCTAACTTTGTATCATATGCAATTTAAATATACTGTAATGCCTAATTTAAATGTTTTCTGAGCCCAGGTCATGTCTGAAAAGGCCAATAGGCCAGTTTCTCGTGGTAAATAAATAAGTAAATAAAATGCTATAAAGGGCCTTAATAAGACCAAGATACGCCACATGCACTGCATGCCTACCATCTACATCCTCCGAAACCCTTTTAAAGAAGTTTATCAGATTAAACAGATATGTTCTACCTTTTACAAAGCCATAAAGTTCTGTAAATAAGAACTGGAAACAGTTGCACATCTTATTGCTGGGTATGATACACTCATGGTGAAGGGCCTATATACTGAAAGGCTCAATAAAGTGGCAAGACTGTTGGACAGCGGACTGTTGAAACACTACAAAACAGAAGTAAATAAGTAACACTGTAAACATGAACCACAAAGTATTATAGTGAATAACATGCATGCTACAGAGCATGGGTGAGGTGATGACATGCTGCCTGTAACTTACTCCCCAAACATTTTCTTTGATTTTCAGGGAAGACAGTAGCATTAGATGACAGCTGTAAGATCCATCTCTGTACAGTGGGGTACAGCGAGTGCAGTTTCCAAACAGAGCAAGGCAATAACCTTCTTTGAGAGGTTCATGCGAACAGAAACTGGGATTAAGTAAAATAGTCAGTTTCAGTCTTCAAAAATCCATGGAGAAGACTATCCATATTAGGAGGTCCCTGATTCAACTTTACGTAGATATCTGCACAGTGCATTTACAGAAACTGAATATGAACCAAACAGTCGACAGCTGTGGTTAGGATGCTCAAAGATGAGTAGCTACTTGGTGACAAGACTCTCTTTATAGTGTCATAACATATGCTGTATATGTACAGGTCAGCAAACTCAGTATTATGGAGGTGAGGGGAAACAGGAAGGTGTTGAGAAATGAAAAAAAAATAGCTAGTCCATGTTACTCCAAAACCTTTTATAGGTCAGTGAAGTGAAGATAATGCTGTTAGACATTTTTTTAATTAACATAATAACTGCCACGACATACCTCTCCAAATACAGATTTGTCAGAAGCCATCCTTATTTTATGATACCTGTGGTCATCTGCATCGTAATGAGACTGACTGATTTGACATGTCTTTTCCTTATAAGAGCTATATTACTTAAAACACTAAAGAAAACAGAAGTAAATTGGGCTACTCTGCCTAGTCTACTAAGACCCTAATGTAGGACAGGACAGTTTGTGAACAATATGATTAGAAGAGGGTCACATTTTTTCCAAATTACTCAAGAAATAGAATCTCTGCCTCTTGTTAATTTTAGTATGATTCCATACTATGAAAACTGGCAAGTAATCATCCACTGATTGCATCGTAACTCTAGCCAATTATTTTATTAGATTGAATGCATTACTTGTGCTACTGAGGAGAAGCACTCATCAGGACACCGTCAAAGTTCTGTTTCAACCAGAGTTTTCTTCCACTCTGGTCATAAAGCAGCTGTCCATGTAACTGAGCTGACACAGCTGGAAAGATGGGTAGCTATCAACAAATCAAAAGACAAGTTCTGAATTAACAATCACTGACAACCACTGAAGAGCTTTAAATATATGTACATATGTATGTATGTATGTACATATTCTATAACCAAGCCACTGAAAGAGTCTTATCTTGGCGATCCTTATGCTAATTAAGATGGACTTGCATTGCATGCAATATAAAATACGAGATTCAGACAGGAAACAGATGAGGTCATCTCTATTCAGTTGTGCAGTTCCACCTGCTGCACTGTGACGTTTTTCAGCTTTTGGGAATAAAGTACCCAGGACAAATTAATAGAGGTAAATTCTATTGGTTTTATTTCTCATCTTATCACATCTGGCTGCTCCCCTACTGTAGAAGTAATGCATGTGATTTAATGCAATATCTGGAATCAACTAGCAGCCAGTCATGTATTCCAACACTTGCCGATAAGTACATCATTCTTTCAAGCTTCTCTAGAGGTGTGCAAGGCAAACCTACAGTAGGACTGTGAAAAGTAGGTGCCATCAGACAATCAAAATCGAGCGTGTTTGGTTATTTTTACCACACATATGAGACAAGGGATGGGATACAACCATAAAGGTTTGCCACACTCTACATGCGTCTTAGCAAAAGATGTCAGACTGCAGTTGCAAAAGATGTCTATGGTGTAATAGTTCTGGGGTAGGTGCTAATGTTCTACAACTGAAAGCGGGATATAACACGTATAAAACTAAAAGGACAGTTTGACTCAAATAATGTTTCTAAAATTACCTGATTATCCAGTCAATATCGTTGTTGGCGATGGTAACAACTATGTCAGGAACATTGTACGGTGTGTCTGTGTGGCTCTCCATGGTAGCTCTGGAAAAAGGAAAAAAAAAATGGTTCCTCACTGCTTAACAAACTATTCAGCATCATCCCCACCCCTACCCATACTGCTCAACCTCTTAAGCACAAGAGATCTGGACAAAGCCTAAAATTATGGGGGGCAAAAATAGGGAAGGGACAGACTTTAAATATTGCTCTTATAAACTTAGAAAGTTGCTAGAACAGGATTTGCGTTAGCATGCATTTTCTGAAGGATATAAACTCTGAAGCACAAATGTACAGCATTATTTAGTAACTTCAATCCATAGTGATTTACCAAAAAATCACAAATTTTATGAGGAACACACCAAAAATATTAGGCAAAAATCTGGACAGTTGAAAGGTATTCCCCCCTTTGCTAGTTCAAGTGTATTGTTACAATTCTACATCTGTGTTTTTCAGTTAGTTTCTGTCTATACTCCTGATGTTAAAGCAGCAAATGCTTTGATAACAAAAATAATGACATTTTTGTTGTATTTATTTATTTATTTTTTTTACAGCTGACTCAGTTTTACCTTATGATCACAACCACATAACGATTAGCCATGATTTACATAGACATACAAAGTATTATGGGTAATCAAAAGCACCATACTTCTTTAGAAAACATCTACTTATTTATATTATGGTTTCACTAGTACATCATCAAATGTGTTAACATTTCAAGAACGGGTGTTCCACCTGTGAAAAATAGTTGACAAATTGTCTTACTACGAATCAAGACTCCATTAATGCTGCAGCTGTCATAGAAAATGGTAGCTTATACAATAATGTAGATAGTGAGGGACTGTGGGTATAGTCTTTTATGATGTCATGTCAGGAATTTTCAATTTCAAAAAAATGTTTAAGGGGAGGTGCTTATGAATAAAATTGTGAAAATAGCATGCTATTTTCCTCAAACACTAAAATTTGGTACGGAAAATGGGAATGAGATTACTCCCCTCACTAAGGGTTGGTTATTTACATTTAAGAAAGTGTGACAGTACACTTTAAACTTCTGGAAGGGAGACCTGTGTCACTACCATTTATGTCCAAGAGACTGCTAGCTTAAAATGCAGATATGAATTCATTTTAATAACATGTTAAATAAAGGGTGAGGGCAGAATTTGATTAAAATAAAATTAACAATTTAAAATAAGTGAATAGAACCCCCCCCCCCAAAAAAAAAGAGAGTCACCTACCTCATGGCATTCTTCAGTAACTCTGGAAGGATGTAGTCCAAGGGCATAGTGATAAAAGGGAAACGGGCTGCCACATGCCCATTGATTCGCACCCTTGGAGCATTCCCATATTTGTGTTCACACAAGCGCCTAGTGGACAGAAAATGAAAACCCAACAACATTTTGAATGCAGAAACACATTATTCAGCTGTTTAATATGCTACTCATTATATTTTAGATTATGTTTTACTACTACAGAAATTCAAGAAAAGATTTATTGGTGTTAGTACCTCACTACTACCGATGTACTCCTATCATAGACATAAAAACTTTGCATTTACATTTTCAACCAAATTCTGTGCATTTGGGTCACAAATGTGATTACAGGAATTAAGTTTTTTTAAGAAAAAGTCTAAATACAAAATGCAGGGGCAAAAGGAAAAGAAAACCATAAAATACAAGTCAGCTAAAATGTGTCATTCAAATGTTTTGCACAAATCCAAAATATGTCAAGTCAAGAAAAACAGTATATAACAACCTATGCAAGCTAATGCATCTAGGATGCTACAAATCATGACAGTAGCCAAGGTTCACACCATGGTACTTTCAGATCCCACCACTGCCCCCAAAATGTCCCACCACCAAAGACCATATTTGTGTTTGTATAATACTCCAGCAACTGAAACATTACTAGATACATGAGATAGAATGCAAATAATACTATATGTTAGTGATTTGCATACTGCATACCATAATCAATGTGCATTTGTATTCTGAGAGACTGTAAAGGCCTGTTTAAGTATCTTATTTGATGGTCTGCATTAATGGCATTTCTGCTGTTTATGGCTTTAGGAAGTTGGAATCCAATTTATGTATAGTCTCATGAGCAGTTTTGTGGTTCCTATGGTCATTTTTTTAAACAGATCATTTACTTGAAGTGTTTTAGTATTTCAGTGAGGTTTACATTAGGAGTTGTTAGATTTTATTTTAGACAGCCAGGTTCATTTTGCTGCTAATGCTTTTCTGAATGGTTAGTTATAGTGAGCGTATTATTTTAACCAATACAGGTCGCCACACAGCGCAACATAAAAAAATAACCAAGAAAGGTCACACTGATCTGCATAACACATCTAGGGACCAACAAACCAAAAGATTATTAA
Source organism: Protopterus annectens (assembly GCF_019279795.1). NCBI lineage: Eukaryota > Metazoa > Chordata > Ceratodontiformes > Protopteridae > Protopterus > Protopterus annectens. The sequence continues at coordinate 1,642,737,543 of NC_056744.1, read as the reverse complement.
TTGAAGATTAAAGACAGTTGAGTGATTTCTTTGGTAAATTATTTCATCAGAACTAACCAACAAATGAAATAAAAGCAATTTATATAAAATCAGCTAATACATGACTAGTCAATACAGTCCAAAATACACTAACAAGATGTAATGTATCATTGGTAAGTGAGGATAAAACATTAACAAACATTTAAAATTATAAACTAAACAGTAAGTTAAAACCTCAATAATTCAAAGCTATACTCAATTCATAGATCCCAGGGACCCCTCAAGGATTCAAGGGTATCTCCTCTAAGACAGTAAAATGAAAGTCGTGTACTTATACCAATATATCAGTGTTGTCTTGTTCTGTACAGCTCATTAGACAGGTAATCAGTTCTGACCTCGGTACTTTTTTCAAAAGTTTGGAGCCAGAGTTCTGAATTCTCTCCTACCCACAATTCCCTCTGGTACCTAAATTACCTCAGATTGACTATGCCTGCTTGTACCTAGTACTTCACATATAGATACAATATAAACTTATCAAACTATACAGCTGGGCATAAAACATGAATAATAGCTCCAGACTGTCAATAAGACAATTCTTGACCAGGTCCATTTGATACGCTGAAGGTCATAAAGGACAATTTAGGATAGGGGACAGAGGCAGGGAATGTTGCGCCGGGTGGATCAAGACAACACAGATCTAGCATTATAAGTACATAACTTTTGTATCAGATACTGTATTTTCCATCTGACTCAACAGATGGGACAGAGTCCCAAGCTACTGGCAGCCTCATGGAAAGATATTCTGAAGTATGGTGGAGCCAAAAAGATGTACAAGGATCTAGTTTGTACATCTGGGTTGCAATGTGACACAAAAGAATGAACTGTAGACCAAGCAGAAGCAGCACATATCTCATCTACAGGTACTCTAGCGAAGTAAGCAGTGGAGGTAATCAATGCTCGAGCTGAGCAAGCCTCGTGTTTGCTTGGTAAGACTAATCCCATTTCTCTATAAATACAGGAGACGCAATTGGAAAGCCACCTGAACAAAGTAATTTCAGAAACTCCTAGACCTAATTTGGCCTTTGAAAAAGAAAATGTTGGTCTGACTTTGTCTTTTGGGCAATGTAGGCTAAATCTGAGTTGAATATATACTTATTTGATGGATGTTCATTTCCCTTTGTTGGAAAAAATTGGGAAGAAAACTGATGGGTCAATTGTTTGGTTAAGTTTAGTTTCAGAGGCCACTTTAAGGAGAAAATGAGGATTAGTTTGCAAGGCTACCTTATCATTATGAGAGACAAGGTAAGGAGGTCTGCAAGACAAAGCTTGCAAATCTGAGATCCTTTTAGATGAGCTACCTGATATTAGTAAAATAGTTTTCCAAGTAAGGAATTCCAATTCTGCTGAGGATGCTGGTTCAAAGGGAGACCTAGTTAATACCTGAAGCAAGACAGTAATATCCCATGGAGGAACTGGATCCCTGACTGGAGGGCTGAGAAGGAAGGTTTTCTTTGGAAATCTTCAAAAAAGTAATGGAAGATTGGTTTTGGCCAATGCGAAAACTGGATATGGTTGATAACTGTACTTTGATGGTCAACAAACTAGCACCCTTCTGAAACAAACCCGCTAAGAAGTCTAAGATGGATGGTAATGAAGATGAGAAAGGGTCCAAACCTTTGAAAGAAGCCCCTATGACAAACCTTTTCCATTTGCCTTTAAGATAAATGTTCCTAGTGTTAGATTTTTGTGAGGCCAACATATGCATGACTGGAGAAGATAGCCTGGGGTCTCTGGCCACCATTAGTACTGTAGAAACCATGCAGTCAATCTCAGGGTTTTTACGACCTGGTGAAGCTGACAGTATGGGTGAAGTGGACATGGATCCAGCATCCACTGAGGGTATTTTTCGAGAACGCCAGAGAAAGGGGATCTAAACCTGCCAGGGCCAAAAGGGTGCAATGAGAATTACCATTCCCTTGCACCTCGTGGGTTTTTGAAGAAGCTTGGTTACCAAGTGAAAAGACGAGAAGGTGAATAAGAGAGCCAGGGGCCAATTGTGAACAAGAAGATCTGTTGGTAACAGTCCCTGTGGTGAAATCAAGGCAAAGTAGCTGCTGCATTTGCTGTTTAGATGGGGGTGGGGGGGTGGAAAAAGATTGCAGTAATGCTGGCCCCAGTGACTGAAAATAGTTTTTGTCACTGACTCATTGAGGGACCACTTGTAAGGTAGAAAAACAGAACTGATCAGTTTGTTTGCCAGAACACTGGAAGTCCCCAGGATGTGCAAAAGTGTTGGGAAGACACTGTCCACTGCCATATTCTCATGGCTTTCCAGTACAAGGGCTAAGGACGGGTTCCTCCTTGCTTGTTGATATATCAGACCACTGCCGTGTTGTCTGTCTGGATGGGTGTCACATCCTCGGGAAGGGAGTCCTGAAATGCTTGCAACACTAGTAGGAATGCCCTCATTGCCAAGATGTTAATTTGAAGAATGGCCTTTGTTATCGACCACGTGCCTTGAACCACCTTCCCTTCATAATGCCACCTGCCCCAGAAGTGTCCGTGGTCACAGTGGCTATCATGGGTGGTAGGATGAATTTGAGGAACCACTAACTATTTAACAGAAAGTGTCCACTGCAGAACTTTCATGTAAAATCTTGCTTGAGGTATTAGTGTGATACATGCAGCCATACAGCCCAGTAGCCATAAGACTAATCCTGCTTCAGACAATTCAGTCTCTGAAGTTATATGATGTAGAGAACACTGATGTATTCTGGCAATTTGAGTAGTTACGTCCAGGTGGTACCCCTTATGATCTCTATCTTCTGTGCTGGTGTCAACTGGCTTTTGACTAAAATGACTAATTCCCAAATACTGGGCTACTTGCAGCAAAAAACTCCCTGCACTGAATAAGCAGATCCATGGCGAATCCAGTGAGGGGCCAGTCGTCTAAACAGAGGAACACATGGAACACTTACAGCCTCAGCTATGAATTGAAAACGACTGTCTCCCAGCCAAAAACTTGAACTTCCTGGACTGCCTTGCAAGTTTGATATGATAGGTATCTTAGAGGTCGATTGAGCAAATTGGACTGAACTGTGACCACTGGGAACTTTGTTTCACAATTTAATGTGATAACCTTAGGTCCAAAATTGGCCTGAGGACCCATTTTTTCACAACCAAAAAGATCTCTGAACAGACTCCAGATCATCACTGGTCTGGTGGGACCTCCAAAACAGCTCGTTTTTCTAGTAGGATTGCTACCTCTGCTGCTGCCAAATCCCTCTGACTGACTGGAAAGTACAGTTGTGCAAAATCTTACCATAACAGTAGATGTCCTTCTCTTCACTGTTGGGATCTCCTGCCAAGGAGAGCCCAATGTCTGACCTTTATACCAAAGCCTTTAATTCTTACAAACGTCAATCACATGTATGCTCCCCGTACAAGGCATAAAGATGACATACAGAGACACACACACACAAAACCGAAAAAGCCCCAGAAGGAACAGAATGCATTTTCAGACAAGAGTAACATGTGCATCCAGGAGGAGAAAAAAGAAAGAAACTGACCAGTCCCTCAGCCAGGAGAGCAAGAAAAGTACATGACAAAAGGCAGAACTGGGAGGGGAGATGGGTTAGGAGGGAGGGAACTAGAACTGTTGTAGTGAAGAGAAGGACATCTACTACTATGGTAAGAATTTACACAACTGTATTATGTCCTTCATATCACTGTTGCAGTATTCTTTACCCAGGCTCAAGAAGAAGCCTGAGAGGAGGAAGATAGACAAAAGCCCTCTATAAACACATGCACGATAGCCCTGGCAAAGCCTGCCCTGGCCCTGGAAATAACATCCCATTTGTAATGCTTAGTGAAAAGTATGAACAGAGGATCAAGTAGCAGCCTTGAGGTTGGAGCTGGTATCCAGACCCTTGAAAAAAGAACCAGAGGATGCAACTTGCCATAGTAGAATGTACCTTTACAGACATGGAAAGACATTTTCCATGAATGGCCTTAGAAGTCCAGAAGGATATGGTTTGCTTAGAGACAACAAAAAAACAAAGTTCTGGGATGCCCTTGCATAGGGAGCATACATGTGACATACGGATGTCTGTAAGAACTGATAACTTTAGCATAGTGGCCGAATGTTGGGCTATCCTATCCTTGGCACGAGAACCTTTAGGTAAAGAATACTGCAGCAGTGATAAGGAGGGGCATCACCTGGGATTCTCTCTCTCTTTTTTTGAGGGAAAGTAAAGGGAATAATATAACCTCTGGTGATTATTCAATGCACACATGTATCCTGAGTGAGGACACATCAGGCATGAGGGTGCAGGGATAAGCACCCCTGAATGCCTTCAGTGTGTGGCAGCCAAGCAAGCATTCACGAACACTGAAGGGCTTCTCAGTAAAAGGGCCATGATACCCTTGATGCTGTGGTCTGCCACTGCCCAAGGCAATGTCTATTAAAGTTATCCCCCACCCTGCCCCAGGGAGTGGGATGTTGGGGGGGGGGGGTATGTCAGCAGAAGCATCCTAGCCAAAACCCTTTAACTTTTGAAACCATAGCTTTTTTCGTCCCTTTTAGTTCTGGGAAAAGGTCCGTTGTGGAGGTTGAAAAACATATGTCAAATGCAGACAAGGTCTTGCCATCCTGTTTACTTCTGGTTAAGTTTCTCTAACCTTAGGCCCAAAGAGTGTTGAGCTATCAAAGGAAGTATAAATGAAAGACGTCTTGAAGCCTTTCATGAAACAGCAAAAGTGCATCCAGGCATGTTGACCAAATGCAATGCTAGTGCTTGCTGCCCCTGCCATGGCATCAGCTGCGTTGGAGAGCAGATGCATAGACATGGTCATACATTGTAAGATCGATACCCGCGATTCCACCAATTTTTGCATGTCAGCAGGCATATTACCAGAGAGGGAGCCTGACAGTTCTTTAGTCAGACCCCTCTGGAAATATGTCAAGTAATTCAGCTTGCTGGAATACAAGTCATATGGGTCAAGTAATTCAGCTTGCCGGAATACAAATCAGTTTCCCAAATCCATACAGTGCCCTAGATTCCCCATTAGGTGGATGGACAGATGTGCTCTCCTCCCACAGCTCCCTTTTGGTGGCTGCCAGAACCATCCTGGTATCTACAGGGAGGATCCTTGCTCCAATGAGAGTTATTCATAGGTGCAACTAAAATTTTGGCCGGTTTCCATGGAATAGTCTCCACAACACCGGGGTCCTTCTAGGCTCACTGAGAAACCAAGTCTGCCAGCTCATCAGAGGGTAGGGACCATCTAAGAGGTAAATGAACCAGCCGAGGAATACAGACTCTTCCTGGAAGAGGGCTTTGGTGGACCAACCCCCTCTCTGTTTCATCAGTTCTAGAACAACCCCAAAGGGGATGTCTTCCAGAGGGTATCTTGGGAATCCTTCTCCTTCCTCAAAATTGGTATCTTCAGTGATAGACTGTGTGTGAATCAAACTGCCTTCTACTGTAGGCCGATTTACTATGGTCCTCCCCATGGGGAGTTCTGAGAAAGGGCTGGAATCGGAAGGGGAACTCACCAGGCGAGACCCCTTTAGGCTTAGACAGGCTGACTGCCCCTGTTGGGCAGGATGTGTGGAAACGGCCACAGAATCCAAATGGGGTTGAAAAGGAACACAGTGAGAAAGAGACACATTTTCCCCTCTGTTCCTGGACAGGACCTATTTAAAGCCTTGAAAGCTGAAGCTGAGGTCAAGACTGTGCCTCCAGACCCAAAGTCGGGGAAAGAACATCCCCCACTCCAATCTGACTTGGCACTGAGAAAGACATCAGAGCCAAACTATCCGCAGCTGAAGCACCCAGCTGCAGGGATGGCTTTGAAAATCTCAAGAGTTGAGCCATACTCCTGAGCCTCAGCTCTGGCATCCATTCCAATACAATGGACTCAATAGGGTTAGACAAAAGGTCAAAGTTAAAACAGCTTCAACAAAGGCGCCCTGTGGGGATGAGTCTGTATTGTGAGCATAAAATCTGAAGGTCATATTGGTACAGGAGAAATGATTGCCAGGGTAACAGGGACCATGACCAGAGTTACCAGTGGAATAGGCACCAGGAGGACCCCCAAATGGATCAGGGTCCAATGAAATGCCTGTATCATCCTGTTGATGTCTGCTTCCGAAAGGCTTCTCGATGATCAAAAAGACCTGAGGGTTGGGGAATGGATATAATGGATAGAAAAATCTCCCCATAGATGGCTCCCATATAGCCTTTGGCTATGGAATCTTCGGTGCTAGGCCTGATTTTTTATTTATTTTATTTATCTGCAGTTGGTTTACCAGGATAGTCCATTGGGCCAAGATGAACCCGTTTTCAATGGAGTCCCGGGGAGAAAAGCTCCAAAAACAAGCAAGGTTACAATAGGTTTTAGATTACAATTTTTTACAAATGTTACAGACTAGAGCAAAACATTACAAATAGTACAGACTAGTGAAAAAACATTACAGATGATACAGACTAGTAAAAAAGGAACATTACAGTATAATACTGAGAAGCCATTACATCTTAGGAAGCTTGCACTTAAGAGGTGCATTCTAACACATTCTTTGTAAATAGCTTAGTAAGTACAAGGGAAGGATGTATGAGCTAGGAGAGAAAGTAAAATGAAATTGCCAGTGTAAATTATGTGGGGTGGGAGCAGGAGCATTCCCACTGGGATACTAGATGTGAGTGAAGAGATTTTTTGAATATAAAGTGGCTTAGAGGTGGCACGAATGGATGGTGGTAGAGAGTTCCAGAGACGTGCTAGACCATAGGATAGGAGATTTTTTACCTGGGGGACGAGTTGGTTTATACAATTCTGTTAGGTTTTGGTTGTTAGACCTTAGTAGTCTGTCAGGTAGGTGCATTTTAAAGGCAAAGGAAAGGGAGGGACAGAGGGAGGGGTTGAAAATGAGCTTATGTGCAAGAGTAAGTTGAGTGTAGGTGAGATGATTGGATAGTTCTAGCCATTTTAGTTTGTGGAGAGAAGAACAGTGGTGGGTGGAGGACTTATGGCTGGTAGCGAACTTGGCAATTTTGTTGTAGCAAGAGGAAAGTTGTGTTTTAAGGGAATATTGTAGGTTAATTAGGAGTCGGGCTCCATAGAGAAGGGAGGGGATAAGAAATGAGGTAGAGAGAGTGATTTTAGTGAAGGGTGTGAGAACGATTTTGTCGGTACAGCATGCCTAGATTTTGATGGGGTTTTTTTTATATTTAGTTGAAGGTGGGAATTGAATTTAAGCTGTCAATTTGGGCCCCTAGTAATTTGGCCTCTAACACCAATTCCAGAGATGTGTTGTTATGGCTAGTGATAGAGAATGTGTTTATATTGAAAGAGGTAACTTTACAGGGAGTAAATACCACTCATTTGGGTTTAGAGGCATTAAGTGCTAGGTGATTTTTTTTTCATCCATTGGTAAGTGGTAGAAAATGCATCTTGTGTAAGCTTTAGGAGTGTAGGGATGGATGTGGCAAAACAGATAATAGTTGAATCATCTGCGTATTGGATGATATTTGAGAAAGGGATAGAATTGCGCAAGTCATTTATAAATATATTAAACAGGAGGGGACCCAGTATGGAACCTTGGGGAACTCCAGTTGGGGTATTAAGGAATGAGGAGGTGACCTTTTTCCATTTTACTGCTTGATATCTATTGGATAAGTAGCTGGGGAACCAGTTCAGAGAGGAAGGTGATAGGTTAAGCTTAGAGAGTTTAGTTATAAGTAGGTTGTGAGAGATAGTGTCAAAGGCCTTAGAGAGGTCAAGTAGGAGGGTAGAAACAATGTGACTGGAGTCCCGGGCTTTATTTACAGTTACTAGGAAGGAGAGGAGGGCTGTCATAGTGCTGTGACCAGGTCTAAATCCATGTTGTGTGGGAGTTAGTAGGTGATTGTCTAAGAGATGTGGAAGGAGTTGTAGATGGATACACTTTTCTAGGAGTTTAGAGATGTGAGACAGGATAGCGATGGGACGGAAATTAGCAATATTGTTATTATTGCCACCTTTATGTAAAGGTATGATAAAAGCCTTTTTCCACATTTGGGGTACTATGCTTTCTTGGATAGAGTGGTTGATTAGAATGCTGATGGGGTTGGCATTGGCTTCAGCAGCTATGCTAAGAAAGTATGAAGGAATGTTATCTGGAGCATTAGAGCATGGCTTCAGTTTCTGAAGGAGTTTTTTTTTATGGTAGATGTGGGTATAGGTTTTAATGAGAAAAGTGGGGAATGAGAAGAGGGGGTATTTGAAGGTGGTGATGATGGAGAAGAAATGAGAGTAGTAGTAGAAGTGGAGGGTAGAGTGTTAGTAGAGGAGTATGAGGGTGAAGTAGAGAGTGCAGTGATGTTAGTGAATGATGAGGTTAGTTTGGAAATAGAATCAATGAAAAAAGAGTTAAATTGTGTAGCCAAATCTATGTCAGGAGCACTGGCGTCTGGGCTGGGGTTGTCTGTTTTGCTGGGATTAAGAAGGGTAGAGATTCCTTTCCAGAATTTCTGGGGGTTTGTTTTATTGTTGTTTTGGAGTATGGAGAAGTAATTTTGTCGATCAGTGATGTTGAGCTTTTTTACTTTATTTCTAAGTGTTTTGTATTCATTACGGATGGGGGAGTCCTATTTTTCTGATAATGTTCCCAAATTGTATCTCTGTGTCGCATGGTTGCTAGTGTGTTTTTGGTTAGCCAAGGGGCAGTTTTGATTTTTATTCTTTTTGTTCTTAAGGGAGTATGGTAGTCTAGGAGGTTTAAGAACTTAAGATCTTGACCTCAGATGGGCCTGACGAATCTTGGCTTTTCTTTTTTGCTTTTCTTTCTCCCTTACCTTCTATTTACTCCACACTTTTTTCCCGCTCACTCCTCTCATACCCTTGTATTTCTTAGGGGGAGGAAAGGTAGCTTCAGATGTACCAGGTGCCAAAACATCCTCATGGGCAGGAAGAAGGTCCTTTACCACAAACTTGTTTTGGTGATCTGCAAGTGTCAGCGAGTGCCCTGGCCCTGAAAAAGGCACAGACCCTGCAGTCTATCTCTAGATGAGCTATCCATAAACAGTAAATGAAAAGTGCATGGGGTCCTGTGGTGGGTTTTTGTGCCCACAGGGACTGCATCTTTCAAAGTCAGTGGCCTTGTCCACCACATCTATTCAGCTAAGACACAACAAGATAACAACTGATCCACTAAACAAAACTAGTGAGGAACAAATACCAAAGAAAAGGCAAATTCTAGCAACAATTCATGACTACAGAGGTATCTAAACTATAAGTTTTTTTTTTTGTAGACTGGATAAGGAAGGTAGGAAAGACACAACTCCAGAAAAAGTTAAAAAGACATGTAAACAACTATGACAAAGTAATGGTAAAACCCTCTAGAAATAGCAAAGGATACGATTAGAATAAGAATAGTAGCAAAAAAAAAAAAAAAAAAAAAAGAAAAGCATGTATCCAACCAAATGAATGCAGAGAGTCCTCAAATAAGTGTCTTGATAGATCAAGCAGTAAACAAGATCTGAGGTAACCCAAGAACAAGAGGCCATTGTGGGTAAGGGAGGAGCCACAGTTGTGGATCAAATCTCTTGAAAAAAGTGAATCTCTTGAAAAAAACACCAACAATGGATGTGATGACCCAGTTTTTGAGTTAGAAAACACATCAGATCAAAAAGGTTTTTATGCTATGGGCAGTTACAAGTGTTTAAATATGGCATTTTCATCTGGCAAATTAAATTACATGCAAAAGTAGCCCTCCCCAGCTTAAATGAAAGCATTTACATAAGCAGAGCTTTAAAACTGTGAGCAACTAAATTGTAGTTTAACTTACTATTTATAATTTTCTTGTACACATTTACTGCTAACATATTTGTTACCTTCCTCTGACCCCAACAAAAGTGGCCCTACCTTGCCTGACAAGTCCATCCCAACAGGCACAGAGTATGTGACTATCCTACAGTATTTGGTGGTTGCTAGACCAAGAGGTAGGGGATAGGGGAGGAACAACAAGTAGCCACACCAGAGACAAAACTAGAGTCTGCATGGCTCAAAAGAGGGAGAGTGAGTTTTTCCAATACAAAATTAAGGTCCCAGGCAGGGGTGGGAGCCCTCCTGGGTGGTCTTAAGTTTTTGGCCCCTCTGAGATGCTGTTTTAGTGGAGGATGAGAGAAGAGGGGAAGTTCTGTGCTGTAATGAGCTGAAATGGCTGAGGCATGGATTTTTATGGAAGAAAAGGACAGACCCTTGTGAAGCATCTCAGTTAGATATTGTAAAATCTGAGGAATATTGGGCACTGTTGTGCTTATCCCTTGTGACCGATTCCAGGCACAGAATCTTTTCTATTTGTGAGCATAAGATTTTCTGGTACTAGGCCTTCTTGCCTCCAAAATGACATCCATCACAGGTTTGCTGAGGGATGCAAAGGGAGAAATTAGGTGATTAGCCACGCTGCATGATTCAAAGTTTGGAGCTGAGTGTCCAGAATTTGGTTGTTCTGCTGAGACAGATGCCACAGTGGAAGTTGTGACACATTGCACAGGAGTGGGTACCAATGTTGGCGAGGCCAGTCTGGAGCAATCAAAATAACTTTTGGCTTGACCTGTTTGACTTTTAGTAGAACTTTGGAGAGCAGAGGCAGAGGGGGGAAAGGCATAGACTAATAGGTTTTCCCAGCGGAATGATAGCGCATCCACTGTCAAGGCTTTTTTGAGATGAGTTCTTGTACAGAATTTGTCCAACTGATAGTTCTGGGGTGAGGCAAAAAGATCTATGTCTGGACTCCCCCATTTGCATGCCAACATGTTGAAAATCTGTGGTTCCAGTTTCCATTCGTGTGGGTCCATGAGATTTCTGCTTAGTCCGTCTGCCAGAGTATTCAGCTTTCCTGGCAGGAATTGAGCTTGTAGTTGAATTTGATAGGTCAAGGCCGTGTTCCACAATGCCATGGCTAGTCTGCAAAGGGGGTAGGAGTGTGTACCCCCCCTGCTTGTTTATGTACCACATAACTGTGGTGTTGTCTGTCTTTATCATTAATTGTCCTGGATGAAGGTAGTCCTTAAAGGCTGTCAGTGCATTCTGTACAGCTAGCATCTCTTTTTGGTTGATATGAAGGTGCATTTGATTTGGGCTCCATTTGCCCTGAATGCATTTCCCTGCCAGATGAACTCCCTCAAGCATAGTCTGATGCGTCTGTAGTTAGGGTTTGGGCGGCAGGGGGTGGAATGAATGGCAGTCCCTTGTTTTGGTGGCAGGCCTCTGCCCACCATAGGAACTCTAGTTGCAGGCAAGGTATGATAGGAATCATTGTTTCCAGGCTGTGACAATGCTGACTCCATAAACTTTAAGTACCACTGAAGTTTCCTCATATGCAGTCTTACATATGGAATTAGAAGAATGCAGGGGGCCATGAACCCCAAGGCTTGCAGAACTTGTCTTGCAGATAGCAAGGTTTTGTGGCCACCTGTTTGAAGTAAGTCACCAAATGAATTTGCTTTTCTGGCGTAAGGTAAGCCATCTCTTCTCGTTTCGTTTATGGTGTACCCTAGACAAGTTATAACCCTTTTTACAAATGCCAGATGTTTTTGAAAAATGGCCCTGTTTTCTGCCTGAATTAGACAATCATCCAGGTATGGATATATTTGAATATTTCTTTGCCTGCAAAATGCAATTACTGGAGCCAGGCACTTTGTGAAGACCCTGGGCGCAGTAGATAAGCCAAAGGGCAGTGCAGAGAACTTGTAATGCAAATAGCCTGCTTTGAAGCGGAGGTATCTTCTGCAAGATTCCTGATTGGGATATGCAGGTAAGCCTCTTAAATCTAGAGTTAGCAACCAAGCATCTTTGCCTAGCATAGGAAGTAACTGTTGAAGAGTCAGCATCTTGAATTTTGGAATGTCCAGAAATGTGTTTAGAGTAGATGAGTCCAGAATTGGACGCCATGATTTGTCTTTTCTGGGTACCAGGAAAAATCTTGAATAGAAACCTTGTCCCTTTTCCTCTTCTGGGACTGGTTGAGTGGCTCCCATGTTCATGAGAGACAGTACTTGTTTCTGGGCCTCTGCCCACTGATTTAGGGGCAGGTCTGGCCATCCGTTTGTGATTGGCAATGTGTGGAAATGAAATCTGTATCCCTGGGATACTGTATTTAAAACCCATTTGTCCTGGGTTATAAGTTGCCAGTTTCTTACATGAAGTGCCAGTTTTCCCCCCAAAGGGGCGGCTGAAAGGTAAGTGCTTAGTAAGTGTAGAGGGAAGTTATTGAGACTACTTACCATAGGGAGGTGCCTTGGTGTTTCCAGATTTGGAGGAGGAGGCACCCCATTGTTTTGATCTAAAAGTCCCCTGTGACTGAAACCTGGAGCCTTTGGGATGTCTGGGTTTGACTTGAGTGGCTCTTGAAGGAACTGGGAAGGACCAGTTCTTAGTAGCCCAGTGCCTACTAAGTCTTGGCGGTTGCACTTGTAAGAAATCTTTCACAGTTTGCATAGATTTAGCTTTATCTTCCATCTTTTTTAAAACTTCTTCAGCTTTATTACCAAAGAGATGGTCCTGTTGCAAAGGAGCATCCAACAATTTTGCTTTAACGTGATCAGGCACAGTTTGCTCTTTGAGCTAAGCATGCCTTCTTAGCACAGAGCCAGTTACAGAAGCCCTACGAGAGGCCTCCAAAGAATCAAAACCACATTGCAAAGTATGTTTTCCAACTTGTTCAGCTGAATGCAATAAATCCTGTAAATCTTTATTTTCCACACAGTCAGAAATTTACATAATTTTCTGTTTAAGCAGTCCCATGATATGCTGCTGGTATTTAAGCATATGAAATTGACAGTTTAAAGCCCTGATTGCCAAGGTTGCAGAAGTGTAAACCTTTTTACCCCATCTATCCAGCACCCTGGAATCTCTATCAGAAGGGGTAGGGATTTTTAGCAGTAGAGAACTTAATGCCCTTGGGACCCTGAGAAATGGTTTCAGGATCTGCAGTAGGATTTTTGAAAAGGAATTTGTGGGAGTCAGGAACCCTGTAGTATCTGTCTGGCTTACAAGGAGCTGGAGGCAGAGAACCAGGAGCCATACTAGATTCTGAAAAAACATCATCAACAATGTCTAGGACAGGAGGTATAGCCAAAGGCCTATGTTGAGGAAGAAGAAGAAAATCCCTAAGTCTCTTTTTAGATTCAGAGAAATCCTGACTTTCCCAGTGGAAATGTTCCCGTAAGGTATGTAAAGTTTCCCCAAAAGAAAAATCCCCAGGGGGAGAAGCAGAAGGAATGGAATCTTCTGCATCAGAGTCCTCATAAGTAGGTATAGACAAATCCTGTTCATTAGAAGTCAGAAGAAATAGAATCCTGTTCAGAAGATTCATAATCAATGTCATGCCTAGGCCTCTTAGAAGGGAGTGGGGGGTTGGCTACCCCTGATCAGAGTAATTAAATCTTCAGCCATTTTGATCATTTGTTTTTTAGGCATAGGGGCCTGCACATGTGGCTCAGGCGTCGGTTTTTTAGACATAGATTTACATTTTGGCCTTAGTTTTGAAGATGGTGTCAGTTGAATATACAAATCTGTAGGCCTGAAAACACCCTCAGAAGCCAGTGCCTGCACATCGGTTCCAGACCCATCTAAGGTAGAGACATCCGCGGGTTCCATAACTGAAGCATTTCGTGGCATACCAGACTCTGAATGGGTCTCAGGCATGCGAATCAGAAGTAGTGGGTATCAGGGGCTGTGAAAGCGCCTCACTGAGTACCGGTGAACTGGCTACTGGCTTAGGAGAAGCATCGTCGTCAGTTTTGGACCTCAACGGTCTGTCTCTGTCTTTTTCTTTGCATTTTTTAGGCATTCCGGTAGTCGGATTGCTAACCGATGACATTTCTAGATAATTAAAGCGTGATCCAAAATATTTAGAAGCAAAAATATACCGACGTTTAATAGTGCGTTGATTAAATTTAGCACAAAACCGACAGCAAGGCACACTGTGGTCATGGCCTAGGCAAGGAATACAGTACAAATGAAAATCCTTATGAGGTATTTGCTTCCCACAAGTAATGCAATTAACAACTTTTACTGACAACGGTAAGGAGCAAGAAAAAGTTTCCCCAATGGGGTACTTAGCTTTTTAGTTGAAGACTTTGGTTCTGAAACTCGAAAACGAAAATTTCAGCAGTCGGCCGACCGGCACTTGCGAACTGCTTCTGCTTCAGGCACCGCGCGGCAAGAAAGACTGATGTAACGGCGTCGGCTGCATGTTTTACACCCCTGACGACCTGACGTCATGGAAGAAGGGACAGCAACCGACGCAGGACCCAAGGCTTTGTTAATTAGGCCGACTGAGGACAACCTGCCAGCAGATTACCCAAATGTAATGACTGCAACAGTGAAACATGAAGAACATCAGAACGTTAGCAAAATGTAAGAAACAGAACAAGTGATTCAGAGGTATGTAAACCACTAATAGTCCCCTACAAGTACAGTATCCTGTCCGAAACGCACAATGCAGAAAATAAAAACAAAAATTTCAGTCAGCAATGACAATTTTCCTCACAGAAAGTTCACATAAGCTTTACATAAGCACTTCCTTATAAATGCTCTGACAAGTACATCTACCATATGCTTCCAAGCTAAACGCAAACAATTCTGACACAGAAAGAAAATAAGTTTTCTTCATAAAATAATTAAGTAGTGAAGAGGATTCCCCCCAGTAGGCTGACTGATCTGCCCAGCCTTCTAGGATTGCTAGCCAGCCAACAGTTTCATGGGGCCCATCGAAAGTGCATTCTCTTCACCAGTAAGAAAGCTATGAAGAGTTTCACCAGCCATAATTTTGTAGGGACTCCTGACAGCTCCTGGCATGTGGAAGGCACCCAAATCTTTGTAAAGCTGGCTGGTTGCAGTGGGTAGACCCATACAGCCTAGGTCACAACAATGGTGATCAATATATCAAACATCTATAAATATACACTACCAAATAGAAATCATTGTGATGTATGAAACATACCTATATATTACAGAGGCAATACCTATGAAGAGGGACAATTCTAAGGGGGAAATTTTACTATATCTTAAAGATTACATGACTTGCTATTTAAATTATCAGACAGATGATTTTAAAATGTAAGGGACAGAACAAGTGTTTCAGAGGTAAGTAAATCAGTTTTGGTGAGTTTTCTCATTTCAACACTTATGTCAGATTTATATGCTTGGATGAAATCACAAATTATGATTAGTATGCATTTACTGTTGAGATGTACTCTGTACTTTTATCTACAAAGTACTTTGTATTGTTGGGCTTTTTTACTTCTTATTTGGCAGGATGGTAGCGTCCTTTCTTTTTCTTAATTGAAGTTGTGAAGGTGAGTCAGCTTGGTTTACATTGCTAGTCTGCACTTATTTGTCATTTTACGTGACATTTTATAGTATTTATTACTTGAAATGCATTTTAAGTGCCTTCTACTGCTAAAATACTACATGAATGTTAGAACAAAGTCTCCTGTTAAGTTACAGTTTGGTTCTCATACAAACTGCGATGCTACTGAGCTATTTTTCCCTTTACTTTTTAATATTAAAGCAGATTATGTGAGCAGTATACTGGTTTTCCAGTATACTCCATAGTGGCGGAGGCTTATGCTTATCGAAACTGCACGTTCTTCTGTTTTTCATTCTTGTTATGGTAATCGGGTCTGAACACTCCATGACAAGCACAGACATCAAGTAACTGGCTGACTGCACACACACATATATATCTGTATACAATTGTGTGTTTGTTTATTACATATACATAAATACGTATACGTAAAAAAGAAGTTATGTACTCACCATAACGTTCCATGTGAGTTGTTCATCTCACCTTCATTCTTACAGATGGGTTCGGTGCCAATCCTTGGCTCTGAGTCAGCCTACTACAAAGCTCGAGGTTTACAGACAGCTCAAGGCCAAGTCCCTATACCATGATGCACCTAGAGTTACCTCAGATCTTATTTGCTGCGTATAATAATACCATGTGCCATTCTTATCATTCTTTATGAGGAAACCCATAGAAAGATTGAGCAACCAGGATAAAACTAGCATCTTGGTCCTGGAAAAACCCTGGAAGGGTTAGGAGGGTGGGAAGCAAGAATGAAGGCGAGATGAACAACTCACATGGAACATTATGGTGAGTACATAACTTCTTTATGTGAAGTTCTTCTACCTCGTTCATTCTTACAGATGGGTAGCGTCCCAAGCATCATCTTTCTCGGGTGGCTCACGGGAGTATGTTTTTCAGAACAGTAGACCCAAAGGAGGCCCTGTCAACTTTATAATGAGTGATAAAGGTATGACGTCTTGACCAACTGGGTGCTGCACAAACGTCTATAGGAAGCCTAGCAGAAAAAGCAGAACAACTGGATACTGCTCTGGTAGAATGAGCCTTAATTTTGTGCTGTAAGGGCATATTGGCAGCTGAATAAGCAAATGAGATACAGTCAGATAACCATTTAGACAGTGTTGTTTTTGCCACTGGCATACCTTTTCTGGAATCTGAAAAGGAAATGAAAAGCTGTTCTGATTTTCTGAACTCTCTTGTTCTATCCAAGTAAAATCTGAGCTGTCTATGAACATCAAACTTGTGCAGCATATACTCTAAATTGTTGGTGTGATTGGGAAAGAACACTGGCAAATCTATGATCTGGTTAAGATTAGATTCAGTACAAACTTTGGGTAAAAATGAAGGATTTGTTCGCAGAGACACTCTGTCAGCATGAAAAATCAAATAAGGAGGCTTTATGGACAAGGCCTGTAGCTCTGACACTCTACGAGCAGATGTGATGGCTACTAGTAAGATAGTCTTCCATGACAAGTATTTTAGATCACATGAGGAAGGTGGTTCGAAAGGTGGAAGAATAATACGTGAAAGCATAACATTTAAATTCCATGGGGTATAAGGGGATTTCACAGGTGGTCTGAGATGAAAGGTCCCTTTGAGAAAGGCTTTAGATAGCTTGTAAGACATTATGTTTAATCCTTCAAAGCCAAGGTGAAAATTAGAGATAGCGGCAAGTTGTACCCAAACTGTTGCTGCTGCAGCTCCTTTATTGAGCAGCATAGTCAAAAACTCTAATATGGAGGAAATAGGGGCTTGGTAGGGATCAATGTCATTTTGAGAAGCCCATATAGAAAATCTTCATTTGCTAAGGTATAACTTCCTAGTAGAGGACTTATGAGAAGATAGCAATATATGTTGCATTTAATTCGAGAGGTTATGGAACCTGGCTATGTTGTGAATTGGAGCAGCCATCACGGACTGAAGAGAAGGATGAAGAGCCCCCGATGAATGCGTCAAAAGATCTGGAACTGGGTCCAGAATCCAAGGCTCTTCCAACAGATGAAATCGAAGGAAAGGGAATCAAATCTGACAAGGCCAACGAGGGGCTATTAGAATGATGGTCCTTCCCATGGCTTTTGCTTTCTGCAATACTTTGGGAATCAACAGAATTGGTGGGAATGCATATACGAGACCAAGAGGCCAATCGTGTACGAGTGCGTCCCTTGGGGCTTCTCCCAGAGGGGGAATCAGGGCAAAGTAGCTTCTGCATTTTGTGTTCATGTGGTTGGCAAAAGGTCACAGCAAGGCTGGCCCCACCTGCAGAAAATTCTCTCCTCTATCTCTTTCTTGAGGGACCACTTGTGAGGCAACAAAATTGCCCTGCTCAGTTTGTCTGCTATCACGTTGGATTTCCCTGGGATGTGCGTTGCTAACAGAAAGCGCTGGGTGGATGTAGCCCACTGCCTTACTCTTAGGGACTCGCAACAAAGGTGATAGGACCTGGTTCTTCCTTGCTTGTTCAAGTACCAGACCACCTACATGTTGTCCATCTGAATCGCAATTCTTCCGCGAGGAAGAGAGTCCTGGAAGTACTGCAATGCCAAAAGTACTGCTCTCATCTTTAGGACATTGATATGCAGATGTGTCTCTTGTTCGGTTCATGTGCCTTGGGCTGTTCTTTCCTGAAAATGCCCCCCCACCCTATTAGGGAAACGTCCGTGGTCTCTATGGCCGCTAGTGGGGGTAGGACAAAAGGACAATCTATCATTACATGAAGAGAGGTCAACCACCACTGAAGACCCTTTTTGCATGTGTTTGTAATCATTATGAGATGAAACATTGGGAGCTCGTGGTAAAACCACTGAGTGAATAACAACCATTGCAGAATCTGCATGTGCATGCTACCCAACGGTACCACTAGTACTGCAGCTGCCATCATGCCTAACAATTTTTGCGCTTCTGATGCTGGAGACTTGTCTTTGGATATGATATTGTGGACCTGCTGACGAAGTAATAACACTCTTTCTGCTGGAAGTCTCAAAGTGGTGCTGGTGGTGTCCGATTCTGCTCCGATATAAACTATATGTTGGGATGGCGACAAGGCAGACTTTTCTGAATTTATTGTAATGCCCAGGTGACTGTAAAGAATAAGAGTAGTGTCCCTGGCTTGTATTCGCTGATGCCTGGTGGTGGCGGTTTGGAGCCAATCGTCTAAGTACGGAAACACCTGGAATCCTAAACGCCTCAGGTGAGCCGTGACCACTGCCATACATTTGGTGAACACTCTGGGGCTGTAGTGAGACCAAAGGGCAGGGCTCAAAACTGGTAATGATTGGCTCCCAGCAGGAAGCACGGATGATCCCTGGATGAGCTGGCCATTTTTATATGGTAGTACGCATCCTGTAGATCTATTGAGCACTTCCAGTTGTCTTTCCCTAAAAAGGGAAGTATCGACTGAAGCACGACCATCCGGAACTTCTCTTTCTTTACAGATCTGTTTAGTCTGCTGAGGTCCAAAATAGGTCTCCAGTCCCCTGTCTTTTTTGGAACTAAAAAGGATCTTGAGTAAGTTCTGGATCCTGTCTGGTCTGCTGAGACTGGTTGGATGACTTTTTCTTAGCAACGTTTGGACCTCTATTGTTGTTTGTTCCCTGTAACTGGGTGGAATGTTCAGGATTTTTGTTGTGAATGGAGGAGGAGTGGCGAAAGGAATGAAATATCCTCTGGAAACTATACTTTGTACCCAGCTGTCGTTTGCTATTTTCAGCCAGGCATCTGGATACAAAGATAAGCGACCCCCGACTGTCTCCAGAGTAGGACAGTTGGGCCTCCTTTCAGGAGCGCTGGTAGGGCTTCCCAAAGAACTGGTCTCTGTCCTGGTTTTGTAGACCCCCTCTGCCGCAAGGGCATCGTCTATTACTACCCCCTCCTCTGCCCCTGGAGGAGGGTTCACCACGTGTCCAGAAAGGCTCCTTGGGCTTTTCGGAACCACATCTTTCCTCCCTTTTGACCCTTGGGGTAGGGTCTGGTAGGGGTGGAAAAATGGACTCCGACAGCAGACAGAGTCTTTCCTTCCTGCTCACATCTGGTCAAAGTTTCCTTAACTTTGGGCCCGAAAAGGGATGAGCCATCAAAAGGGATGTTGACAAATGATGACCTAAAGGGCTCCATGAAGGAACACATGCGTATCCAGGAATGTCTCCTGAGAGCAATTCCTGTACCCACTGCCCCTACTTGTTCCATCAGCTGCATATGAAATGAGACACATGGACAAGTTCACTATGGAATTGAGGGTAGCAAGCTGGTAGGCGATTTTGTCTGAAGCTCCTGCAGCTACTGTACCCTGTAGAGCATCTTCAAGCTCTTTAAGAAGATCTCTTTGCAGTCTCATAAAATGAGTGAGATAGTTCAGTGAACGCAAGGCAAAAGTCGTTGAACTGTACGTGCACTTCCTGTCTCTAGCCATGATCCTAGAATCTCTGTTAAGAGGATGGATAGAGGAAGAAGTTTCCGACATCTCCTTTTTTGGTGGCTGCCGCCATCAACTGGCACTCCCTTGGTAAGGAAAGACTTATCTTGGGGGGCAGAAATAAATGTGTTAGGCCTCCGAGGGACAGGCTCCATGGTGTCCAGAGACTCCAACGCCCTTCGTGAGACCAGCTCCATGCGTTCATCGAAGGGCAGACACACCCAAGAGGTGTGGGTTGAGACCCGAAAGCCTTCTGGAAAACTGATTCATCTTCAGTAGGGTTGGTGGACTGCCAATCACCCCTCTGCCTAAGGAATTCTAATATCTCAGCAAATGAGATATCCGTAGAGGGGGACCGTGGGGACCTTTCTGATTCATCCAAGTCGGTATCGGATGTGAGAGACTCCTGTGGGGAGTCTAAATGCTTCCTTTTACAGATTCTCTTCCTGGGAACCTCATCAGTGGGAACTTCTGGTGATGTCTCAGAAGAGCAGGGGACACCCAATGGGGCTTCCTGAGGCTCAGGGTCTCTACGTTTAGAAAGGATCTGTGAGGCAGAAGTAGACACAGGCACTTTTGGGGAGGAGGTAGTCGGACCTGAAGTCGTGGATGTTTTGGGAAACATAACTCTCCTCATGGCTTCAAAGGCACCACTGCTCCGATGAGAAGGGACCACTGGATCCGAAGAAACCACCGATCCCCTCGGCACCAACACAGTCGGCTCTGAACTGGAAGTAGGAGCTGGACTCATCCGAGCCAAGGCCCCCGAGAGGCAAAGTTGGAACAGAGATGCAAGTCCGACTATTCTCCCTGGATCCGACAGGAGAGTGTCGGCTCCTAGACTCCTCGATCGGCGCAGTGGAAGTCCGAGTAAATGGAACCAATGGCACTGGAACAGGCATCGGTTCCGGAGGCTCAACGATCATCAGGCCAGACTCCTCCGGCTCCAAAGGACCGGTACGACTCGGAGGAGGAAAAGAAGTCAATGGCAATACAGTTTTAGGCTCCGAAACCACCTGGGTAGGAGCCAACAAAGATTTAGCGAACGCCGGTGCCTGTAGCAACATCTGCACCTCACGATCCACATCCAAGTCTGACAGGCTGATCGAGGACCGAGATAAATGGGCTGGAAGTACTGATTGTAGAATAGGAGATTTAAGAACTTCGGACACTGGTTCTAGGACTGGGGACCAGCTCCGAAAAGACAAGACGCTCAGCTCTGAGGGCTGTGGAGCCGACATTGACTCTTTTTTTACATTTTTTTTTTACTTCCGAAGAAGCGGAAGCCTTGGAAGACTTTGATGACTTGCTATATGTACCCTGGTCACTCAAAGCTTCCTGAAACAATGGTTTAAGAAGTCCTCGATCAATGAGTTTTCTTTTTTGCTCCTGAAGAACTCTTGATGAAAAAGAATGTCAAATGGAGCAGCTTTCCTGTAAGTGCAGGGCTCCAAGGCAATACACACAATTAACATGACTATCCGTGACAGACATTTTCTGCCCACATTTTGGACACTTTTTAAATCCTGACTTAGGATGCTTATCCTTGTCACCCATACTCATAAAATACAGTATACAAACAACAATGTACTGTACTATAAAGAGACACACCCAAACAATTAGCAAAGTTAAGCTAAAGCTAAGATAAAGAAGTAAGCCCTAAATAACAAATGGGCTGAATAACAATGTACTACACTATTCAAAAAAAACACATGCACACACTCAATAACTACTTATTTAACTACCTATAGAATGGTTTTAAAGCACACCAAAGGGAAAGGGAATCTTAAAGGCCTATAGAAAAAACAAGGCCAAAAAAGAGAAGAAATATCTCTACTAACGAGCTATAAAGGCAATCACTATGAAACATTATCAAAACTAACTAAAATATCTTTAGAACAATTTTTTTAAATAACAGTTTTCCTAAATAGTTTGAGGAAAAAGAAATAATATGGGCCCGTGCTGTGCAAGGAGCCTCCATTCTATTGCAGCGGCAAACTAGATCTGAGGTAACTCTAGGTGCATCATGGGATAGGGACTTGGCCTCGAGCTGTCTGTAAACCTTGAGCTTTGTAGTAGGCCAACTCGGAGCCGAGGATCGGCTCTGAACCCATCTGTAAGAAAGAATGACAAGATAGAACTTCACATCAAATATATATCTATAGATAGATGGATAGACACACACAGTAGTCTTAGTTTTCTTCTTTCTCAGGTGTGCAAACAATAGGAATGTTCTGCAGAAATGACCTTACTTTACCATAACTCCTCTAGGTCAGTGACGAAAGAGAAGTATTTAAAACTCTCGGATTCTCTTTTGCACAGACTCTGTAGTAGCCACATGCAAGTTTATGAATTCCACCATGTCAGCTCATCTGGTCATACATTCCATAGTAAGATGCAAATTGCTCATTCACTTTCAGTGAATCATTCTTACCTGCATCCATCAGTTTGACCCAGCATACTTCAATTTCTGATCTTAACTGAGATTTATCAGACTGGGATTCTATCAACTTCATCAGCGGACAATCACAGACTACAGTGCCTCACTTCACCTCCAGTGTATTTTACACCACCCGTTTCATTCTGATATGCTTCTTTCATCTTTTGGCATATATACGTATAAAATTAATTGCTTCTCTATTTTGCATAAAGTAATAAATTAATATTTCCAAATTCACAATGTTCTCAACATACGAAAATGGCCATTAAACCACTGAGCAACCTGGAAGTACATCTACCGTGGAAAAATCATAATGTCAGTGGTCAGCAGCCCACTATGTCAATGTCTGTCCCTTTTTAATTTCTCAAAATCTTTTGGGTTTCTAATACCATGACGAGAATGGACCCCATTCCTAGGTCAAAGTATGACTAAAGTTCATGAAATTAGTATTGTTTCACTCTTTTATGTCAGTGTCTGCCATAAGAACCAAGTTTTGTCTGGGGAGAGGACATATCATAAGAGTTTACTAGGCTATCGACCCATAGTTAATTTCAAGCCTAGCCAATTCATCCCAATGTAATGCCTTAGATATGCTACTCAGTACCCAGGACTGCATTTAGTAATGACTGCCCATGTCCAGGAGGGTTGTGGGCGCTACCCCAATTAAGAATTTACGGTGCCCTATCCATTCGTCCAGGTTCCTCTTGTGTCATAGAGGTGCTCTGCTTCACATGAACAGGCAACCTATTCCAAAGACATGGAACAAAATCAGTCCCTCCAGCATGTCTATTTAACTCGCAAACCATATTTAGGTCCCTGGAATGGGTAGCTTAAGTTCCTTTTGATTTACAGACATGCAGCAAGTGTATTAGGTTTGGGTCTGAGATTACTATAAGCCAGGCATAAGTCTCTCCTAAGAAGTCTATACCATACAGAGTTTAGGGACTTTAGTCAGTCTGTGTAAAGCATGTGCTGGAGTCCCTTGATCTCCTTTGTTAGAAAACTCTGAGGTCTCTCCAATTGCTGCAGATGCTTTGTATGGTACTACCGAACGGGGCGTTACATTCAATTATGGGTTAGATTAGTGCCGAGGACAGAGGAGTTATAACCTCCTTTGCTCTCAAGGCGATGCCTTTACTAATCAAATATGCTACGTAGAAAGCCTTACTTACTACAGAAGACACATGGTGTCACACATAAGGTCGCAGTCTACTTGTGATCCCAGATCCCTTACCACTTCATGCGTACTTAGTGTATTTTTTATTAATTTGATAGTGTGAAGAGACACTGTTTTTGCCAAAGGGAATAATGATGCATTTCTCTGCATTCAGTTTGAGGCCGTGACTAAGACACCAGGGATGGTCTGGGTAAGACCATCCTGGACTATACTAACATGGGATCATGGGATCATAGGATCAAAGGAAGTTATTAGGCAAATGGCCCTAGGGCCCTTACAATCCTAGCCAAGTTCTACCCTTATTTCCATGATCAGCTCCTACTGCCCCTGTCCAAGAGGGACACAGGTGGAACCCTTGGGGTGAATTTACGGTTACCCATCCAGTCATCCATATTACATTTGAAGACAGCCAATGAGGTGCTCTGTTTGACATGAAGTGGGAGTCTGTTCCAAAGATGTGGTAACCTCTGGGAGACTAAGCTGTCCTTCCAGCAGGTTCTATTAATGTCACATACCAGGTTAAGGTCTTTAGCGTGAATAACCCATATATCATTTGACCTAAGGATATGCAACATTTCCAATAAAGCAGGGCAGAGACTGCCTTATATTCAAGGCAGAGATCGTCTTTGAGTAGTCTGTATGAAACAGAATTAAGTGACAGTGAGATCAAACAATCCACATAGGACAGATGCTTAGGAAAGACCTTGAATTTTCCTTTTGAGGAACCTTTGTGGTCTCTCCAATTAATGCAGATGCTTGGAAAGGTACATACCAAAAAGGGTGTTGTACTAAATCTACTTTATTTACCCGAAAAATTACATCGCTGACATTCAGTTCACCGAGACGAATACACCGACAAACCAGAAGACAGACACCCAAAACACTGACATTCAGACCTGAGGTAAGTAACCACTTGGCGACCCCCCCCCCCCAAAAAAAAAAACTAAACTAAACTAAACCCACCCATCTGGGGGGCTTTGCCCCCCACACCCCCCTAACTAAATATAACAACTTTGAGATTACACAACCATGGGAGGGTAAGGGGCAAAGTTCAACAGGATGGCCAAGCAGTTACTAGTGTTGCTATTGATGTGATATTTAGTAGGAACATCGCTCTTACCGAACGGGACAATAATACATTTTTTTGCACTGAGTTTAAGACCATGACTTTGGCACCAATCATTTGTTTGTGTAAGACCCTCTTGTAGGATGCTGACATCAACTGGAGATTCTATGTCAGGTGCCAGTTTGCAGTCATTAGCAAACTCTCAGCCGCAGCCTTTAGTTTTTGCTTGTACTTCAGAGAAATAGATTCCAAACAGTAGAGGTCCCAGGACTGATCCCTGTGGAACACCACTGGTTACAGGCTTGCTGTTGGAGGTGGATTCCCCTTTTTGCCTACATGTGTCCTATCAGTGAGCCAGTTAGGGACCCATCTAATGATATAAGGGTTGATATCTAGGCTGGGTGAGTTTGTCAATGACGCCTGAGTGGGGGATAGTGTCAAAGGCCTTGGCTAAGCCTAGGCAGGCTGTATGCACAGATTTCCCCTCATCCAGGGCTTTGATGACTGTCTCGAAGAAGTCCCCCAGGTTTAACAGACATACTCTCCTTTTGACAAATCCAAACTGAGTAGGGTCAAGTGTTTGGAGATTACCTATATCTGTTGATAAGGTCCACTATGATTTGCTCCATGGCCTTGCAGAAAAGTATATAGTTCCTGGGGTCAGTGGAAGCACCGCCTTTGTGCAAGGGAATAACGGTGGCCATTTTCCATTCAGCTGTGATGAAGCTGGTGCTTAGAATATGATTGAAAAGAGTGCCCAATGGTGTTGCTAATTCTTGTTGGAGCCCATGTAGGATTCACAGCGTGGGATGTTATCAAGTCCCACGGATGCTGTGTTTTTGGCCTTAGAGAGGGTGTTTATGATCTATTCTTTACAGATACAAGGTAGGGATGTCATGGGGTAAGAGAGGCGGGGGACAGGGGAGTGAAGTTTTCACAGAATCTGTCAGCCAACAGGTTAGTCATGTCCACAGGCTTAGTATATGTGGTATCATTAACTACCAGTTTGGCACAAATCTAGGCCTTTCCTTTTAGGTTATGGATGTAACTGAAGAATATGTTATGGCTGTCCTAAGTCGAGGAAGCAAATTTGGATTTGTAGTTTGCTTTGGAGGACTTCACAAGAAGTCTTGCTTATTTAAGTTGAGAAGGGTGTGTTTCCAGGTTTAGAACTCACTCCCTCTTACTCTTAGACAGCAATTTCTTCCTCTTATTGTAAAGCCTGTTAATGGCAGTTGTCCACCAGGCAGGTTTACTCTTCCTTGAAGAGCTTGTTTTGGTCCTAGCAGATATGGCTGAGTCAATGCAGTTATACATGTATTTGTATAAAGCATTGGTGTAGAACTCGGCATAGTTGCCAGTTCCATCTGAGGGGGGAGGTGCAGTGAAGCTATTTATACCATCCTGTAAGAAGTTATAATCTGCTTTGGAGAAGTTTTTTTTAGTTTAGTTGCTGCTGGGGGTGGGAGATCAGGTGTGATAGTTACTTCAAATGAGACTGATCTGTGGTCAGATCTCAACAGGGAAGACCTCGCAGTGGGGGTGTTACAGTGGTCCTCCATATTGATAAGCATCAGATCCAGGGTGCCAACCAGCTGTTCCAAGGCACTGGAGTTAATGAAGTTGAGGAACCTTTTGAGCATGAGTAAGTTACTCAGTCAATGGATGGGTACTTAAAGTCACCCAAAACTATGGTGTCTGGATGCATCTCGACAGACTCAAGTAGATCCAAATAGGCAGAGTAGGTGTCCTGATTCATGGAGGGGGTCCTGTAGCTGTCAATGACTTGAATAGGTGTCCTACCAACAATTAATTGCACCTGAAGTATCTCAAGGGAATCATACTGTTTAACCAATCTGGAGGTGTATTTATCTTTAATGAATCTTGATATACTACCTCCCTTAGATTTTACACCTTCAGTTTGTGGTCTGAACATATGGAAGAAGGTGTAACCGATATGGCTGGGGTGCTCTCCACAGCCTTGAACTAGGTATCTTTGACTGCACAAATGTCTGCTTCTTCCAAGGTAAGGACTGCTTCCAGTGAGTGCAGCTTCATGTTAAGACTCCTAGCATTTAGTAGCATAACCTTGATGTTGTTTTTAGATGGAGCTTTTACAATGGGGAATTTTGTCCTTGAGACACTGCCTAAAAAAGCACTATGGGGTGGCAAGAGCTTTAGCCAGTAGCTGAAATGCCAGGCGTGACACATGAAGACCATCTCTGGCAAAACATTGAGGTCTGTTGATCATGTCATCCCAGGCTGACAGACACGTCATCCCTTAGAATGACACCATAAACTAAGCCAATTATTGAAGTCAATAATTTTCTGTTTGTATTGGGGCATCATTCTAAGTGAAGATAAAATGCTGCTTAAGGCTAGGGACATAACTGCCTGAGACACACAGTCCGAGAGCTCAGTCATGTCTCTCTTCATATAGTCCAGAGAGGTACGTCTCAAGTCATTCATACCAACGTGGACTATGAATGAGTCATAACCGTACTTGTTGAAAGACTTGACTGCATATGTGACATGGTGGATCCCGGCAGCTGACAGACAGATGACAGCGACCTTTTCCTTATCCAGCCTGGTGAGAAGGACATCTGTGTGTCTCATGATGGAATCACCTATGACTAATATGTTTGGTTGTATGTTTTGCCTTAAGGGCTTGAGAGGTGAGACACTGGTGCATGAGCCATTATGTGTACTGTGTTCTGCAGAGGAAGTATTATGTGTAGAGTGCTGGTGTTTGTGTTGAGGAGGTCTCTGATGTTTAGGTATGTTTCTGGTGAGGACCTCTGCATATGTGTGATGTGGGTTTGGGTGGAGTAAGAGGTGAGGTATGCATGCTGATAACCCACTCATTGTCATACGTACTGACTGGTATGCGAGAGGGCATGGATTCAAAGTTCTTAATATAGTTGCCTCTCTCACATGTTGAGTTTGTGTGGACTAGGAGTAGAGGGTTGTCGTTGAACATGAGTCAGTTGCTATACTGCCTCAGGATGCCCATGTCGATCAAGCTGGCTAGAGAAACTGTGGGAAATTGTCCGTCCATAGTACTGGGTAAATGTACATGGTCAGGAAAAGAGGTTGCACTTAGGAATGGTTAGTGGGGGGGAAAGGTGTACTGGTACCTCTGAGACAAGGACCATAAGCAAAGTGCCAAGGGAAAATTTAACAAGCAAAACATTTGCTTCTACAACCACCAACAGTAACCAATGCTACGTGGCAGTGCACAATGGTGTGCTACGCACAAACAAGTGCAAATGCAGGGCTTAAATAAAACAAGAAATAACCCCTGTAACTCAAACTAGCCAATAAGGACGCTCTCTCTGAGCTCTAGTCCAATTGCCCTCGATTAGATGGGATCCAGACAGCATTCTCCTCCCACAAGGGTGCAGAAGAGCCTTCATCAACAAAGATGGCTTGAATTTGATGCTCAGAAGATACAAAACAGACCCAGAAACAGCAAACCTGGAACTACGCTGTATTAAAGCTGAATCAGTACAATATTCAGTAAAATGTGGCAAAAACATACCAGACAATTCAGACAGACAGTGGAATGCAAATACAAATTAAAAGTGCAATATAAGAGCAAAAATAGGAACTTACAGTTAGTTGGAATCAACAAACGCCTCAGATCGTTCAGTATCACAGTAAAGAGCTGGTTTTAATGCTAAAGTGATACCAAACAGTCTAGATTCAGCAAGTCTGAATCTGGCCTATGCTACATGGTGAAGAAGTACTAGAAATTCAAAGTGCATAAAATCACAGTCACAATAGCAAAACAAACAGTTTAAATAAAGCAGTAATTCACAGTTTAGAAGGGTGCAGACCACACTCTCCCACCACAAGAGTCTAGACTACAAATATTCCTAATGTAAAACAGATTTTGGAACCCAAGTGCTTAAGTCAGAACTATGACACTTCAGAATAACAGACACAATAGGCCTTCAACCAGCAATTTCCAGCTCATAAGGGTGTAGGCTATCCTATCCTGCCTTAAGAGTGAGGACATCCTTTGGGGATTCAATAATTGCACCCAGTTTGCACTTGTCCCTAACTTGGCCAGCCACAACTCCTTAGTTTTAACCTGAACTTCTGAGAAGTACATACCAAACAGTAGGGGGCCCAGCACCAATCCCTGTAGCACTCCGCTGGTGACAGATCTGCTGGTTGATGTGGAGTCACCCACTTTGACAGTGTGTGTCCAGTTTGTGAACCACTTGGCAACCATCTTACTACAAAGGGGTTTACATTCAGTTTGCTAAGTTTATCGGTAATGCTTGAGTGTGGGATTGTGTTGAAAGCCTTTGCCAAGTCGAGGTATGCTGTGTGCACAGATTTACCCTCATCAATGATCTCAGTCACATTTTTGAAGAAATCCACTAGATTTAACAGGCAGGAGCTGCCCTTGAAGCCGAACTGGGTTGGACCGGGGGTTTGGAGGTCGCCTATGTCTTTATGAGATCCATAATGATATGTTCCATTGCCTTACAGATAAGGCTGGTCAGGCTAATGGGTCTGTAATTCCCCGAGTCTGTTGCTAGGCCACCTTTGTTGAGGAAATAACTGTTGCTTTTCTCCATTCCACAGGAACAAAGCCTGTGGTTAAGCCATGATTGAAGAGGGTACTTAATGGTGATGGTAGTTCATGTTTTAGCCTGTTTAGAAGATAGCCTGGGATGCCGTTTAATCCCACAGAGGATGTGTTTTTTTTGCCTTGGACAAGGCCTCAATGACCTGCTCTTCAGATATGCAGGGTGGGGGTGGGGATTTGTGATATGTTTGGAGGGAATAAGGGAGTGAAATTTTCACAAAACCTATCCGCTAGCAGGTTTGCTATCTCTGTAGGGTCAGTGTGTGTGATACCCTTAGTCACTAGTTCAGCGCATGCTTGGGTCCTACCTTTTAGGCTACGTAAGTAGTTGTAAAAGGCCTTATGATTATTCCTTGGCTGTACTTGCTAAGTTTTTCTCAAAGGAGCCCTTACAGGATTTGATATTTTGTCTTATTTGCCTGTTAAGGGTAAAGAGGGTGATTTTCCATTGCTGGGGCCTCACTTTTGTTTTTTTGGACAGCAACATTTTGCTTTTATTGTAAAGTTTGTTTGATGCTAGATGTCCACCGTGGTGGCTTGTTTTTACTTGGGATTCTGTTTTTGATTCTTATGGATACAGCCAAGTCTACAAACTTATGCAAGTGACTGTACAGGGCTTTAGTGTAAGCTTCGGTGTAGTTACCACTTCCAGCTGGGGGAGGGGCTTGGTATGCATTTATGCCCTCACCTAGGAGGGTATAGTTTGCCTTGGTGAAGTTTTTTTAGTCTGAGTTCACCCTTTGAGAGTTCTGGTGTTAGTGCCAGCTTGAAGATGACTGATTTGTGGTCAGATTTATTGGAGGGTCTGACAGCTGCAGCAATGGATCTGCTCCTCACTTCAAACAGACTTGAGTTAAAGTCAAGGAACTTTTAAACTAGCAAGCTCGGGTAAGCGTGGGCTTCTGAGTTGATAGTGGGACAAATGAAATCCCTCATAACCAGAGTGTTCGGGAATATTTGGATTGACTCCAGTTTGGTCAAGTAGGCTTCATGCATGTCATGACCCATGGAGGGGGATCTGTAACTGGCTATGACTTGAATGGGGGTCTTACCCACAGTAACCTGTACTAGGAGTAACTCCATGGAGTTGTTCAGTTTAACCAGATGGGAGGTGAATTTATCTCTAATATTGATAGAAACACCACCTCCCTCGGTTCTTACCCGTTCGTTTTACGGTCTAAAGGTGTGGAAGGCATTGTAGTCTTACAATGCCAGGGTACTCTCGGAGGCCTTGAACAAGTTTCTGTGACCGCACAGACATCTACATCTTCCAGTGACAGAAGTGTTTCCAGGGTGTGTAGTCTTTGGTTTAAGATCCTAGCATTTAGCAACATGACCCTTATTTTATTTTGATTGACAAATTTTATGTCGGCAAGTTTGCTTTCAAGATCTTGCCTATAAAAGCCACTATGGGGAAGGCAAGAGCCTTTGCCAGCAGCTGAAAGCCTAGTGGTGCCAGGTGCAATTTGTCTCTTGCAAAGCAGCGAGGTTTGTCGACCATGGCTTCCCAGCCAAATAGAAACTGAATCCTCTTTGAATGACACCAAAAACTAAGCCAGTTATTGAAATCAATCATTTTTGTTTATACTGTGGCATTATTCTAGGCAAGGGTAATATGCTGCCTGGGACACACACTCAGCTCAATCATGTCTCTCTTCATATAGTCCAGAGAGGTACGTCTCAGGATGTTCAATTCAACATGAACTATGACACAGTCATAACTGTACTTGTTGCTGAGAGACCTGAGTGCATGCATGATCTGACGCATCCTGGCACCGGACAGGCAGCTGACTGTGACTTTCTCTTTGTCCAACCTGGTGAGTAGGACATTCGTGTGTCTCACTATGGAGTCTCCAGTGGCAAGAATATTTGGTTTTTGAGTGTTATGCCTTACAGGTATCGTAGGTGAGACACTGGTGTTACTGTGTGTCATGGGTGCTGTGGGAAGTGTTAAGTGCTATGGGTGTTAGTTATAGCAGTATAGCAGTCTTGTGTTTTGGAGCTCCCTGGTGTTTCAGTAAGTTTGTTTTTTTTTTTTTTTTTTTTTTGAGAGAACCTCCACTTATGATGATGTGTTGGATGCATACTATGTATATGAGTAGTGATACTATGTGCATGAGTAGTGGTGGGTGGGTTGACAACCTCTTCAGTGTTACTGTTTCATATGCAAGAGTGCATGGATTCAAGATTCCTGGTGTAGATACATCTCTTGCACTTCGTACTAGAGTGAGTTGTTAGTAAAGGGTTGTCAGTGTGCATGAGGCAATTACTGCACTGCCTCAAGAGACCCAAGTCAACAAGGTTGGCAGGAGAGACAAGGGTAGTCTAACTGCACATAATGCTACACTGAAGAACTGTTATCAAAGGGGGGGGGGGGGGCTTTTCAGGACCAGTCAAAGGAGCTCAGTGGATGGATATTTCTGTTTTTTTTTTTTTTTTTTGCTGGTGGTTTAACAGGTAACAGGTTCCAGCAGTAATTCTTTGACCAGAGAAAGTACTAAGGATTGATCTCCCAACTGAGCTATTTTGACAACAAAGTTTCTTTTCTGCTGTGTTATCCAAAACTTACCTTTATGACCTGGTACCTACAAGTTAGAATTAAAGTGATGAAGCAAGCCTCAGTGTATTTTAAGGTCATGGAGAGAAGCGTCTGGTATGGTAATACAATTCAAGAACCCACTAGCTAATGTTCTTAGTTTACTAGCCTAAATGGTTGTTTAAGCCACTTACCTTGCAAAGTCCACCCATTTTTCAACTACCTTTTTTGGAGACAGACGGGTGCAAATTATCCCAACATAATCAGGCTGTAGAAAAGAAATATATTTTTTAGACCAACTTCAGCTCTTTTAAATTTTCATCCACTTTTATCTTCTTTTGTATAACTGATTCAGCTATGCACTTTAACTTACAACCCCACCACCAAAAAATGTACTATATTTACTTGGTAATGTTTACAAATCATGCTAAAGATCTAGAAAAAAAAGCATTGTCGACAACAGGTTTTTCTCCAGCTTCTTTACTCAGCTTTTTTTTTTTTTTTCAATCACATTACAATGCATGTCATTAAAAAATAGCAACATGGCAACTCCTTGGTTTGAAGCACATACCTCTGAAATTCATGAGAGGAACAGATTAGGCAGCCACAGATCCCAAACTGCTGCTAAGGATGCGAGGGTTCCACACATGCAAATCACTTTAATTAATGGAAAGGATTAAGAGGTCTGCTGATATATATATATATATATATATATATATATATATGTATACTTGCTGCTAGGATGAGGACATTAAAGGGTTTCTTCACATTTATTCACTTACCTTTTATACTACAGCATGTGGTGCCTATTATGAAGTGACGCATTCTCCCTGCTAACAGTATAAAAGTACGGAGCGTGTTTTATGATAAAATCCTTCATAATCTTTTTTTTTCTATGTTGATATCACTAGAGCTTTCACTTGCCTTTGGTAAACTTTATTCCTAAACTTATGCAAGTGACTGTACAGGGCTTTAGTGTAAGCTTCAGTGTCCATAGACATCTATGGATGTACCACTGCAATTGCACAAGACTGTATCCATTGTAGTCTAATGATGTCTACAAACTCTCTCCCTATGGTGATGTCACCAAGGCACAAAAATATCACACAGTTTTATATTAAGACACAGCTCACATAAACTAGGCATGATATTAGGAAAATGCATCACTGAGCTTAAGCAACCAAGTGCTGTGACGTACGCACAGACTGTAACAGAGCAAACTACTAATAAAAACAATGCAGTAGAAGCTTTGACTCATCGTGAATATCAACAAAAACTATGCACAAAGTAATTTTTCATAACTTAAAAATCAATATGAATCAGAATATGGAGAAGAGTATGAAAACATTTACAGAAGCTTGGTGCAACAAACAGATTTTAAGGCTTACAGGTCTTAGTGGTTCAGCACACCTGAACACAAAAGGTACACTACTCCATCAAATCAGCAGTGGATGAGCAAAATGTTTAAGCCTTCCACTGATGTTATTTAGCATTAATGAATCAAGATGAAAATGTAACATCAAACATTACAAAGGTCCAGGACCACAGCACAAAACTACATATGAAAACAACTTCAATGCAATGAAAGGCCAGTAATACGTACACTTATTCTGTTCCTGGCCAAACAGCCCAATGCAAGGCACTGTTTAAAGAAATGTCATTTCCAACTTCTGGATTCAAGACTCTCCCACGCCTCAAAAACTGACTTCAAGAAGTCACTCAAAACAAAATACTCGTGAACTGCAGAACAGTCCCCCACCATTCCACCAAGGAGATGAGACAATTACACACACATCTTCTTCTGCAGTAACCACAGGACATTAACTCAAAGCCGAGTCAATAAAGTCCAAAGACTATCACCCCCCCCCCCCCAGTCTTTCTGCTCCTGGTAAGAGAAGGAGCAGAGTGCACTGATTCCTGACCATTTCTGGTTGGACAATGAGTGTCTGTGTTTAATGTTCCTGATTGGTCTGGATGCTATTCAAGGCATTTATCAGGAAAAGGCTACAACAAGCCTACAGACCCTCACATCATCTGGGACAAGACTGTGGATCACCAAACAAGTTGTGGCCTGCTTCTTATCTTGGGAATGGTGCTAAAATTTTGCTTCTGGTGAGAGACGAAGCAAAGGAGCATTGTATCCCAGCACAGTGAAGCTGCAGTGAGACTAGCACTAGTAGTATTGAGACAGTAGCCATACATGCAACTCCCCTCTTTTCATCATTTTTGATAAGCTAATTCTTTGTTTTCAGTACGTACTGTTTGATTTGTTTCTAACTTCAGGGTATCTGGCTAAATACGTCATCCTTAAATTATCAGGGTCTACATATTAGTTTCCCCCTCAAGTGTTTGGCAGTGCTCTGTACAGACTCAAGACACCTTGAGTGACATTTTTTCCTGTCAAAGCACAACTGAAATTTCTCCAATACCTAGCTGCACACAGAACAACTCGTTTGCAGTGACAAGCACTGTCCCTATAGTTGCAAACCAGATACTCCTGACATTGACTGACATTCTTACTGCAACTGTTTTAATCAATAAAAAAGGTTTGTTGCCATGGATATGAACTTTCCCACTCTCTCCATTACCAGCTTGGTGGATATGGGCATCCTAAGGCAATGTAGAAATTGCCTCATGTTTACTGACAACCAGTTAATTCTCAAACAAACTGATATGGTATGTGAGAGATGTATTTACACAATGTCACTGGATGGCAAAGCCCTCACATAAAAGTACAATTAATGTCAATAAGCTTGTCAGTAGTACACATGCTGTACCCATCACACACAATTCAAAGCAGACATATAGACCCACATATACTGAGGCACTTCCAATACAACCTTCCAAAACCACAAAGATCTCCTAGACGAAGTACACATAACATATCCTCAGCAACCTCAAATGCACTCTTTCAAAACAACACCCACATCAACACATAGAGCCTCTACCTCTAACCCATAAGGCAAGCCACCACACAATCCAACATTCTAGTCACTGGAGACTCTGGTGTGAGAGACATTGATGTCCCTCTCATCAGGCGGAGTAAAGAGAAAGTCATGATCAGTTGCTTATCAGAGACTAGGATCCGTCATATTAAGCGTCAGGTCACGGGACCACAAGTACCAATATGACTCAGTCATAGTCCATGTGGGAGTAGATGACCTGAGATGCACCTCCCTATACTATTTGAAATAGAGACATCATGTAGCTCTCGGAATGTGCGTCTCAAGCTGGTATGAGCTTAGCAGTGAACAGCATTTTACCTTCTCCAAGGATGATGCCACAATATGAACAAAAGATGATTGATTTTAATAATTGGCTTAGTTTCTGGTGTCACTCTAAGGGGGGGGGGGGTGCAATATTTGTCAGCATGGAAGGAGATAGTCAACAGACCATGCTGCTTTGCCAGGGGATAGTCTTCACCTCTCCCCGCTAGGCTTTCGAATATTAGCTAAAACACTGTCTTCCTCCCATAGTGCCTTTTTTAGACAATGCCAAAGTGAAAGTACTTCCAATATAGCAAATCAAAACCAAGAAAATCTAAAGGTATTACACTGCTCAATGCTAGGTGTCTAAAAACTTCACTCTCTAAAAGTTCTTTTCACCATACAGAATGCTGATGTCTGTGCGGTCACTAAGACATGGTTTAAAGCTGTGGAGAGCACACCAACAGTGCAAGGTTATAATGCCTTCCACAGATTTAGAACAGCTACTTCACAGGCAGGGACTAAAGGTGGAGGTGTCTCTATTTACAACAAAAATAAATATACTTCAGGGCTTGTCAAACAAGGCTCGTCAAACAGAACAATGCACTTGAGTTGCTCCATGTTCAAATCACCATACACAAAATCCCATACCACTTCCTTGCAATCCATACAATGTATTTAAACTTATTAGAAACACTAACCATCCAACCCAATACCATATTCATGGGTGACTAATTACCACACTATTAACTTGGAATCCTACACAACACCAAACGTACAGGTACATAGATTCCTGGATTTTGTAAACACAAACTCCCTGAACCAGATAGTCAATACACCAACCAGGGGTGCAACCATACTGGATCTGGTCCTCAGTAATATAGGAGAGTGCTGCACACCCCCTACTGTAATGTCTTCCCTGGTAAGGTCAGAACACAAAATGGTCTCCTTTGAAGTAAAAATAAAACCTGGTACCGCAGCTAAATCTGGAATATTCAGGAACTACTCTAAGGTTAACCTCCTGCTATTAAGTGATAACCTGGCAAAATGTCAAGCCCTCATAAACCTTCAGAAACAAAAAAACTAAGGGTAATGCTGCTCAACGCCAGAAGTCTAAATCTCAAGATGCAGGCACTTGATGCACTCCTCAGCATGGAGAACATCGACGTCTGTGCAGTAACTGAAACCTGGTTCAAAGCTCCTGAGAGCACCCCAGCGCTACCAGGCTATACCTTGTATCATGCTTTTCGGCCCCAAAACCCGGGCCAAACCACAAAGGGAGGGGGAGTGTCCATATTCATAAAGGACACCCACACCTCCAGGTTAGTAGCAACACATGAAGCATCAGAGACCATACAGGTGCAACTAACCATAGGCAAAACTGCTATACAACTGGTAGCATGTTACAGACCACCCTCCCAATCTCAAGAACCCCACTCAGCCTTCCTGAAGACATTGGAGGATATGAATGTATCACAAAATACCATCATACTGGGAGACTTCAACTACCCAAACATAGATTGGGTACATTATTCTAGCCCTAATACCCTAGCCCAAAGGTTCCTGGAATTCATAAATTCAAATGCACTGGAACAACTAGTCACCTCTCCCACTAGGGGAGATAATATACTCGACCTGATCATCACAAACATGGGGACAAAATGCTCCACACCAGAAGTATACCCCTCACTAGTGAGGTCTGACCACAAACTAATCACCCTGGATATACATATCCCACCTCCACCCCCAGCACAAAAGACCACAGTGAAAAACTTCTCAAAAGCAGACTTCACTCTTCTTAAGACTGAGATGGTATCCTTTAAGCCCACTGTGCCAGTGGATACCACATCCCACAATGCCGAATCCTTCACAAATGCTTTCTATGGACATCTCCAAGAATGCATGGATCATGCAATCCCAAACAAATCCAAGTCGCTCTCCACCAAATGTAAGCGTCCTGTCTGGTGGACCTCAGCCATAAACAAATTGTATAACAAAAGAAGGAAGCTACTGCACGTCAGAGCGAAATCCCATGAAGGGAAGACATCTCTGATCAACATTAGCAGAAAACTACGTTCTCTCATAAAAACAACCAAGGCAAACTTTGAGAGAAAAATCGCTAAGGACACTAAAGATAACACCAAAGCCTTCTTCAGCTATGTTAGAAACCTGGGCGGAAACCCTCAGATATGTTCAGAGTTAGTTCACAACAACAAAAAATACACTGAACCCACAGATATTGCTAACATTCTGGCTGACAGGCTCAGTGCAAATTTCTCCCCTCCTTCACCCCCAAAAGAAGAAATACTTATCCCAGCTGAATGTAATCCCCCTGTCATCTCAGATGTCCAAGTGAGAACCGCCCTAAACAAAGCAAAAAACACAGCATCAATGGGACCTGACGGTATCCCGGGGTGCGTGTTACGTGAACTCCAAGAGGAGCTAAACCCACACATAAAAATGCTATTTAACCTTATCCTTACTTCGGGATATGTACCTGAACACTGGCGTACAGCAACAGTGGTCCCACTACACAAGGGGGGTGCCTCTACAGACCCTGGAAACTACCGCCCCATAAACTTAACTACCCTGGGTCTGCAAAGCTATGGAAAGAATCATTATGGAACTCATAAACAGAGACATAGGGGACCTACGGACACTTGACCCCACCCAGTTCGGCTTTGTAAAGGGCAGATCCTGCCTTTTAAACCTGGTTGACTTTTTCGAAACAGTCACTAGAGCCATTGATGAGGGCAAAGCAGTCCATACAGCATACCTGGACTTGGCTAAGGCCTTCGACACAATACCCCACTCAGGCATCATAGATAAGCTAAACAGCTTAAAAGTAAACCCTTATGTCACTAGATGGGTTGCAAACTGGCTAAAGGACAGAACCCATAAAGTTAAAATCGCTGGAGCAATGTCAGACTCAAAGCCAGTCACAAGTGGTGTCCCACAGGGATCTGTCCTGGGACCCCTCTTGCTCGGCATTTATTTCTCAGATGTTAAAGCAAACATGGGAGGGCTGTGGCTGACAAAGTTCGCAGATGACTGCAAACTAAGCACTATAGTTGATACACCAGCAGACACACACTTCCTACAAAAAGGCCTCACTGAAACGGACAACTGGTGCCGTGGTCACGGCCTTAAACTAAATGCCAAAAAATGTATAGTCATCCCTTTTGGAAAAAACAAAGTACCCACAAATTATCACATAGACAGCAACCCACTGAGTACGGAAAAAGTAATCAGAGACCTAGGGACCCAAGTCGACAGCGACCTCTCATTTGACACCCACGTTGCCAAAGTGGTTAGAAAAACATTCTACCTTGCACACCTCATCATGAAGGGATTCACATCCAGATCCAAGGATGTCATTGTACCCCTATATTCCTCCCTCATCAGACCCATGATTGAGTACAATGCCCCATTTAGTATGTACCTCACCCGGCATTTGCAACAGCTGGAGAGACCACAAAAGTACCTCACCAAAAGGATCAAGGGTCTCCAACATATGTCTTATTCTGCCAGACTAAAGAAACTTCAGCTCTATTCAGTAGCATACCGCCTGCTCAGAGGTGATCTCTGCCTGACGTACAAGGCCATGTCCAATCAGGATCTGATGGACATGCTCCACCTCAAAAAAATCCAAATCCATCAGGACCACAAGAGCTAAAGACTTAAACCTCGGCACAAGTATGAATAGGACATGCTGGAGGGATAGATTCATAACCCAGAGGCTTCCCATGCTTTGGAACAGGATCCCAGTTCGTATTAGGCAGAGCCCCTCACTGACTCTCTTCAAGAGAAATCTTGATGAGTGGATGGGAAATCGTAAGTTTACCCCAGGGGTCACATCTGTGTCACTGCTAGACAGGGGCACAGTAAACTAATTCTATTATATAAGGGGACCTTCATTGTGTCACTACTAGACAGAGGCACAGTATTCTAGATTTATTCTGTACATTTTTGTACTATTTCATGGGGTGGCAAAAGCCACATCACTATGGCTAGGCTTACAAATGCCCCAGGGCAGATAGCCTAGTACTATACTATGAAACTATGAAACTCTGCTGCCTATGCAGAACTTTTTATAGAAACCATGTACAAGCATGTTAATAGCTGCATAAAGGCAGCTGTACCCACCAGAAACTACAGAACTAACGCAAAAAACGAGACATCCTGGTGGAATCCCAAAATCAATAGGGTGTGTAACAGAAGGAAGAAAATCATGGCAAAACTAAGGAGGTGCAGCATCCAGCAGGATAAAATCACTCTCATCAAACTAAACAAACAACTCAGAGGACTTAAAAGTCTACCAAAGCCAAATTTGAGGCAAGCTTGGCCTCCCAGGCCAAGGACAGCCACAAAGCATTTATTAGCTATGTCTGCAACCTCAAAGGCAATACTCAATTGTGTGCAGAGCTCACTGAAAATGGAGCCACCTATACTGAGGCAGAAGGTATAGCAAACCTCCTGGCTGATAAATCCAGCTCAAACTTTACCCCTCTCTCCCCCTTAACCTTCCCTCAGGAAATACCATCAAATTCAACTCCCCCTACTATCACTAGGGAACAGGTCCTTAATGCTGTTTCTAAATCAGTGGGCCCAGACAATACACCAGGATGCCTTCTAAATAGCATGAAACATGACCTATCAGGGCCTCTGGAATTACTATTTAATTGAAGCCTCCAAACAGGCTATGTGCCTCATGAATAGAGAACAGGAACAGTCATATTTCTGCACAAAGGTGGGCCATCTACAGACCCTGGAAACTACAGACCCATAAGCCTCACTAGTCTTATATGTAAAGCCATGGAAATGATCAACAGACATACAGTAAACATCCAGACATTGGTCCCAACTCATTTTGGTTTTGTCAAGGGCAGATCATGCCTACTCAGCATAGGGGACTTCCTTAAGAAGGTAACCAAAGCAATGTTTGAAGGGAAAATGGTTCACACTACCTACCTTGACCTGGCCAAGGCATTTGACACAATGTCCTGTTTGAGCATTGTTGACAAACTCGAGGTTAGGTACAAATTCTTATGTCACCCAGCTGATAGCCAACTGACTCAAAGACAGGACCCAGGAAGTTAGAATTGGGAAGTCCACCTCTACAAAGAGGCCAGTTACAAGTGGAGTCCCCCAGGGATCAGTCCTTGGACTACTCCTTTTGGGCATTTACTTCTCAGAAGTCAAGGCCAATGTTGGTGGTCTCTGGCTGACTAAATTTGCAGATGATTGCAAATTAGGAGTCATTACTGAATCTCACACTGACACCAATGTTCTCCAGGAGGGGCTGACACAGACAAACAACTGGTGTCAGAGCCATGGACTAAAACTAAATGTCAAGAAATGCATAATAGTATCCTTTCGGAAGTCATCTATCCTTGGTAACTATCATATTGACAACACACCCCTTGGAGCCGACCTAGTAGTCACGGACTTAGGGAACACACACAGATAGCAATCTAGCCTTTGACCATCATGTGTCTACAGTGGTGAGGAAGTCATTCTATGTTGCGCAACATATAAACAAGGGTGTGGCATCTAAATCCAAATAAGTCATTGTTCCACTGTGTTTGGCATTCATCAGACCTATCACTGAGTACAGTTCCCCCTTTGGTATATATCTAACCAAGCATATCCAACAACTGGAATGTCAACAGAGGTTCCTCACTAAAAGAATACAGGGTGTAAGTAAAATGTCCTCTGCAGACCACCTCAAGGTCCTGTCCCTGTATTCTGTCTTCTACAGGCTTCTGAGGGGAGATCTATGTCTGGCATACAGGGCATTGTTAGACCCCACTCTGATGGATCTCCTGCATATCCATAAAACAAACAGCACCAGAATTACCCATTCTAAAGACTTAAACCTTACCTGTGATATAAATAGGACCTGCTGGACAGACAGGTATCCATCCCAGAGACTACACAGTCTATGGAACAGACTCCCCATCCATGTGAAGCAAAGTTCTTCCCTAACCCAATTCAAGTGCAACTTGGATAATTGGATGGGGAACAGGAAATTCATTCCTGGTTTGGCACCTATGTCTCTAATAGACACAAGCAATGTGTAAATGCTTCATCTCCCAGCCCCCTGCTTGTAAATGTTTCATCTCCCAAAACCCTGCTTACATTTATCAAGGATATCAGAACTTGTCAGAGATTTGGGATGCACAGCTACACTTAAAAATGCCCTTGTGGTCATCAGCCTAGTAAACACCTACGAAACTATGAGCTATGCAGCATTTCCTGCTATAGCCTTGCAGATGTGTATATTATTTTAAATTCATTTTTTCACGTGTGCAACAAATGAAGTCAGGCTACAACTTCAAAAGAGACCATCAATAACTCTGCTAAAGCTTGAAAAAAAAGGAACTGTAAACTTTTCTGAGTGAAGAAGTATGCATGGCATGTCAAGTTTCCATTGTGGCAGGATGCAATTGTGTCTTCTGGGCCTGTGCAACCAGGAAAGCATTTATTGAAGAGTCATGTCAGTTAATTACATTCATCTCAGCTACTCTGCCAGGAAAGCTGTAACTTAGTACTCCACAGTCCATCCACTGATTGGCAAACTGCCGAACATCATCATACAATCCGCTTTAAAAAGCACAAAACTGAGGATTTTTGCACAGGATCATAAGAAGTTACTAGGCTATTGGCCCTGAGGCCCTTATAAGCCCAGCTAAGAGTTTAGCCCATGTTTAGACAAGTTAACAGTGGATGCCCCTGTCCAGCAGGGACATGGGTGGAATCCCATGGATGTATTTTAGGTTTCCTATCCAGTTAACAAGGTTGCGCATAAAAAGGGGTAATGAGGTAGTCTGCTTGACGTGGGGAGTTAGTCCACAGATGGGGAAGTCTCTGGGACACAAATCTATCCTTGCCAACAAGTCCTACTGATGTCATAGAACAGGTTCAGGTCGCACGTGCGTGTTACTTGAGTGGAGCTTGACTTGCAAATATGCAACAGTCCCATTAAGGTGGGGTCAGAGATTGCTTTGTATGCCAGACAGAGGTCACCTCTGAGGAGTCTGTATGAAACTGAGTAGAGGGACAGGGCATTTAACCTATCTGTGTAGGGTAGATGTTTGAGGCCCTTGAATCTCCAAGTGAGGAACCTCTGTGGTCTCCAGCTGCTGCATGTGCTTTGCAAGGTACATGCCAAAGGGGGCACTGTACTCAATAATTGGCCTTATAAGAGAAGAATAGAGGAATCTTATGACCTCCTCGTCCCTGGATGAGATACCTTTACTTATTAGGTGGGCCATGTAGAAAGCTTTCCGTACAACGACATCTCTTTGGGAACAGCAACAAACTGCTCATCACCCCCAGCTCATGGACACCAATGAAGAGCTGATCACCACAAATACCACCCCCCAGAGGACTGCAACAAGCTGCTCATGAGCACACATCTCACTGTGGCCAGCAACAAATTGCTCACCACTACACATCTTCCTTTGGGCAGCAACAAACTCTTATCGCACACATCACCCTGAGGCAGCAATAAATTGCTGATGTTTGTCGTACGTCTACAATTACCAACTTAAAAAATGTTTTCCTGATTAAATATCTAAAAATGGAATAGCCAGCCAATTACAGTTAAAGTTTACTCCATTTATACTTCAGTTATAATCCAGCTATTTTAATAGTTACCTTAAAGGAAAGGAAAAGTGGGTAACAATTCAGTAAACAAGTTAATACTCAAACATGCAAAAATTAACGTGTCATACTATCAGCTCCATTTAAGACAGTATCCTTTATGTATCTTACAGCAGCCACCTGTCTGAATGGCAAGATAAGTCAGCAAGCAAAAGAGAGTAGTACTGCTGAAACTCAAGTAATCCAAGTCTTGGCGGGTACCATCATGAGGTGGTCCCTGAAAGAAATAGGACAAAAATGAAAAAAAGATAGCAGGGTGCACAAGACTGAGGATAAAAAAGTGCCCAATCCCTCAAAATACAGAAACATTCCTACAATGGGGCCAGGCCAGGCCCAGGGGGGAAATGGCCCCCTGTAGTAGAAGGAAGTAGCAGTCCACAAAAATCACAAAAACTGATGGGCCAATGAAAAGCCATAAAAATAATAGCCTGGACTATTGAGGATAAGAAAGAAATTATGTATTGTTACTATTATGCAAAAAGCCCAGAATTTCCAGACGCAATATATACAAAAAGATTAACAGAGAAATTAGAGGAAAGAAAAATAATTCAACAAGGAAAAACTGCTGGAAGCTTAAAAAAAAGTGTTCATTAATTCAACAAATTTGTGAAAGACATTATATACACCAAAAAAATTTGATCTGTTTGGAAAAAGAAGCATCTGAGGAAGTGCGACAATATAAACAAAATCTATTGATTTTTGAAAAAAATATAAAAGAAATATGGACATGGGAAAGAAAGAGGGACTTGATATGGTGCAATATTTATGCAAAGTCAAAAGCCAAATTAATCAATGCAAAAAAGACAGCCCCAAACATATATGAAGAGGAATACAGATAAAGGAATCCAGATATGGAAAATTTCATAATAAAAAAAATCACAGAAAGGGAATGTCGAAAAGAAGATTAGTAAATCAGAAGTTAAAAAATAGAAGTTGAAGTTATGGAATGCCTGCGAAGTCAAAGATTTAGTGTAAAAAGTCTAACACATGTTACATCACAGCATGATGAAACAAGTCAGCAAAGTAAGGAGAAACAGGAAGATGAGCGGACATCCGAAGAAGAAATATGAACTTGGGAAAGAAAAGGAGATTTAATATGGTGTCATATTTATGCAAAGGAGAAAGCAAAACTAATCAATACAAAAAGAACAGCACCAAAGATATTTGAAGAGAAATACAGGCAAAGGAATCTGGACATGGAAAACTTTACAATACAAAAACAAGAAGACAAAGAGGAAACGCAGAAAAGATTTGTAATGGAGAAGTTAAAGAAAAAGAAACGAGGTTATGGAGTACCTGCAAAGTGAAGTATTCACTGTAAAAAAATCTATCTCAGAAAACATCACAGCAGGATAGAGCAACAGACATCCAAATTAAGGAGAAACCAGTGGAACGGGAAAGCAACAGGTCATTTGCCATATGAAGATATTTTGGAGCCTTTCACAGAAAACCAGTATAAATGTCCACTTGAAGCTGGGCAGCAAGGGAAGGAACAGGAAACTATGGCAACTCTGATGCAG
This sequence comes from Protopterus annectens, assembly GCF_019279795.1. Lineage (NCBI taxonomy): Eukaryota > Metazoa > Chordata > Ceratodontiformes > Protopteridae > Protopterus > Protopterus annectens. Next base: position 1,642,693,585 of record NC_056744.1, on the reverse strand, counting down.
TTAATGTTGAGGAATGATAGGCCAGGGAGTTCCCATATGACACAGGATGAAATGAAGAGTATGTGCCACAGGAAGATACTACAGAACTTTCCATAGAATGCCTGCAGGAAATGGAGAATAAAAAATGTGCCTTAGTTTAGAAGAAAATGAGCTAAAAGAAGAGTTGCTTTATATAATAGAGATAAATAGCTATATTAAGATCAATGAAAGAAATAGACTGCAGTAAGGTCAATAAAACCCAAAAAGTTAGGACTTTGATAAAACAAATGAACACAGTAATTAGGACTGTTCATAGAGATGCATGCGATATAACAGAAGTAAACAGGATATATTACTGTGCAGCTAAATTAATAACTGATAAAGTTCTACCACAAGAACACAAGGTAGTAAGGGAAATGAAGGGGAGAAATCGAATACCATCATGGAAGTATCAAACAGAGAAAATTACAGCAATTAAGATAAGTGCCACTGTTAGAGTATTGAACAGATCGACAAAAATACTCAGAAAGATACATGTGATAAAAGCAATATGCAGTATTATAACGGCTCAGGATTTATCATGCACTATCGCAAATAATAAACTAAAAATATCAGCACAGGCAGAAAAACTTAAAAGACACACAGATAAATATAAAAGTACAAAATAAGCAATTTATTGATGACCCAAAAAAGGTTAGTGCAGATTGAGAACAGGTAAAAGGAATTGAAAGACCACCAAAAAAAGAAGAAGAAATAGATACATTTTGGAGAAGTATTTATAATGTGCCTGTGGAACATAACACAGGTGCTAAATGGACAGAAGTAAAAGAAAGAACGTTTAAAGATACAGGATGTGACGCCTGTGCACTGGCTCAGCAATCAAGGAGCCAATCCTCACCACTAACACCAGTGAGGGGGTGTCCATATAGGGAAAGGATAATAAATACACACACAGTAAAGTACAATTTCCCTTAAGAGCACACAGAGATCACAGTCAGTCTGGGGCTGGTTTCACCATTTCTCTCCAGGTTCCCAATAAGACTCCCCACTGCCACAGCTACATGGTCCAGATCTCAGCCTAGTGGGCAAGCCTAAACCTCCAGCATTCTCTCTGTCCAACCAGTGCTTCATGTCTCTGCCCAAGTAGCTGACACACACATGCTTTGAGATAAAAATTAATACAACCACACATACACTCCTGGGGCAGGCTGGCACAGGTTCTCCAGCTGTGCCTTTTTTTCTGCCCAGTCTAAATGGTAGTGCCAGCTGCCACCACCCACTAATATAAGCTACTCAAAGGCCCTCCTGAAAGGGTGTCCAATTATTACTCTGCAATATTATTATCCAAATGGTAAGTGCGACTGAACAGTCGAGACTTCTTAGAGTGACTTGGTACAGTATCACTATATACATGCAATGTACTCTAGAGCTTAAATTAACTCTACGTAAAACAGCCACAGTTGAAAAGTTTAAAAATATTTAATAATAAATAATAAAAATACAAGACAATACTTCTTACTACACAGTGCTAGTCAAGTGTTCAGAGATCACAAATACTTAAAATAATACAGTAGCAAAAGTTCTGACATCACAGAAAAACACTTCATCTAATCTTCCTAATTCCTAGCTATTTCTAACAGAAAACACAGTTCTAAATAACTTATATCTACAGCAAGACAGTGCTGGTGATGTTGGATGTTCTCAAGACAAATGCTCTGAGCTCTCTGATTCTCTCTCTTTAAATTTATAACACAGAGCTGCTTCACATGGCATCATTCTTCACACTTCTCTGGTGTTCCCAGGCTAGCAGAAACTACATTTACATTCTTTACACCTCGTCAGAAACCAGAGCAATAAAGGATATTTATACATGCAAATTCCAGCCCTTAACTCTGGTGTTAAAACAATAGGCAGGATGCCTCCCTCTAGACATATCGGTTCTGGATTTTGAAATCAAAGACAGTCACGAAATGCTTGACTTAGCTTTCTTACAGCAGAGTGCACTGTTGTTACATTTTTGCAGTTCACTATCCAATACAGTCTTTTCACATTTAAGAGAACAAGCCCGTGGTTTACATTAATATTTACAAATCACAGAATTATCTACAGAATTCTATCTGGCTAGGCTGGCAGCCTTTACCTATCTTCACATGGGATATGAAATGGGATGATGCAACAGCCAGACAGATTGAAACAAAGTTAAGAAAAGCCTCTAATTGGAAAACCCCAGGCCCAGATGCCATACCTAACTTCTGGTTAAAAGTATTAACATCTTTGCACGAAGATTTAGCCATGAGTAAGAAGTATTTATATGCTTACTCCAAACAGACACCAACCTGGCTAACAGGAAAAACAATGCTCCTACTTACGAGTGAACCTGCAAGCTACCCTAAAAATTACAGACCAATAACTTGCCTTCCGAAGACGTATAAACTATACACTGGGATTGATGCTGACAGAGTTTACAGTCATTCAGAACAAAACTCAATTATGGCAATAGAACAAGAGGGCAACAAAAGAAAGTTATATGAAACAAAGGATCATTTTCTGTTATGTCATAGTGGAGAACTGTAAAAAGGAGAGAACCTAAGTATAGCATGGATTGACTACAAAAAATAATATGACTAACCCATATTCATGGATAAAAGACTGCTTAAAAATGTATAAGATACACCCTACAATGATAAATAACATCACAGTGACAAACAACTTTGCAGTTAAGCCATGATAAAGGACAAATTATTACTCCAGGGATAAAAATCCAAAGGGGGATATTCCAGGGTGAGAATCTGTCACTGTTGCTCTTTTGCCTTGCCCTTAACCCATTACGCTGTCTGCTTAATGGATTAGGTCATGGCTATAATTTGGCTCTCAGAAAGCAAAGTGTAAGGCTTCTCATCTTCTCTTTCTCAATTATTTAAAACTGTGTAGTTCATCAGATGAGGAACTAACTGAAAGTACAACTGCAAGAAGTCAAAGCTTTTTCAGCCGATATGAGAATGTCATTTGGTCTTGATAAATGTGTGAAAGCAACTTTTAAAGCAGGAAAACTGCAGCCCCACGAAAACTTCAGTTTGAGACAAGAATGTGATGCAAAAGAATTTGAGCAAGAGGGAGTGTATAAATATTTGGGAATTGATGAAGGATCAACAAAATATGAACAAATGTGAATAAAACTTAGTAAGGAATATTTTAGAAGACTTAAATTAACCCTGAAAACAGCAATGACATCTAGGAACAAACTTGAAGCTATAAATCAATTTACTCTTCCTGTCCTAACTTACAGTTTTGAAGTGACTGACTGGCCCAAATGTGCTGGGATAGATTAGACAGGAAAACAAGAATGGGCCTACTTGAAATTTACATGTATAGATCTGCAATCATGGGACTGCATACATATTTGCTGACCTCACAAGACCCAAACATAGTGAAAGTTTTGAAACATGAGGAGAATAAATCTAAGATGACTTCCCTTCTAAGTCTATCAGAAGCATATTGGCATTAAGTGGGAATGGATATCAAACCAGAAGTAGATAAAAATCAGGCAGCAACGGACTGTGCCAAAAAATGAATGAATAAAGGTGAAGGATCAGATGAGAAGGCAAGAAATGTGGAAAATGCATAAATATAGTTGCAAGTATAGAAAACTCCAGGAAGAACCTCATGTTGATCAAGATCGAATGCAGGAATGGTTAAGGAGAGGCAAATTCAAACCAAAAGATGAAAGGTTAATATTGGCAGCCCAAGATAGTGGCCTATGTACAGGCCAATTTACAAAGTCCATTGAACATGTGGGAGAAACAGTCAAATGCAGGTTTTGTAAAACAGAAACGGAAACAGTTGCACATCTTGTTTCTGGTTGTGACATACTAATGGCAGAAGGACTGTATACTGAAAGGCATAATAATGTGGCAAGACTGTTGCCCTGGGGATTGTGCAAACATTATAATACTGAAGTAGCTGAAAAACACTGGTAGCATGATCCCCAAGCATCACAGAAAATTATGAAGTCTACATCACATGGGGTCACACATTACCAACCGTTCAAAAGATAGATGTGAGAAAAACAGATATACTGGTGCATGAAAAGAAGACAAAAGTAGAATTGATCACTGAAATGGCTACACCCTGTGACAACAGTGTATTGCATAGAGAGAGAGAGAGAAACAAAATCATAAAATATCAGGATTTGCAGGCAGGAACGAAAGCAATGTGGAAGAAAGATACTCAGACAATTCCAACAGTAGTAGGAGTAACGGGTCTTATAAAAACAATCTACAACCACATTTAGATATGTTACCAATACATATAACTCCGTATGAACTGCAGGAGGAGTCATTACTGGGCACATTGCAAGTTCTGCTAAGAGCACTTATGGCTGACATCACAGATAGAAAGAATACTAATTTCATGGACTTTAATCATATTTTAACTTAGGAATGAGGTCCATTCCCGTTATAGTATTACAAACCCGAAAGAGTTGGAGAAATTAAAAAAGGGTGAAACCACATAACCTAGTGCAAATATTCTTTTCTGCAATATGACAGTCTTTTATCCAGCTCAACCATCAACCCAAGTACGTCCTCCAATGGTTCTAATACTGATTTGCATGTTCTTATAATAAGCTTTCTAGGTCACAATCATCAGTGATGACAACACAGGTCATTCTTTTCTTTTCTGCACTGTAGCCGTCCAGTAACATAACTGTCTTAACAATCTCAACATTTCTGCCTAGAACTCCTTGTATCAACTGGAGTTCTGGATCACTGTATCAACTGGAGCAAATTAACTTAAAAGCATTCTAAGTGGAACAAGATCAAAATATATGTGCACTGTATCTGCAGCAGCTTTCACATCTCCATCACAGAAGATTCGCATTCTGCAGCATTCTTTTCAATCACCCTACAATAGAGTATTTGTGCAATCACTTCCATGCAAAAGTCCTAGACATTCTGCATTTAGTAGCATCCCATGCCAACTGACAGATCCACTGCCAACTATCATCTAAATCTGCAGTTAAATTATTTCCCATTCTTATTTCATTGTACCCCCCACCCGCATATTTAAATTTTAAAGCATTATATGCCTGACTAATCAAACCTTTAACTATTGATAGTTGTTTTCTTACTTCCAAAAACAGGGACGCCAGAGTGGGGAGTGTATTACTTAATTTTCTAGGACCCATTAACTTTGCAGGTCCTGCCATTCCCACATAGCCTTTCTTCAGAGCATTACACAATCCAAACTGCTGCTGAACATGGGTCTAAATACCGTACTTAAGATTCCACACAACTGCACCTAAGAAGTCACATTAGTTCTTATGATCAGGTCAGCAAAGTTGTTAGTGAACCCAAATGCCAACAGCACCTGTACAAAACACCATTTAACCATGTTTAAAAAAAAAAAACTCTCTGCAATGAAGCTCACTAACACCACAGACTATCTTCATAAGTACCACAGTCTTCCAAGATATTATCAAATGTCAATCTCAAAGCCAGACAGATCATTCTCTGTTAACTCTGGCATATATTTAGACAGCTTGTAGTACATGGAGCACGCTAATTATGCTCTGAAATCAGCAGAAACTTGTCAGCTAACAGTGCTGCATAGCAAGACCCAGTCTTAACAGCTTCCCAAGGTGCATAACAAACAGTGTTACACATTTCAAAGCTGTTATGACTGGGTCTTGCATTGCAGCACATGTGGCAGCCACCAAAGAAAAGTTTTGGAAGTGCCTGCTACTTTACAAGCTGTGATACACTTTATTCATAGGTTCATAGGTAAGTACTATGCTAGCTGCCCTTGTAGGCCATTTTACGTCTAGCCAATTTCCCTTTTAGTGCTTGAACTGGAATTGGGATCATACTATAGATAATTTCAGGGGACCGATATGTGGGATAAAGAATTTAGGAGCTGCTTCTGTCCATAAGTAGCCCAGCAGAAAATTTTTCTATTATCCATCCATAGATCCAAGCTGCACTTAAATAAGGACAAAGATGAGATTTGTTTTCTGTGGATGGGGATTGTTTCATATCACTGGCATTCTCTCTGAGATGTACCTATCCCTTTTTAATTTCTCCAAATCTCTTGGGTTTCTAATACCATGACTGGAACTGACCCCATTACTAAGTCAAAGTACAATTAAAGTTCATGAAATTAGTATTGTTTCTGTCTGATGTCAGCCAAAAGTGCTCATCTCAGCACCCGCAACATGCCCAGTAATGACTCTTTCTGGAGGTTGTACGAAGTTACACGTATTGGTAACGTATCTAAATAGGATTGTAGACTCTTTTTTTATAAGACCCATTGCTCCTACTACTACTGGAACAATCTGGGTATCCTTCTTCCACATTGCTCTTGTTTCTGCCTGCAAATCCTGATATTTTATGATTTTCACTCTCTCTGTATGGAAGACACTGTAGTCACTGGGTGTGGTGATTTCAATGATCAATGCTACTTTTGTCTTCTTTTCTTGGACCACTATATGCAGTTTTCTAGCATCTATCTATTGAACTGTTGGTGATGGATAATCCCATATGATGTAAACTTCATTTTCTACGATGTTTTGTTGCTCATGTTTCCAGTGTTTTTTTCAGCCACTTCAATACCATAATGTGTGCACAACCCCAGTGCAACTGTCTCGCCACATTATTGTGCCTTTCAGTATACAGTCCTACTGCCGTTAGTATGTCACAACCAGCAACGAGGTGTGCGACTGTTTCCAATTCAGTTTTAAAAAACATATATTTCTCCGTTTCTTCCACATGTTCAATGGACTTTGTAAACCAGCCTGTACGTAGCCCACTGTCATGGGCAACCAATATTAACCTTTCATCTCTTGGTTTGACTTCACCTCTCCTAAACCATTCCTGCATTCGCTCCTCATCAACATGAGGTTCTTCCAGTAGTTTTCTATACTAGCAACTATATTTATGCGTTGTCCATATTTCTTGCCTTTTCATCTGGTCCTTCATCTTATACTCTTTTTGTGTTTTTGGCACATGCAGTTGCTGCCTGATTTTTATCTACTTCTGGTTTGATTTCCATTCCTGCTTGATGGCGATATGCTTCTGCTAGGTTAAGCAGAGAAGTCATATTAGATTTATTCTCCTCATGTTTCAAAACTTTCACTACGTTTCGGTCTCATGAGGTCAGCAGATGTGTATGGAGTCCCACGATTGCAGCTTTATACATGTAATCAATTTCAAGGACCACCATCCCTCTTTCGGAACAGGGAATATATAACCTTGGTCTGCATTGATTTTTATAGATCATTTGGTGAGCATGAAGCATCCTTCTTGTTTTAATAGCTAATCTATCCAACAAGTTTTGGGGCCAATCAATCGCTCCAAAACTGTAAGTTATGAGAGGAAGAACAATTGGTTTATAGCTTGGATTTTATTCCTACATGTCAACGCTGTTTTCAGGATTAATTTAAGTCTTCTAAAGTATTCCTTACTAAGTTTTACTTGCATTTGTTCATGTTTTACTGCTGATCCTTCATCACTTCCCAAGTATTTATACACTCCCTCTTGCTCAAGTTCTTTTATATCACATTCTTGTCCCAAACTGATGTTTTCCTGGTATTGCAGTTTTCCTGCTTTAAAGGTTGCTTTTGCACATTTATTAAGGCCCAAAGACATTCTAATATCATCTGAAAAAGTTTTGATAACCTGCAGCTATGCTTTCATTTCCTCATTTGATGAGCTATATAGTTTTAAATCATCAACAAAGAGAAAATGAAAAGTCTTTAGACTTCGCTGTTTTCTAGGAGCCAAATTATAGCCATGGCCTGAGCTGTTAAGTAGACAGCTTAATAGGTTAAGGGCAAAGCAGAATAGCAATGGTGACAGTCGCCCTGGAATATTCCCCTTTGAATTTTTATTCCTGGAATAATAATTTGTCCTTTATCGTGGCTTAATTGCAAAGTGGTCTGCCATTGTTTCATGGACAAATAAATTTAGTCGATCAGTGTACGGTGTATCTTATACATTTTTAAGCATTCTTTTATCCATGAATGTGGAATACTATCAAATGTTTTTTTGTAGTCAATCCATGTCATACTTGGATTCTTCCCCTTTTTACAGTTCTCCACTATGACTTTATGTAAACAACAAATGATCCTTTGTTCCCATATGACTTTCTTTTATTGCCCTTTTCTACTGCCATAATTGAATTTTCTTCTAAATGACTATAAACTCTGTCGGCATCAATTCCCGTGTATAGTTTACATGTCGTTGGAAGGCAAGTTATTAGTCTATAATTTTTGGGGTAGCTTGCAGGTTCACTCAAGTAGGAGCATTGTTTTGCCTGGTGTTAACCAGGTTGGTGTCTGTTAGGGGTGCACACAAACAGCTCTTACTCATGGCTAAATCTTCTTGCAAGGATGTTAATACTTTTTAACCAAAAGTTAGGAATTGCATCTGGGCTAGGGGTTTTCCAATTAGAGGCTTTTCTTAACTTTGTTTCAATCTCTCTGTTACTTCATCCCATTTCATATCCTGTACGGGGAAAAGCCAAAAGACAACAACAACAACCTTTAAACTTCTTATTCTTTCTTTTATACTTCTTTTATCCATTTAGCATCTTTATGTCCCACAGGATCTTCATAGATACTTCTCTAAAATGCATCTATTTCTTCTTTTTTGGCAATCTTTCAATTGCTTTTACCTGGTTTCCCAATTCTCTATAAAACATTATTATTTTTCCTTTATATTTATCTGTGCATCTTCTATGTTTTGCTGCCTGTGCTGACATTTTTAGTTTGCTATTTGCACTAGTGCATGACAGACCCTGTCTGTTCTAATACTGTGCATTGCTTTTATCACATCTATCTTAATATTTTGGTTGATCTATTCCCTCTTCTACAGTCTTCTAACAGTGACACTTCTTGTCTTAATTGCTTTTTCTCTATTCCCTCCAAACAGTTCTGTTGATGTTGCAAAAGAGGTTTAAACCACTAGACAGCATTTCTGATACCATATGACTTACTGATGTGCAGAAGGGCTATCAGTACTGGGGTGAAGGGTGCCTTGAATGTCAGTCACAGATTACATTTAAGCAGTCTGTATGATAGAGTATAGTGACAGAATTTTGAGTTGGTTATTGCAGGACATATTGATTAGGCTTTGTATCCTTGTAGTAAGATATCTCTGTGGGTGCTACATAGGTTCATAGGTTGGTACTAGGCTATCAGCCCTAGGGCCTATACAAGCCTAGCCATAACAATTCCCTGGCTATTTCTTCCCACATTATTTACTTTCCTGGACCCCTGTCTAGCAGGGTGACTGACGTGATCCCTGGGGTGAATTTCCTTTCTCCCATCCAATCGTCAAGGTTCCTCTTGAAGAGGTCCAAAGAGGCACTCTGCTTGACATGTATGGGCAATCTATTCCAGAGTCTGGGGAGTCTCTGGGTCAGGAACCTATCCCTCCAGCATGTTTTGTTTATTGTGATGACAAGGTTTAGATCCCTGGGCGTGTAGCTCTGAGGGATTGGGATTTCTTTAAGTGTAGCATGTCCAACAGCTCTGGGTTTGACATGGCCTTGTATGTTAAGCAGAGATCGCCTCTGAGTAGACGATATCCGACAGAGTATAGCTGGAGTTTTTTAAGGCGGTCAGCGTAGGGCATCTGCTTTAGGCCTGTGATTCTTTTAGTGAGGTATTTCTGAGGCCTTTCCAGTTGTTGCAGATGTCTTGAGAGGTACATACCAAATGGGGCGTTGTATTCTATAATGGGTCTAGTGAGGGATGAGTACAGTGGGACAATGACCTCCTTTTTTCTGGATGAAAAGCCCTTCGTGATGAGGTGTGCCACATAGAAGGATTTCCTGACTGTTGTGGCATTACTAGTTACAGTTAAAAGAAAAGTCTGGAAAGCTGAACAACATGTAACTCTGCTGCATGGACAGACAACAACTTTAAAAGCTGTTAGATAGTTAGACAGTTGCTGCATGTGTCTGGGCAGGTACATGCCAAAGGGGGGCATTGCATTCAATGACTGGCAGAATAAGGACTGAGTAAATGGGGGCCATAGCAACCATAGATCTAGACATAACCTCTGTTTATAAGATACACAGTATAAAAGGACTTTTTTTTTTTTTTTTTTTTTTACAAGAGTGGACACGGTCGAATGGAGGTCACTGTCCATATAAGTTCTCATATGCTAAACAACTGGATCAACTCTTAGGGGCGCAATGTCAATGTGGTAGTTCCCTGGGGTAGATTACTTCCTAGAGCAAGTTCCCTTTGTGCTATCACACCGAAGGGAAAAAAGTGCAACATGATGAAGTATCTAACAGCTTTTAAAGTTGCTGTCTGTCCATGCAGCAGAGTTACATGTTGTTCAGCTTTCCAGACTTTTCTTTTTAACTGTAACTAGTAATGCACTGTGCAGCTAAAGCTCCTTGTACTAAAAAGAATTATAATTTGATTGCTCCAATCCTAGATAATTGTGATGTGCTCTCAGCTTGGATCTTCAAGATTCACCTCTTGAGCTTTGCTTCACTCTCGATGTAAATTTCTTGACATCCATGTCTTGAGCTCATAAGATGGTTATAAACTGGTCCCCCAGTCATAAGCCTCAACAATCATAAGAAATGCAAATTAAGATATTTGCGCTCACTGACTGCTTACAAGAAAGAGGCATCTCCCTGGTTTCTATCACTCAAATGATTTAACCAAACAGAGAATCACTTGCTGCTCCTTACTTTTCCACTGATCTCTATGTACATCACTATTCAGGGATTCACTCTATATCTGCCTCCGCACCCCCTGCAAAACTTTATCTTTGTTATGGGATTCATAAAGGCAACTGCCTGCTCCATTGTTTGTAACTTCTAACAGTTCCAAGCCCCTGCAAATAATCACACATCTCATGCTAATTTCTAAGCAGTCTGAGCTCTGTGCAAATTCTGATAATCATTAAATATCTCCATTGTCACCACCAATTAAAAAAAAATACCCATTTCCAGAGCAAAAGCGTTTGTGACCACTACTGTCTTAACCTTATTTCCAGGGATTTCTGATAAGCAGGAACATTACAGTAGCAAGCATCCCTAAGTGATGTATGTAAAAACTCAAGATTTCTACCTAGTGTAGCCTCCTCTTTCCTGTTTTACCACTTGCATTTCCACTTAGAAAATATAGGTTCATAGGTTGGTACTAGGCTATCGGCCCTAGGTCCTATATAAGCCTAGCCATAACAATTCCCTGGCTATTTCTTCCCACAATATTTACTTCCCTGGACCCCTGTCTACTGTGGCGACTGATGTGATCCCCGGGGTAAATTTCCTATCTCCCATCCAGTCAAGGTTCCTTTTGCCTTGTGTGCCTTAAAAGATCATAACCCTTGCACTACAGTTCATCCATGGATATTTCTACTTCCTTTTTCACTCTTAGATTGAAATTATCTCACTCATTTAACAGAGACAGCTAGTTTTGGCCCATTTCAAACAGCTTACCTTCGACCATCTGTTTATGCCAGTTAAAAGCACAGTCTTGTCTTAAACAGTAAGTTTAAAAACACCAATGCTTCTCCAAACAATATGGTACCAATTAACACGGAATACATTCTAAATGTGCATGGCCAAAAATTACAACAGGATGGGTCTTCAACTCCCTAACTGCATACACAGTAACTAGTAACATGCGACATGGATAATTCCCTCAGGCTGCTGCTGATGTTCTTGCTTTCCCAGTTTCTATTCTAATAAACCGCTCTATCATGGAATCCACAGACCCTTCCAACTGGAAGCAATTTTACACCCTTCCAATACACAAAGGAGGAAACTCCATAGATATAACTAATTTTAGACCAATAGCCATACTCTCACCACTCTCCAGAGTTCTGGAAAAATGTATACAGAATCAAGCCTTACACTACCTTCTGCAAGAAAATCTACTCACAACTGCACAACATGGCTTTCGTCCCATGCACTTCACTACAACAGCTCTCCTGTCTTTCCTAAACTCTATATCACTAGCTAGAGACAGTAACAAACTTATTTCCTGTCTCTTCATTGATCTCTCCAAAGCCTTTGATACAGTCTCTCATAAACTCCTTCTCCTTAAACTAGCAGACTTACACTTATCTCCATCCACCATTATCTTGGTTTAACAGCTATCTCTCTGATAGACTCCAATCTATCAAATGGCTCTCAGCTTTCTCCCCTCTTCTTCCTGTTAAAACGGGTGTTCCACAAGGCTCCATCCTTGGGCCACTTCTTTTTAACATCTTTACCAACCTTCTCTACTCTCCCTGACCTGGATCCTCACTGATACAATATGCAGATGATTCTACACTTATCACTATTGCTGAATCACCAACTCAACTAAAATCACACACACAGTCCTCTTTAACTCTGTAGAAGACTGGCTATCTGAAAATCAACTTATCCTTAATCCAAAGAAAACCAAATTACTACTCTTTCACTCTAAAAACCTTAACCACATAAAGTCTTCCTTCTCCATATTGTCACAAAATAATACTGAAATACAGGTGGAAACCAGTACAAAACTCTTAGGTGTTACTATTGATGATAGACAAACCTTTGATTTACATGTCAATAATTGTATCCGAAAAAACACATCTCAAACTAGGTCTCCTCTATAGAAACAAAAAATATCTTACCAAAATAGCAAAACTAACCCTTTCAAATGCCTACCTCTTACCCACTTTACTCCATAGCTCTCAAATTCTCACCAGCCTCAACACTGAACTACTAAACAAGTTAGAAGCAACTTTATAACAGGATTGCCAGATTTGCTTCCCAAAATTCTTACAAGTCCCATCACGGTCTCTCACTAAAAGAACTAAATTGACTAGAATTACCTAACCTGCTTCAATATAATCAGTTTCAGATTATTCACTCCATTCTCTACAAACCCTCTTTCTGTCCAACTATCTCATCTCTAATCTCTCATTACCTACCCACTAGATTACTCCGCAGTTCTGAACAAGGCCTACTAAAATCTACAAACCAAGGACCAAAATGGGTCGCCTAGTCTATAGCTTTAACCCTTCCAAGGCCTGGAATAGCCTACCACTACATATAAGATCCCGTGAACATTCCCAATCAATTAAAAACCGCTACAAAAAATACCTTAATGAAAAATTGACTTGCCAATGTAATTATCCCGTGTAAACACTCCCCTGTAACCTTCTCCTTCTCTCTTCCTTCCTTTCAATAAACAAACTTACTACTTTATCTTCTCCTCTTGGTAAATCACTGTACAAACATAACTAGTAAAATATTTCAGCTATGTAACTATTGCACTATTATGTATATAATATGTAATTATGAATGTATCCCTCTGATGAATGTATATCTATATGTATTTCACTTGCCACAGTGTAATGTATGACACTGTAATGCAGTAATGTGTGGTACTGATCAATGTATTCTTATGTATTCAATATGTGAAATTTCTATTTTTCTGTTGTAGTTTTTCTCTTCGGGCCTCTGCTGAAAACGGGCAATTGTAGCCCAGTCGGACAAACCCAGTCAACAAATATAAATAAAATAATAAATAAATAATACATCACCTTGAATAACAGAAATACTGGGAGACCTCTGAACTAGCAATCAGCAGCTACAACTATGACAAAATAAGCCCATTTCAATACCCAGGAATCTCTTGTACAGTAACACTTTGGAAAAGTAAGAGCCTAAGAAAGAAATTAATAAGATATTCAAACTAATGTAACTGGAAACTAGAAAAATTACCTGGGTTTAACACTCAATGAAACACCCAGGTAACCTATTCCAGTATCAGAAGTGACCTATGCTAACTGCTCAGTAGAATGTTTCAACACTCCAAATTAACCAAAGTGAACATGCACAAAACATCACCACACCAAGTGAAACCCTCTGAACCTCGTAGGTAAACTTACAAATGTTTATAAGGTATTTTATAATGCCACATGTAAATCATCCACTTAATAATAAAACTCAGAATAGAGAATGACACATTTTATGAGGTATCCAATACATTTTCACAAAAATAGCACACACAGTCCCTTTACTGTCAAACTTGCTTTGCTACAATACAAGCAACGTACTGAAGCTGCAACATGCATTTTTTGCAAAAGGCAAATTCATCCTGCCTCTGACCATCTGTGAAACTTTATTATACTTCCAGCAACCCTTTTCCCTTATTCATCACTTCTATTACACCAGCAGCTGATGGACCACAATGGACCAGATACGGCACATATTTACAAACAGCAGCTAATGCTTCCTGTGGGTCAGTGAAAATCTTTAACTCTTGAGGGAATAAAATTCTAACTATGGCTAAATATAACATTCTGAACTTTAATTTCCTCAGTCAGCTTGTGCAAATAGCCACAAAACGTGCCCACTTATGCTGAGTCTGGGCATAACAGTCATTTTCAACAGATGCACGTTTCCCAATCTTCTAAACTTTACCAGGTCTCCATAACAGTATCAAAATCTGCTTTTTAAACTTGCACATTTCAAACTGAACCAAAACACAGTGGGGGCTGCTTAGCTGCATCTGCCAGACCCAGAAAAAAAAAGGTGACGTGCCCATTCAATTTAGACTTTAATGCAGCCCAGTCCATCTTGCCAGTTTCTCTTGCATGTATGACAATCAGTTTCCTCTTAGGTTTCTGTCACTGTTATAAAAAAATGCTTCCATTTGAGACATATTGCCACAGTCTACTAGATTTTGTTTTAACAGGTTCATTTAATAAATGAGTACAGTGTTCCGTCACCTAATCTTCTTGTTGCAATTCCTTAATGCTGCCAGCATATGAATTCAATGCCTCTGCCACTCTGCTGCCTCTCACTTCGGTTGCTGCAATGCAACTGTCCATTTCAGTATTTTCTTTACTGCTGACAATGGCTATTTCTCCAAGGCTGCATCGTCAGCATCTTCCACTACACCACCTTGTACAGCCATTGCCTAATCACCATCATCCCTGTGGTCAACAAAAATGCAGCAATTCCTGGAACTTCAATAAAACATCAGACCTCAACTTTAAGTTAGTTTTCATCACTAAATTACTAGGACATGAGCACTCCTAAAATCTTCATACACTTCCAACTTATTTAAGACAGTGTACCAACTTAACTTTGGAGCAAATAAATGAACTGTCTAATCTTTACAGCACCACAACTGGGAGTCAAAGTTCTCTGGAGCACAAACATGCTCTGGGAGTTAGAGCTACTACAGAAAGTGTAAATTCTACTTTAGGCACCATCACCTAAACAAGAACATGTCATAGGACAAACAAACAATATTAGTTTGTTGACTTGTTTTAGATGACTTAGAACTTTACAGGTGATAAGTGAGATACAATGGTGAAGGTTCAACATGAGGCCATGGATTACTCCAATATACTTGTTAAGCTTCAAACTGAATTGCAATATTTTCTTAAGGGTCTTGAAGGCAACAGTTAAGGCCCCTATACACAGCACAACCAGAACTCTAGAATTCAAAGTGGAAAGGGATGATGATGAAACAGGGGGAAAGCTGAAAAAAAATGAGGAGAGACTGGGATTTTGAATGTAGATCCTTAAGGAGAACAATAGCCATACAGAACGTTATATTCGCAAAGTTGCACAATGTATTCCAAGAACTAAGTCAACACAAGAATGGAGAGGGATGACTGTAACGAGGCATACAAACGATAGGCAAGAGTGGGTTGGAACTTACTGGAAAGAAATGGCAAAAGAAAAAGAAGTTATGTACTCACCATAACATTCTATGTTTGTTGTCCATCTCATCCTTCATTCTTACATGTGGGTTCAGAGCCGATCCTCGGCTCTGACTTGGCCGATTACAGAAGCTCGAAGTCTCTAAGTTGGCTCGTGGCAAGATAGGTATCCCATAATGCAGTGGCATCAATCCTCAAATCTTGTTTGCTGCTGACTATAATAAAAAATAGTTATACCATACCCTCAGGTAAAGGAGAAACAATAATGAAAGGTCTCCAACATAAAAGAAAGAGCAAAAGTTTTCCTACCAGGTTCTCTAGGATTATACAGACGGGGGTAGGTGGGTGGGCTTGTAAGACTGAAGGGCAAGATGGACAACAAACATAGAATGTTATGGTGAGTACATAACTTCTTTATGATATGTTGCCCTATCTCGCCTTCATTTTTACATGTGGGAAAGCATCCCTAGCACTTTTTATGTTGGGTGGCTAATGGGAATACACTCTTGAGCACTGTGGAACCAAAGGAAGCTCTGTCCTTGGAGGCCAAATCAACTTTGAAATGAGTAATAAAAGTATGTGAGTTTGCCCAAGTCGTGGCTGCACAAATACTGTCCATTGAAATTCTGGCCTGAAAGGCAGTGGATGTTGCTACTGACCTGGTTGAGTGACCTCTAATTTTAAAGGGGAGTTCCTCATTATTGGAGGAGTATATAAAAGTTATGCAATTACAAAGCTAATTAGATAGTGTGATTTTACAGACTGGTATAACCTTTCTTGCCTCCGAAAAGGATATGAATAACTGATCTAACTTCCTCAATTCTTTAGTTCTCTGGAGGTAGAACCTGAGTTGTCTATGCACATCAAGTTGAAGTCTGTATTCTGCCTTGTTGGTATGGTTAGGGGAACAACACTGGAAGTTCAAGTGATTGGTTAATATTAGATTGAGAGCAAATCTTAGGGACAAAGGACGGGTTAGTTCGAAGCAAAACCCTGTCTTTATGGAAGATCAAATAAGGCAGTTTGACTGAAAGTGCTTGTAGCTCTGAAACTCTTCTAGCTAAGGTTATGGCTACCAGAAAAATCATTTTCCAAGAGAGGATCTTTAGATCACATGTGGACAAAGGTTCAAAGGGTGGTGAGGTTAAGTGTGATAGGACAAAGTTTAAGTCCCAAGGAGGGACAGGTTCTTTAAATGGAAGTCTCAATAAGGAAAGGCCTTTCAAAAATGCTTTACACAGTTTATGTGCCATCAAGTTAGGCATATGCTGTCCTAAGTGGAAATTGGAAATAGCTGCTAGCTGGACTCTAATTGTGGCAGCGGCTAAGCCTTGTTGGAAGAGTTCTGAAGGGAAATCCAAAATTGAGGAAATTAGGGCAGAGAAGGGGTCTATGTTTCTGGTCTGTGCCCAGAAAGAAAATCTTTCCCATTTACTGGTAGAAACCTTATGAGAGGACATCAAAGTATGTTTTACTGCTGGAGTGAAATTCTGAAGCCTGACGAAGGTTGGAAGTGGAGCAGCCAAGCTGTCAAGTTGAGGGTGTGAAGAAAAGGATGGAACATTCCTGACATATGTGTCAGCAGGTCTGGAACTGGGTCCAGAATCCAAGGATCCTCCAGTAGATGAGGCCCGAGATAGGGGAACCAAATCTGACTAGGCCAATATGGAGTAATGAGAATCATCTTGCTTCCCAAGGATTTTGATTTCTGAATGACTTTTGATATGAGGGGAAAGGCAGAAAAGAAGTCCTGAGGGCCAATTGTGAACAAGTGCATCCCTCGGTGTCTTCTCCGAAGGGGGTATTAGGGTAAAGTAGCTGCTGCATTTGGTGTTCATAGGAGTGGCAAAAAGATCGCAGCAAGGCTGGCCCCATTTGCGGAAGATCTCTTCCGCTATGTTTTGATTCAGAGACCACTCGTGAGCATCAAAATTACCCTGCTGAGCTTGTCACCTATCACACTGGACTTTCCCGGGATGTGCTTTGCTACTAGAAAGCATTGGGAAGAGATTGCCCACTGCCAAACCCTCAGAGCCTCTTGACAAAGTGGGTATGATCTGGTTCCTCCCTGTTTGTTTATATACCATACCGGTGACATACTGTCTGACTGGACTGCAATCGTTCCTAGAGGAAGAGAGCTGTGGAGTGCTTGCAATGCCAGAAGTACTGCTCTCATCTCTAGAACACTGATGTGCAAATGGGCCTCATGTTCTTGCCATATGCCTTGGATTGTCTTTCCCAGGTAATGCCCCCCAATCTGGGAAGCATCCGTGGTCACAGTAGCAACAGGTTGATGTGGAACAAATGGTCTCCCGATGGTTAACTCGTTGGATTGAATCCACCAAAGAAGATCCTTCTTGCAAGTTTCTGTTATTATGATTGGGTGAGATAGAGGAAGTTCCTGAAATGACCTCTGGGAGAATAGTACCCACTGTAGGATTCTCATATGCATCCTGGCTAAGGGAACGAGAGTTATGGTTGAGGCCATTGTTCCCAGTAGTTTGAGCACCATCTTTGCCTTGACCTTGTGTTTGGCAAGAAGACCCAATATCTGTTGTTTGAGATTTACAATTCTGTCGGCGGGAAGGCATGCCATCATTGAAACGGTGTCTACTTCTGCACCTATAAAGGTAATATGCTGACAGGGCAACAAGGCAGATTTTTGCAAGTTTACTGTAATGCCTAGCTGAGCACAAATTTGTAGGGTCATGTCTCTGGCCTGTTGAAGTAGATGCTTGGTGGTGGCAGTTAGGAGCCAGTCATCTGGGTACAGAAACACTCTGAATCCAAGAAGTCTCAAGTGAGCCGTTACTACTGCCATGCATTTGGTGAACACTTTGGGGGCTGTAGTGAGACCAAAGGGCAGAGCACAAAACTGATAGTGACTGGCTCCCAGCTGGAAGCTTAAGTGACTCCTCAATGCACTGTCCATTTTTATGTGGTAGTATGCATTCTGGAGGTCTATCGAGCACATCCAACTGTCTTTCCCTAAAAAAGGGAATATAGACTGTAGTGTCACCATTTGGAACCTGGACTTCTTTACTGATTCGTTTAGTTTGCTGAGATCCAGTAGGGGCCTCCAGTCCCCTGTTCTTTTTGGTACTAAAAAGAATCTCAAGTAAGTTCCAAATCCTATCCGGTCTGCGGGGACAGTTTGGATGACTCTCTTGTTTAGCAACTTTTGGATTTCTACGGTTGCTTGATCCCTGTGATTGGGTGGAACATCTGGGATTTTCCTGGTTCGAGAAGGGGAGTAGGAAAAGGGTATGGAGTAGCCTCTGGATATTATATTTTGTACCCACTTGTTTTTTGTAATGTTATGCCAGGCTTCTGGGTACAAAGATAAACATCCCCCAAATGGCTCCAGAGTAGCACAGTCAGGCCTCCTTTCAGGAGCGCTGATATGGACGTCTGCGAAAGGAATCATGGTCGCCCTGGTTCTGCGGACCCCCTCTGCCTCTAGGAAGGCACCTACCATTATTTCCTCTCCCTCTGCCCCTGGGGAAGGAATCACCTCGTGCGTCTGGGAAAAATCTCTGGGATTTCTTGAACCACATCTTCCCGCCTTTCTGCCCTTTAGGGTAGGGTCTTGAAGGGACAGAAAAAAGTACTCCAACAGCAGACAGAGTTTTCCCTTCCTGCTCACATCTGGTGAGTGTATCCTTAACTTTTGGTCCAAAAAGTGAGGAACTGTCAAAGGGGGCATTTGTGACAGTAGACTTAAAGGGTTCTGCAAAGTTACACAAGTGCATCCAGGAATGTCTCCTCAGGGAAACTCCTGAACCATCTGCTGTGTATGATTATCAGTCTCATGGAGAAATTCACTATTGAGTTTAAGGTGGCTAACTGAGTGGTAACCTTTTCTGATATCCCTGCAGTTGAAGTACCTTGTAGAGTATCTCCTAGTTCCTTCAAGAGATTTTTCTGAAGCCTTGTAAAATGGGTAAGATAATTCAGCGATCTAAGAGTAAAAGCCGCTGAAGAAAAAACACGCTTCCCATATCTGTCCATTGTTTGAGACTCTTTGTTCGGTGGATGGACAGATGAGGATGTCTCTGCAAGCTCCTTCTTGGTGGCTGCTGCTGCCACCACCACAGCATCTACAGGCACATCTTTTGTCAAGAAATCATTTTCCTTGGGGGCTGACAAACTTGTTTGGCCTCCTAGGGACTGGTTCCATGGTGTCAGGTGATTCCCACACCTTTTGACTGACCAAGTCCATAAGCTCGTCGAAAGGTGGAGACACCCAAGAGGCTGAAGGTTGAGATCCGAAAGCCTTCAGGTACATAGACTCCTCATCAGAAGGGGTGATGGTAGTCCAGCCACCTCTCTGTTTTAGGATCTCAAGGATATCCACAAAGGAGATATCAGAGGACAACCGTGGGGATCCTTCTGACTCCTCAAGGTCAGTGTCAGAGGTGGCAGACTCAGGGGAGTCCATATGCTTCCTCTTGCATGTTTTCTTCTGAGGAGGCTCCTCAGAAGGGTATTTTTGGGAGGTCTCGGAAGACTGTGGACCACCCTGAGGGTGTTCCTCAGGCTGCATATCTCTGCTGTCCTATGGATAAGGGTGGCGCCAAGACAGGGGCCGGTGCTTTTGGGGAAGAACACCTGCATCCTTGCGTAGAGCTATAGATTTGGCCAGCACACTCTGCATCAGCTCAAAGGTCAACTCCCCCGGCTCCGAGGACACCAACGGTTCAGCAGAAGTAGCCCCCGGGTACAGGGAGATCAGCTCCGAAGCCGATGTAGGAGCCGAGCTCAGGCGAGCCAACGCACTGAGAGGTGGACTCGGAACCGAAGAGGCTCAACTCCAAGAATCTCCCTCAGGGCCAACTGGTGAACTTCTGCTCCCAGACACTACGGAAGGCACAGAGAGTGTCGGAGCAGATATCAGTTCCAGAAAGGTCTCTTGGGGAGCCGAAGCCGAAGGTTCTACTGCAAGTGGTACTGGATATTCTGGCTCTGACAGACCAGAATGGCTCAGAGGAGGAACAAAAGTGTTTGACAAAGATTTGGACGGCTCCGAGGCCAGTTGGGCAGGAGCCAAGAGCAAATTTGCCAGCCCTGGCACCTTCAAGAGTCTGCGCACCACCCTCTCCACATCTTAATCCGATAGACTCATACAGGACCTGGAAGAAAGGGTTGGAGAGCGAGATCTTTAAAATATTGGTGCTCTCAGAGTAGGGAAGACCAGTAGAATATCTGTTGACTGGCTCTGAGCTAAGGAATCCTTTTTTCGGCTCCGAAGTACTTGGGGCCAATATAGGCATATCAATTGTAATAACCTCAATCGGTTACAAAGGCAGTGGAGCCAATGAGGTGGGAGTCTTGGTAGCTTTTGAAATCTTTTCAGGAGGTCCAGATTTCTCAGAGGACACTGGAGATGGCCTTTTCACAGTCTTTTCTTTCCTGCTAGAGGGAGACCTTGTAGATTGTGAGGAAGAAGAACTACTTAAATCTTCCTCAAAGGATGGTTTCAGGAGACCTTTCAAAATCAATTTGTTTTTCCTTTCTTGAAGGACTCTTGAGCTAAAAGAATGACAAAAAGTACTCATCTCTTGTAAGTGAATGATCCCCAAACAGTAGACACACACACACACACACACACACTATACCTGTCCATTATGGACATTTTCTGAGTGCATTTTGACATTTTTTAAAACTTGAAGGTTTATGATCCTTTTCTTTCAACTCCTTACACATAATTGCAGAAAAAAACTCTATAAGATATAAAAAAGGGATTAGTTAAGTCCTCTAACTAAAAACGGAGCCTAACCATTGGAGGGAAGAGAAATACCACAATCACAGCAAATGCCAAAGAGAGGACTAGATCCTCTAACTTAAATGGGCCTAGCCCTGCCAAAAGAGGAAGGGAACACAGCACACAATAAAGGAAATGTCAAGATTAACAGAGGACTAGGTCCTCTAACTTAAACGGGCCTAGCCCTTGGAAACGCTTAACTAAGATACCTAAGCCTAGAAAAAGAAAGACATAGGGCAGAAGGTTAATATCAACACAAACGGACTAAAATACAACAAGTCCTGTAATTTAAACACACGCTATCAAAAACTAGTAAAGAGCCAACAAAGATCTCAGCAGCAAATACTAAATATAGATAATTAACTGCCACTACGTGATACCAACAAACAGGCCTGCAGAAAAATTGTCGGCCAAACAGCTGACAAATCAGCGACAACTATTTAACAATAAACTACTGTCTAAATAACAGTAATGCTAACTATATTTCACATAAGAGTATTTTTACTATATTCTAACTAAGAAAAACAAGCTACAAATCTGAAAAAATACAGAAGAAAGGTTAAACTTAGCCACGGCCAAGAAGAGCACTTCTGAACTCGTAAAGCAGCAAATGAGATCTGAGGATTGATACCACTGCATTATGGGATACCTACCTTGCCACGAGCCAACTTAGAGACTTCGAGCTTCTGTAATTGACCGAGTCAGAGCCGGGGATCGTCTCCAAACCCACATGTAAGAATGAAGGCGAGATAAGACAACATAACGTCAAAGGTATTGGGAGCAAATAATTGGAGAGGGAAAGGTAACAGAATGGGAAGAGGTCAAGAATGTTTTTGGACTGCAGGCTAGAAACTGCCTTCCCTATCAAGGACTGATATCAGAGCATAGGCAAACAGAAAGAAATAGGGGAATCCTTAGCGAAAGACCAGTACTGGTAGAGATTTTAGTAGACTCTAGAGCAGAAGCTGCTGTTAAAGAAGGAATAATTAATACAGCATACAAAATATTACATGATAGCTATAAGAATCAGAGGAGGTTAGACTGGGAAGAAAGAATGGACAAGCAATTCACAAACAAACAATGGAGGATATATGTATGTCTCCCAAATATGCAACAAAGTCTAGAAGATTCAAGAACTTTGGAAGTGTTTACATAAGTATTTGTGTACCCCAATTAAGAGTCCAAAGAATTTTTCCTCAGTAAAAAACTATGTTGAAGGTGTGATGGGGAAGCAAGAGGTAATTGGTAACATATTTTCTGACAGTGTAATGAGTTGGAAAACCTTAAAGATTCCCTGCAGCCTGCTCTGTCAGACACTGGGTGAGCAAACTGGTGTAACTAAGGAAAGGATTTTTTGAACTATGATACAGAATGGAAATTGCCTAGACATAGTAAGTCTTGCTGAGTCTAATTATGGTGGCTGCCAAAAAAACAATTACTAGAAAATGGAAATCAAAGTCTAAACCAGCTTTACTAGGAGTAGTGAATATAGTAAAAGAGATAGAACAACTGGAATTGGGATTTTTAGAAGAGGGAAGGAGCAAATTATGTACAAAAAATGGGAACTGTGGGAACAATACATGCAGAGGAGGAACAAGGTTTAAAAGAAAGCAGGATTTGAATGGCCTATATAACATCTGACTGACAATGATAGATTATAAATGATGTATAATGTTTGCAACAAAAATTACGTCAATATGGTTTGTTTTTATTTATATAAATGTAGGATTGTTAAATTATCACATATGATGTAGGCACATATTTTTCTTGTTTAAAAAGTGTCTTGAAGGCATATGGGAAGGGCAGAACACAAGTTTCTAAAATGTTCAAAAAAAAACACGCTTAGACTTAGATGTACCTGTAAGGTCAGACTTACAAAACCAGGAAAAAAATGGCATGCAAGTCATTTTGGTGACGTTATTGAAAATAGCTATTCTGGTCAGCCCAGGTTAAAAGATCATTGCAGTCACTGTAAGACATGGGAAAAATCATTAATGTACAAGGTGGAATGGATTAAGAACTGAATCCTGTAGAGAACACAAACAGTTGTTTTTTTTTTTTGGGGGGGGGGGGGGGTTACTGTCCCATACTAGCAGTGCAACTGATGAAAGTTTTGAACCATCTGAGGTCTTAACCAAAATAAGTCTACAATTTGCCATGTAGTATGTCAGGACTTACATGGTTAAAGGTTTGTCAGTTAAAAACTTCTACAGCTAACTGGCCCTTATTCATACTGATACAAAATAAGTCATTGGCTTGGAACAGAGCTGTGCAGTAGTGCTAAAGCCTGGCCTAAAGCAATGCTGAGAATTGCTTAAAACGTACCAATCTTTTATGAAGGAGATCATTTGTTTATGAACTGGTCTAAAGTGCAGTTGACAGATTGAGTTAGTGATTTTGAGGAGGGGGATTACTTTTACCGTTTTACAAAATACAGGTATAAATGCTATACTCCAAGACAGATGGAGAGACAGGTTATAGCAATGTGCTAAATGTCTACAGATGTAAAATTTTCTTTTTGTTGATTTTACAAGCCTATCATGAAATTATGGTCCAATTTGTGGTGATTGGTCACAAAATGATATGTTATTAAAAGATAATACACAGCTAAGAATGAGACACAGGCAAAAGGAAAACTTGGTTGGTCAGTAGAGGGGGGTGGGCAATACGAGATGGGCAGGGAGAAGGGCTGAGTTGGGAAGGCT
This sequence comes from Protopterus annectens, assembly GCF_019279795.1. NCBI lineage: Eukaryota > Metazoa > Chordata > Ceratodontiformes > Protopteridae > Protopterus > Protopterus annectens. The sequence continues at coordinate 1,642,669,454 of NC_056744.1, read as the reverse complement.
GGAGATGAAAAACTTAAGACAAAGCAGAGTCTGGTACTGGATCATATTTGTTCAGGAGGAAGGATGACAGCAGTGTTAAGCTTGTGGTCCTAAGACTGATTAGTTTTCAGTCCAATACTGTCTGGAGGATGGAGAGAAATGCAGTCTATACTGTCCAAGTTAAACTTTACAGGACAAATCAAGCCATACAGAAAGCAGATACAAAATGAGGACCCTGAATGGGTGTGTGTGTCTTGGTCTGAAGTTGCCTGAAAGGGATCTACAAACAATTAGACTTAAGTCAGACTTTGTTTCTTGCAGCAAAACAATAATGAAGAGGTCACTGGCTTTCCTTTTGGCCACATATCAAAAGACGTCCTGGACTAGGAAAGTAGTTCAGCCCCACAACAGACAAGTACAAAAGATTCAGAAAACAGACCAGAAGGTGAACATCCACCTGCAACTAATTCTCATGGAGAGGGAATTGTAGTACAGTAGTGACGCCTACAATGAAAAAGTACAGTGACTACAATCTCAAGTAGGTGCTCAAAGAAAGCATGGAATTAAAACTACGGTAAACAGGACTGTCAAAGAAAATTAAAGGCACACTGTTAGGCAACGTGGGAAGTGGTAACCTTGTCTGAAAAACAAAATCACAGATGGATGACCATCCTCCTCTGTCATTTTGGGGTACAACTTTTCGATGCAGGGACATTAGTACTACATAAAATATGCATTGCATTGTTTTGTTTTGTTTTTCATTTTCTGCTAACAGCTGAAATTTTTATTGGCTCAATATCCAAAAGAAAACTGACAAAATAAAAAAAAAGTTTAGCTCATAGCCTTAATCACTGGTGACATCCAACAAGTTAACATCTTCCTCGATTAGTGTCCTTGTACAGCAAGTAATCAAGACCTTTCATAGTTGTACAAAAGTGGCAAGTGATTCTTGGTAATTTTGCATGCTAAACTGGCAAATGTTAAATCAATAAGGAAAACAATTATCTCAACCCATTCCCCAAGATCACTTACATTATCCTCATGGAGGGCCAAGTGATGCATTGCAAGCATTCGGATTCCAAGCCGTGATGTCAGGGTCTTATCAAGGAACTGACGGACCACATTTTCATCCTGACAAAAAAAGAGGGGAAACACATGTGATGATGGGAATAGTAAAAAAAAACTACAAACTTACCCAAAAAAAAAAAATCCCTGATATATTCCTTTTATTAAATGTACAGTAACATGATATGTGCATCTTTTTAGGCATGATCAAGGCATAACTAAATAAGACATCAAAACATACAGCAACCAGTAGTAAAACTCCAAAATATGCACTCGGTAACTAATATACCCATGAATACTGCAGTGGTGGTGCTGCGGTAGCGTTGTCGCCTCACAGTAAGATGCTGTCTGGTTCGATTCTCAGCTAGAGCGTCTTCTGCGTGGAGACATGCGTGAATGGGCGTACCTTCGTTGAAGGCTGTGCGTCAGAGCTGGCAACTCGGCATGTAAAAATCTACTGCCAATCATTAGTGGACCAGAGTTCCGCTGTGGCGACCCCTAACCGGGAAAAGCCAAAAGACACAACTAATATACCCATGAGTAACATAACAGCCTACTTAAGGCCAACAAGCAAGCACTATTGACCAACTGTAAATACAGTCCACCAATGAGTAAATACTGTATATAACTGTTACAACATCCTAAGAATACTACATATAAAAAATTAGGGCTAAGGAATCAGGATACATATATATCATTGCTCCTTGACAGCCTAGCAGTGGTTCACACTCATATAACCACACTTATTTTTAAATAGATACATTTTAGCCTTACATTAATTTATCTAATTAGTAGGACAGGGCAAGGAAGAGTAGTAAGAATTACTAAAAGAAAATGTAAAGTTTGTGATTTGGTATAGAAGGAAAGGCTTAGGGTTCTAAAGTTGTATTCCACTTCATATACACTGGCGAGAGATGCAGTTGCGTTTACATGCACTTTAATAATGAGGCTCTGTTAACGGTTTATGGTGTATCATTTTCTGCACACTGTGTAAACACTATAAAACAGGTTATCTTTTGAAAATATGCCTGTCACTCCTTCACAAACTAAGAACCGTAGTTCTGTTTATAGAGTTGGCAGAATTTGAAATTCCTTGCCTCTTTGCATAACACCGTCTCAAGCTATAGCTAATTTAAAATAATGCTTGGATAGTTGGCTTTGGGTGCTATTTTTGACAAGTCACCTGGGTGAAAAACTCCTCTAAGTGGTCTCTGTTAAGTCCTTGACTCAGATCACAGAGACTCAGTATGGCCAGACAACGGACGTCAGAATGGAGATAGAAAACTATGTGAAAGCAAAAAAAGTCGCAAAGTTTACAAGATTTGTTGCTTAAAAGTTTGAACCAATAAAAAAAAAAACCTTCCATGGAAGTAACCGTAAATAGCAAACAATTTTGTGATCATGAAACAAGCAAATCCAAGGACAGAGTAATCATAAGCAAGCTGGCCACAAGCTCTACAAGCAGAGTTTCAGACACAGTCAACTGCAGAAAAATAAAACATATGTATGGCTACAGTCCCTTTCTAGTCTGACAAACAAAACCTTCCAGATAGAAAAAAAAAAGGATGCAAAGAGCTGATTCTGCATCCTACTCCGTTTGTTTACAGTGTTAGTTTATTAATACTGCACTAAGTGCATGCATATTTTATACCTTACTGACTTTATGTGAGAACTGCCCAATCTGTTTGAAGTAGCAATGTATGGATTTGAATAAGCATATTTATGTTAATGATGTGTACCTCATTGTTCCTGATTTTAGGGTCCTTTGTCCCTGATTAATGCATCTAGAGCTTGAGAGGTATACAGACCATTTTGGGAATGAATGAACTTTTATAATTTCTTTAGAAATTGGTCTCACTTGCTCTTACATTATTTCACCTATCACATCTGAAAGTTTTTTTGAAATGGCAAGGTATCTGCAATCTTCTTTCATCATTTACACTCACTGGCATCATAAAGTCATTTAAGTTGAGGATTCACAGCTCTACTGTTAGTTATAACTGCATTCTTTCAGTTGCTTTTTGTGTGGGGGCAAACTTCCACCCCCGCACTCCCTTAATATGAGAGGCAAGCCCCCACACCCCATGAATTTATAATCAAGAAACATCAATTTCAAACTTACTATATACAAGTCCAGAATGTTAAGTTGTCAATCTCGCCTTCATTCTTGCTTGATGGGTTCGGAGCCGATCCTCGGCTCCGACTCGGCACTTGCTAAGCTCGAGAGTCACTTTTACCAGCTCGAGGCAGCCCCATATCCCATGATGCAAGGCGATAAGTACCCAGATCTCGTTTGCCACTTCGCTGATGAGGTCCTCCTTTTACCAGCTCCTGGTAAGTGATTTATACACTACTTCTTTGCCCCTCTTTTCAGTTTAAAGTTAATTTTAGACTTAAATTTAATAGTTTTAGACTAGTTTTGGTCCCTTTCTGACTAAAATTCCCTCACTCCTTTAAAGTTTTTAGTCAGGCCTTCTCCCATCCCATCCCCCCCCCCCTTGTTAGGGTGTGTGTGTGTGTTTGTAAGAGAATAGTTTTTTTTTTTTTTTTGGGATTGTTATATTTCTTGGACAGGTGTTGTGTGTGTGTGTTTTTTTACACCATGTCTAAGGAAAGGGTCTCAGGCTTTAAGAAGTGTGACTCGTGCTGTCAGAAGATGTCTCTGACAGACGGTCACACTTCTTATACTGCCTGGGACCTCTCCACCTGCAGGACTCCTGTGCGATTTGTCATTCTTTTAGCCAGAGAGTCCTGCAGGAAAGGAGAAATAAGCTGATTTTGAGGGGCCTACTTAAGCCGGAGGGCTCTCCGGCTAAGTCGGCTCCATCTAAGACTTCTAAGTCTTCCAAGGCCCAGGCTTCTGTGTCCAAGCCTGCGGCCTCGGCTCCGACTCTTTCAGAGTCGGGATCGGCTCCGGCTGGAGCCGATTCTGGTTTGCACAAACCTTCGGCACCGATGGCTATCGGTGCCGATTCTGGTTCGGCCACTTCGGTGTCGGCTCCGATCGGTTCCGATCACCATGTGGCTCAGGCTTCGGTGTCGGCACCGACCAGTTCCGACACCCTTACGTTTATGTCTGTATCGGCTCCAGCCGGAGCCGATGCATCGAAACTTTCTGTCGGTGCCGAAAAGTTGTCGGCTCCGACAGCTTCCATGGTTTCGTCGGCTCCGATGGTTCCTTCGAGGAAGAGATCTAGGTCCCCTTCCTTGGAGCCGATACTCTCGGCTCCGGCTTCTCCTCTCCTCTCGGAACGGAGCCATCGGAGCCGATCATCCAGGTCATCCAGGCTTTCTGACCATGATTTAGAGAGTGGTCAGTAGATTATTAAAATCACAGGCACTGGCCCAGATGCTACATAGTCCGTCTCAACAGACGACTATTAGTCCACACCCCATTGCAGTTCCTCCTTCAACTCTACCCCAGAGTTTGGAGTTGGAGTCTTCGGGAATGGTTTCTGCTACGGCTGAGGGACAGATACCCCTTCTGCTCCTTCAGCCTCTACTCTTATCTCCTCTTGAGACCTTCCTTAGAGGGATTCGGTGGTCGGGCTTCCCTGGTCTCCTCCGAGGGGGTGAGTGGCATCGGACCCTTGTCCGACCCCACTCTTCCCCTTGGAACCTCGGCCTTGGTGAGCTCGGCTCCGACATCTGCCTCGGTGCCTTCCCTTTCGGTGGGTCCTGGGTTCCTGGTTCTTGAACGGGTTCTCTCGGACCTCCCTGGGAGGGGAGCCTTCGAGGTGATGAAGAGTGTGCTGGCCACTGGACTCAGCCAGCAGTCTGTTCCCTTAGCTCCTCTCTCTATGGTGTCTGTCGATATCTCTGCCACTTCTCTTGCTCCCGGACCCAGAGATCCTCCGCCTCAGGTTTCCCCACTGGGAAGAACCCCCTCTTCCGAGGATTCTCCTGATCAGTCAGGAGATCCTCCGTGAAAGAGGACCTGTAAGAGGAAACACGTAGACTCCCCCGAGTCTATCACTTCAGATACTGACTTAGATGAGTCAGAGGGACCCCCAAGATCCCCCTCTGAGGATGTCTCCTTTTCAGACATCCTAGAACTCCTTAGACAGAGGGGAAACTGGCCCACCAATAATCCCTCTGAGGATGAGTCTGTATACCTGGAGGCGTTTTGGATCTCGGCCCTCCACCTCTTGGGTGTCTCCGCCTTTCGACCCCCTTATGCAGGTTATTGCTCGAAAGGCGTGGGCTGCTCCTGACTCTGTAGAGCCAGTCCCTAGGAGGCCTTCTAAATTTATTACTGCCCCATCGGACAAGCAATTCCTCACGAAAGGTGTCCCTGCTGATGCCATGGTGGTGGCGGCTGCCACTAAGAAGGAACTTGCAGATCCTTCCGTACCTGTCCATCCTCCTAATAAGGACTCTAGGACCATGGATAGGTATGGTAAGCGGATGTTCTCTTCAGCGACCTTTGCTATGCGTTCGCTGAACTACCCATGTCACTTCACCAGACTCCAGAGGGATATCCTTAAGGAGCTAGGTGAAGTAGTACAGGATCCTACAGCTGCAGGGGCTCAAGAAAAAATTGCTTTGCAGCTAGGAACCCTTAATTCTATTGCTAACTCCTCCATGCGACTGATATCATATGCTGCAGATGGAGCGAGTAGGGCCGCAGGTACAGGTGTGGCTCTTAGACGCCAAGCCTGGATGCGGCTCTGTAATTTTGTAGATCCCTTTAAGGCGTCCTTCACAAACTCTCCCTTTGATGGGTCAGCTTTGTTTGGCCCTCAAGTGAAGGAAACGTTGACCAGGTGTGAGCAGGACGGCAAGACTCTTTCTGCTGTAGGGGTCCGTTTTTCCACCCCTTCTAGACCTTACCCCAAAGGGCAGAAGGGTGGCAAAATGTGGTTCCGCAAATCCCAAGGAGTCACGCCGGATTCACGTGGTCAGTTTACCCCTAGAGGCAGAGGGGGTAACAATAACAGACGCTGCTCTAGAGGCAGAGGAGGTCCACAAAACCAGGGAAGCAGAGAGCCTCTCTCTGACAAGCCCTTTCAGCATCCCTGAGATGTTGCCCGGCTGTCCATCCTTGGAGGCAGTCGGGGGAAGACTATCGCTGTACCCAGAAGCCTGGCGTTCCCTCACTCAAGACAGATGGGTACAGTCGATCATATCCGAGGGTTACAAAATTCCTTTCGAGGAAAGTCCTTTCTATCACTCAAATTCCCTTCCAGATGTACCACCCGGTCTAAGGGAAATTGCAGAGTTAGAAGTCTTAAAACTACTGCAAAAAAGAGCCATTCAGTCAGTTACAACAGATCATTCAGAGCCCGGAATCTACTCAAGGTTCTTTTTGGTCCCCAAAAAGACGGGAGACTGGAGACCAATATTGGATCTCAGCAGACTCAACAAGTTTGTGAGGAAGACAAGATTCTGAATGGTCACTCTTCAGTCAATTCTGCCCTTCTTACAGAAGGACAACTGGATGTGCTCAATAGATCTTCAGGATGCGTACTATCACATAAAAATTCACAGACGCTCCAGGAGATTTCTCCGCTTCGGCTGGGGTCCAGTCATTTCCAGTTCAGAGCCCTGCCCTTTGGTCTCACTACAGCCCCCAGAGTGTTCACCAAATGTATGGCAGTGGTCACGGCTCACCTGAGACGTCAAGGATTCCAGGTGTTTCTGTATCTCGACGACTGGCTCCTTTCAGCCAACACCAGGCATCAGCTTCTTCAAGCCAGGGATTACACAATAAATCTTTGTTCTCAATTGGGCATCTCGATCAACTCCGAAAAATCATCCTTATTGCCCTGCCAGTCTATTACTTTCATAGGCGCAAACTTAAACACTGTTCGGATGTCAGCTACCCTTACAGATCAAAGAATCTCAGACATTCAAAGTCACGTCAGGATCATTCTAGCCAACAAGAAGGTACAGGCCAGAATGGTTCTAAAGGTGTTAGGCCTCATGGCTGCGGCCATTACCCTTCTTCCTGGCTCGCTTCTATATCGCCTTCTTCAATGGATGTTGTTCACTCAGTGGTCTTACCAACAACTTCCAATGCGTCACCAAATACTGGTGACACAGATTTGCAAGAATCATCTTGCTTGGTGGATCACTTCTCCCCAGATTCACCAAGGGAGACACTTTGTAGCCCATCCTCGGTAGCCACTGTCACTACGGATGCCTCCCTGATCGGGTGGGGGGGCATTATCAGGGCAGGATGGTTCATGGGACGTGGCAACCTTTCGAATACCACCTGCACATAAATGTCCTAGAGATGAGAGCAGTGCTTTTAACGTTGCAAGCCCTCAGCGACTTTCTTCCCGTAGGGACAATTGCAGTCCACACAGACAACATGTCTGTAGTTTGGTATATCAACAAACAGGGCGGAACCAAGTCCTACCCCTTGTGTCGAGAAGCGCTCAGACTTTGGCAATGGGCGATCTCCTCTCATCGGTTTCTGGTAGCAATGCACATCCCTGGGAAAACCAACATTTTAGCGGACAGATTGAGCAGAGCTATTCTCATGCCTCACGAGTGGTCTCTCAAACAATCTATAGTGGAAGAGATTTTTCTGGAATGGGGTCGCCCATGTTGCAATCTTTTTGCTACTCCCCAAAACAGCAAATGCCCAGACTTCTTCTCTCTCTTCCCACTGCCAGGCCATCCCCCCAGAGACACTCTGACCCAGGATTGGCCCCAGGGACTTCTTTATGCCTTTCCTCCATTTCCTCTGATCCCTCAAGTTATCCAGAAAGCAACCGTTTTGAGAGCCAAATTGATTCTCATTGCTCCTTATTGGCCTCGACAAATTTGGTTTCCGTTCCTCCATCGTCACCTTTTGGTGCAGCTGTGGCATCTGGACCCAGTGCCAGATCTTCTGATTCACCAATCCGGTCAGCAGCACCGGTCTA